>NC_139744.1:7500-446721 GCF_964211835.1 Anser anser
CGCAACCCCACACTCAACAGGACTCTGCGTCTTCACTCTTTCCTAACAACCCTAAACATAACCCTAACCGCAACAAGAAGCTGAACCCGAGTTAGACCCGAAAAAACACGTACGGTGCCACTTTCTGCCGTCAAAAAGTGCTCTCAGCGGAAGCCTTTGGGTACACCTGAACTCCCTGGGGGAGCCTTTACGCAACCCCACACTCAACAGGACTCTGCGTCTTCACTCTTTCCTAACAACCCTAAACATAACCCTAACCGCAACAAGAAGCTGAACCCGAGTTAGACCCGAAAAAAACACGTACGGTGCCACTTTCTGCCATCAAAAAGTGCTCTCAGCGGAAGCCTTTGGGAACACCTGAACTCCCTGGGGGAGCCTTTACGCAACCCCACACTCAACAGGACTCTGCGTCTTCACTCTTTCCTAACAACCCTAAACATAAGCCTAACCGGAACAAGAAGCTCAACCCGAGTTAGACCCGAAAAAACACGTACGGTGCCACTTTCTGCCATCAAAAAGTGCTCTCAGCGGAAGCCTTTGGGTACACCTGAACTCCCTGGGGGAGCCTTTACGCAACCCCACACTCAACAGGACTCTGCGTCTTCACTCTTTCCTAACAACCCTAAACATAACCCTAACCGCAACAAGAAGCTGAACCCGAGTTAGACCCGAAAAAACACGTACGGTGCCACTTTCTGCCATCAAAAAGTGCTCTCAGCGGAAGCCTTTGGGTACACCTGAACTCCCTGGGGGAGCCTTTACGCAACCCCACACTCAACAGGACTCTGCGTCTTCACTCTTTCCTAACAACCCTAAACATAACCCTAACCGCAACAAGAAGCTGAACCCGAGTTAGACCCGAAAAAACACGTACGGTGCCACTTTCTGCCATCCAAAAGTGCTCTCAGCGGAAGCCTTTGGGTACACCTGAACTCCCTGGGGGAGCCTTTACGCAACCCCACACTCAACAGGACTCTGCGTCTTCACTCTTTCCTAACAACCCTAAACATAACCCTAACCGCAACAAGAAGCTGAACCCGAGTTAGACCCGAAAAAACACGTACGGTGCCACTTTCTGCCGTCAAAAAGTGCTCTCAGCGGAAGCCTTTGGGTACACCTGAACTCCCTGGGGGAGCCTTTACGCAACCCCACACTCAACAGGACTCTGCGTCTTCACTCTTTCCTAACAACCCTAAACATAACCCTAACCGCAACAAGAAGCTGAACCCGAGTTAGACCCGAAAAAACACGTACGGTGCCACTTTCTGCCATCAAAAAGTGCTCTCAGCGGAAGCCTTTGGGTACACCTGAACTCCCTGGGGGAGCCTTTACGCAACCCCACACTCAACAGGACTCTGCGTCTTCACTCTTTCCTAACAACCCTAAACATAAGCCTAACCGCAACAAGAAGCTGAACCCGAGTTAGACCCGAAAAAACACGTACGGTGCCACTTTCTGCCATCAAAAAGTGCTCTCAGCGGAAGCCTTTGGGTACACCTGAACTCCCTGGGGGAGCCTTTACGCAACCCCACACTCAACAGGACTCTGCGTCTTCACTCTTTTCTAACAACCCTAAACATAACCCTAACCGCAACAAGAAGCTGAACCCGAGTTAGACCCGAAAAAACACGTACGGTGCCACTTTCTGCCATCAAAAAGTGCTCTCAGCGGAAGCCTTTGGGTACACCTGAACTCCCTGGGGGAGCCTTTACGCAACCCCACACTCAACAGGACTCTGCGTCTTCACTCTTTCCTAACAACCCTAAACATAACCCTAACCGCAACAAGAAGCTGAACCCGAGTTAGACCCGAAAAAACACGTACGGTGCCACTTTCTGCCATCAAAAAGTGCTCTCAGCGGAAGCCTTTGGGTACACCTGAACTCCCTGGGGGAGCCTTTACGCAACCCCACACTCAACAGGACTCTGCGTCTTCACTCTTTCCTAACAACCCTAAACATAACCCTAACCGCAACAAGAAGCTGAACCCGAGTTAGACCCGAAAAAAACACGTACGGTGCCACTTTCTGCCATCAAAAAGTGCTCTCAGCGGAAGCCTTTGGGAACACCTGAACTCCCTGGGGGAGCCTTTACGCAACCCCACACTCAACAGGACTCTGCGTCTTCATTCTTTCCTAACAACCCTAAACATAAGCCTAACCGGAACAAGAAGCTCAACCCGAGTTAGACCCGAAAAAACACGTACGGTGCCACTTTCTGCCATCAAAAAGTGCTCTGAGCGGAAGCCTTTGGGTACACCTGAACTCCCTGGGGGAGCCTTTACGCAACCCCACACTCAACAGGACTCTGCGTCTTCACTCTTTCCTAACAACCCTAAACATAACCCTAACCGCAACAAGAAGCTGAACCCGAGTTAGACCCGAAAAAACACGTACGGTGCCACTTTCTGCCATCCAAAAGTGCTCTCAGCGGAAGCCTTTGGGTACACCTGAACTCCCTGGGGGAGCCTTTACGCAACCCCACACTCAACAGGACTCTGCGTCTTCACTCTTTCCTAACAACCCTAAACATAACCCTAACCGGAACAAGAAGCTCAACCCGAGTTAGACCCGAAAAAACACGTACGGTGCCACTTTCTGCCATCAAAAAGTGCTCTGAGCAGAAGCCTTTGGGTACACCTGAACTCCCTGGGGGAGCCTTTACGCAACCCCACACTCAACAGGACTCTGCGTCTTCACTCTTTCCTAACAACCCTAAACATAACCCTAACCGCAACAAGAAGCTGAACCCGAGTTAGACCCGAAAAAACACGTACGGTGCCACTTTCTGCCACCCAAAAGTGCTCTCAGCGGAAGCCTTTGGGTACACCTGAACTCCCTGGGGGAGCCTTTACGCAACCCCACACTCAACAGGACTCTGCGTCTTCACTCTTTCCTAACAACCCTAAACATAACCCTAACCGCAACAAGAAGCTGAACCCGAGTTAGACCCGAAAAAACACGTACGGTGCCACTTTCTGCCATCCAAAAGTGCTCTCAGCGGAAGCCTTTGGGTACACCTGAACTCCCTGGGGGAGCCTTTACGCAACCCCACACTCAACAGGACTCTGCGTCTTCACTCTTTCCTAACAACCCTAAACATAACCCTAACCGCAACAAGAAGCTGAACCCGAGTTAGACCCGAAAAAACACGTACGGTGCCACTTTCTGCCATCCAAAAGTGCTCTCAGCGGAAGCCTTTGGGTACACCTGAACTCCCTGGGGGAGCCTTTACGCAACCCCACACTCAACAGGACTCTGCGTCTTCACTCTTTCCTAACAACCCTAAACATAACCCTAACCGCAACAAGAAGCTGAACCCGAGTTAGACCCGAAAAAACACGTACGGTGCCACTTTCTGCCATCCAAAAGTGCTCTCAGCGGAAGCCTTTGGGTACACCTGAACTCCCTGGGGGAGCCTTTACGCAACCCCACACTCAACAGGACTCTTCGTCTTCACTCTTTCCTAACAACCCTAAACATAACCCTAACCGCAACAAGAAGCTGAACCCGAGTTAGACCCGAAAAAACATGTACGGTGCCACTTTCTGCCATCAAAAAGTGCTCTCAGCGGAAGCCTTTGGGTACACCTGAACTCCCTGGGGGAGCCTTTACGCAACCCCACACTCAACAGGACTCTGCGTCTTCACTCTTTCCTAACAACCCTAAACATAACCCTAACCGCAACAAGAAGCTGAACCCGAGTTAGACCCGAAAAAACACGTACGGTGCCACTTTCTGCCATCCAAAAGTGCTCTCAGCGGAAGCCTTTGGGTACACCTGAACTCCCTGGGGGAGCCTTTACGCAACCCCACACTCAACAGGACTCTGCGTCTTCACTCTTTCCTAACAACCCTAAACATAACCCTAACCGCAACAAGAAGCTGAACCCGAGTTAGACCCGAAAAAACACGTACGGTGCCACTTTCTGCCATCAAAAAGTGCTCTCAGCGGAAGCCTTTGGGTACACCTGAACTCCCTGGGGGAGCCTTTACGCAACCCCACACTCAACAGGACTCTTCGTCTTCACTCTTTCCTAACAACCCTAAACATAACCCTAACCGCAACAAGAAGCTGAACCCGAGTTAGACCCGAAAAAACATGTACGGTGCCACTTTCTGCCATCAAAAAGTGCTCTCAGCGGAAGCCTTTGGGTACACCTGAACTCCCTGGGGGAGCCTTTACGCAACCCCACACTCAACAGGACTCTGCGTCTTCACTCTTTCCTAACAACCCTAAACATAACCCTAACCGCAACAAGAAGCTGAACCCGAGTTAGACCCGAAAAAACACGTACGGTGCCACTTTCTGCCATCCAAAAGTGCTCTCAGCGGAAGCCTTTGGGTACACCTGAACTCCCTGGGGGAGCCTTTACGCAACCCCACACTCAACAGGACTCTGCGTCTTCACTCTTTCCTAACAACCCTAAACATAACCCTAACCGGAACAAGAAGCTGAACCCGAGTTAGACCCGAAAAAACACGCACGGTGCCACTTTATGCCATCAAAAAGTGCTCTCAGCGGAAGCCTTTGGGTACACCTGAACTCCCTGGGGGAGCCTTTACGCAACCCCACACTCAACAGGACTCTGCGTCTTCACTCTTTCCTAACAACCCTAAACATAACCCTAACCGCAACAAGAAGCTGAACCCGAGTTAGACCCGAAAAAACACGTACGGTGCCACTTTCTGCCATCAAAAAGTGCTCTCAGCGGAAGCCTTTGGGTACACCTGAACTCCCTGGGGGAGCCTTTACGCAACCCCACACTCAACAGGACTCTTCGTCTTCACTCTTTCCTAACAACCCTAAACATAACCCTAACCGCAACAAGAAGCTGAACCCGAGTTAGACCCGAAAAAACACGTACGGTGCCACTTTCTGCCATCAAAAAGTGCTCTCAGCGGAAGCCTTTGGGTACACCTGAACTCCCTGGGGGAGCCTTTACGCAACCCCACACTCAACAGGACTCTGCGTCTTCACTCTTTCCTAACAACCCTAAACATAAGCCTAACCGGAACAAGAAGCTGAACCCGAGTTAGACCCGAAAAAACACGTACGGTGCCACTTTCTGCCATCAAAAAGTGCTCTCAGCGGAAGCCTTTGGGTACACCTGAACTCCCTGGGGGAGCCTTTACGCAACCCCACACTCAACAGGACTCTGCGTCTTCACTCTTTCCTAACAACCCTAAACATAACCCTAACCGCAACAAGAAGCTGAACCCGAGTTAGACCCGAAAAAACACGTACGGTGCCACTTTCTGCCATCAAAAAGTGCTCTCAGCGGAAGCCTTTGGGTACACCTGAACTCCCTGGGGGAGCCTTTACGCAACCCCACACTCAACAGGACTCTGCGTCTTCACTCTTTCCTAACAACCCTAAACATAACCCTAACCGCAACAAGAAGCTCAACCCGAGTTAGACCCGAAAAAACACGTACGGTGCCACTTTCTGCCATCAAAAAGTGCTCTCAGCGGAAGCCTTTGGGTACACCTGAACTCCCTGGGGGAGCCTTTACGCAACCCCACACTCAACAGGACTCTGCGTCTTCACTCTTTCCTAACAACCCTAAACATAAGCCTAACCGGAACAAGAAGCTGAACCCGAGTTAGACCCGAAAAAACACGTACGGTGCCACTTTCTGCCATCCAAAAGTGCTCTCAGCGGAAGCCTTTGGGTACACCTGAACTCCCTGGGGGAGCCTTTACGCAACCCCACACTCAACAGGACTCTGCGTCTTCACTCTTTCCTAACAACCCTAAACATAACCCTAACCGCAACAAGAAGCTGAACCCGAGTTAGACCCGAAAAAACACGTACGGTGCCACTTTCTGCCATCAAAAAGTGCTCTCAGCGGAAGCCTTTGGGTACACCTGAACTCCCTGGGGGAGCCTTTACGCAACCCCACACTCAACAGGACTCTGCGTCTTCACTCTTTCCTAACAACCCTAAACATAACCCTAACCGCAACAAGAAGCTGAACCCGAGTTAGACCCAAAAAAACACGTACGGTGCCACTTTCTGCCATCAAAAAGTGCTCTCAGCGGAAGCCTTTGGGTACACCTGAACTCCCTGGGGGAGCCTTTACGCAACCCCACACTCAACAGGACTCTGCGTCTTCACTCTTTCCTAACAACCCTAAACATAACCCTAACCACAACAAGAAGCTGAACCCGAGTTAGACCCGAAAAAACACGTACGGTGCCACTTTCTGCCATCAAAAAGTGCTCTCAGCGGAAGCCTTTGGGTACACCTGAACTCCCTGGGGGAGCCTTTACGCAACCCCACACTCAACAGGACTCTGCGTCTTCACTCTTTCCTAACAACCCTAAACATAACCCTAACCGCAACAAGAAGCTGAACCCGAGTTAGACCCGAAAAAACACGTACGGTGCCACTTTCTGCCATCCAAAAGTGCTCTCAGCGGAAGCCTTTGGGTACACCTGAACTCCCTGGGGGAGCCTTTACGCAACCCCACACTCAACAGGACTCTGCGTCTTCACTCTTTCCTAACAACCCTAAACATAACCCTAACCGCAACAAGAAGCTGAACCCGAGTTAGACCCGAAAAAAACACGTACGGTGCCACTTTCTGCCATCAAAAAGTGCTCTCAGCGGAAGCCTTTGGGAACACCTGAACTCCCTGGGGGAGCCTTTACGCAACCCCACACTCAACAGGACTCTGCGTCTTCATTCTTTCCTAACAACCCTAAACATAAGCCTAACCGGAACAAGAAGCTCAACCCGAGTTAGACCCGAAAAAACACGTACGGTGCCACTTTCTGCCATCAAAAAGTGCTCTCAGCGGAAGCCTTTGGGTACACCTGAACTCCCTGGGGGAGCCTTTACGCAACCCCACACTCAACAGGACTCTGCGTCTTCACTCTTTCCTAACAACCCTAAACATAACCCTAACCGCAACAAGAAGCTGAACCCGAGTTAGACCCGAAAAAACACGTACGGTGCCACTTTCTGCCATCAAAAAGTGCTCTCAGCGGAAGCCTTTGGGTACACCTGAACTCCCTGGGGGAGCCTTTACGCAACCCCACACTCAACAGGACTCTGCGTCTTCACTCTTTCCTAACAACCCTAAACATAAGCCTAACCGGAACAAGAAGCTCAACCCGAGTTAGACCCGAAAAAACACGTACGGTGCCACTTTCTGCCATCAAAAAGTGCTCTGAGCAGAAGCCTTTGGGTACACCTGAACTCCCTGGGGGAGCCTTTACGCAACCCCACACTCAACAGGACTCTGCGTCTTCACTCTTTCCTAACAACCCTAAACATAACCCTAACCGCAACAAGAAGCTGAACCCGAGTTAGACCCGAAAAAACACGTACGGTGCCACTTTCTGCCACCCAAAAGTGCTCTCAGCGGAAGCCTTTGGGTACACCTGAACTCCCTGGGGGAGCCTTTACGCAACCCCACACTCAACAGGACTCTGCGTCTTCACTCTTTCCTAACAACCCTAAACATAACCCTAACCGCAACAAGAAGCTGAACCCGAGTTAGACCCGAAAAAACACGTACGGTGCCACTTTCTGCCATCAAAAAGTGCTCTCAGCGGAAGCCTTTGGGTACACCTGAACTCCCTGGGGGAGCCTTTACGCAACCCCACACTCAACAGGACTCTGCGTCTTCACTCTTTCCTAACAACCCTAAACATAACCCTAACCGCAACAAGAAGCTGAACCCGAGTTAGACCCGAAAAAACACGTACGGTGCCACTTTCTGCCATCCAAAAGTGCTCTCAGCGGAAGCCTTTGGGTACACCTGAACTCCCTGGGGGAGCCTTTACGCAACCCCACACTCAACAGGACTCTGCGTCTTCACTCTTTCCTAACAACCCTAAACATAACCCTAACCGCAACAAGAAGCTGAACCCGAGTTAGACCCGAAAAAACACGTACGGTGCCACTTTCTGCCATCAAAAAGTGCTCTCAGCGGAAGCCTTTGGGTACACCTGAACTCCCTGGGGGAGCCTTTACGCAACCCCACACTCAACAGGACTCTGCGTCTTCACTCTTTCCTAACAACCCTAAACATAACCCTAACCGCAACAAGAAGCTGAACCCGAGTTAGACCCGAAAAAACACGTACGGTGCCACTTTCTGCCATCCAAAAGTGCTCTCAGCGGAAGCCTTTGGGTACACCTGAACTCCCTGGGGGAGCCTTTACGCAACCCCACACTCAACAGGACTCTGCGTCTTCACTCTTTCCTAACAACCCTAAACATAACCCTAACCGCAACAAGAAGCTGAACCCGAGTTAGACCCGAAAAAACACGTACGGTGCCACTTTCTGCCATCCAAAAGTGCTCTCAGCGGAATCCTTTGGGTACACCTGAACTCCCTGGGGGAGCCTTTACGCAACCCCACACTCAACAGGACTCTGCGTCTTCACTCTTTCCTAACAACCCTAAACATAACCCTAACCGCAACAAGAAGCTGAACCCGAGTTAGACCCGAAAAAACACGTACGGTGCCACTTTCTGCCATCAAAAAGTGCTCTCAGCGGAAGCCTTTGGGTACACCTGAACTCCCTGGGGGAGCCTTTACGCAACCCCACACTCAACAGGACTCTGCGTCTTCACTCTTTCCTAACAACCCTAAACATAACCCTAACCGCAACAAGAAGCTGAACCCGAGTTAGACCCGAAAAAACACGTACGGTGCCACTTTCTGCCATCAAAAAGTGCTCTCAGCAGAAGCCTTTGGGTACACCTGAACTCCCTGGGGGAGCCTTTACGCAACCCCACACTCAACAGGACTCTGCGTCTTCACTCTTTCCTAACAACCCTAAACATAACCCTAACCGCAACAAGAAGCTGAACCCGAGTTAGACCCGAAAAAACACGTACGGTGCCACTTTCTGCCATCAAAAAGTGCTCTCAGCGGAAGCCTTTGGGTACACCTGAACTCCCTGGGGGAGCCTTTACGCAACCCCACACTCAACAGGACTCTGCGTCTTCACTCTTTCCTAACAACCCTAAACATAAGCCTAACCGCAACAAGAAGCTGAACCCGAGTTAGACCCGAAAAAACACGTACGGTGCCACTTTCTGCCATCAAAAAGTGCTCTCAGCGGAAGCCTTTGGGTACACCTGAACTCCCTGGGGGAGCCTTTACGCAACCCCACACTCAACAGGACTCTGCGTCTTCACTCTTTCCTAACAACCCTAAACATAACCCTAACCGCAACAAGAAGCTGAACCCGAGTTAGACCCGAAAAAACACGTACGGTGCCACTTTCTGCCATCAAAAAGTGCTCTCAGCAGAAGCCTTTGGGTACACCTGAACTCCCTGGGGGAGCCTTTACGCAACCCCACACTCAACAGGACTCTGCGTCTTCACTCTTTCCTAACAACCCTAAACATAACCCTCACCGCAACAAGAAGCTGAACCCGAGTTAGACCCGAAAAAACACGTACGGTGCCACTTTCTGCCATCCAAAAGTGCTCTCAGCGGAAGCCTTTGGGTACACCTGAACTCCCTGGGGGAGCCTTTACGCAACCCCACACTCAACAGGACTCTGCGTCTTCACTCTTTCCTAACAACCCTAAACATAAGCCTAACCGGAACAAGAAGCTCAACCCGAGTTAGACCCGAAAAAACACGTACGGTGCCACTTTCTGCCATCAAAAAGTGCTCTGAGCAGAAGCCTTTGGGTACACCTGAACTCCCTGGGGGAGCCTTTACGCAACCCCACACTCAACAGGACTCTGCGTCTTCACTCTTTCCTAACAACCCTAAACATAACCCTAACCGCAACAAGAAGCTGAACCCGAGTTAGACCCGAAAAAACACGTACGGTGCCACTTTCTGCCACCCAAAAGTGCTCTCAGCGGAAGCCTTTGGGTACACCTGAACTCCCTGGGGGAGCCTTTACGCAACCCCACACTCAACAGGACTCTGCGTCTTCACTCTTTCCTAACAACCCTAAACATAACCCTAACCGCAACAAGAAGCTGAACCCGAGTTAGACCCGAAAAAACACGTACGGTGCCACTTTCTGCCATCAAAAAGTGCTCTCAGCGGAAGCCTTTGGGTACACCTGAACTCCCTGGGGGAGCCTTTACGCAACCCCACACTCAACAGGACTCTGCGTCTTCACTCTTTCCTAACAACCCTAAACATAACCCTAACCGCAACAAGAAGCTGAACCCGAGTTAGACCCGAAAAAACACGTACGGTGCCACTTTCTGCCATCCAAAAGTGCTCTCAGCGGAAGCCTTTGGGTACACCTGAACTCCCTGGGGGAGCCTTTACGCAACCCCACACTCAACAGGACTCTGCGTCTTCACTCTTTCCTAACAACCCTAAACATAACCCTAACCGCAACAAGAAGCTGAACCCGAGTTAGACCCGAAAAAACACGTACGGTGCCACTTTCTGCCATCAAAAAGTGCTCTCAGCGGAAGCCTTTGGGTACACCTGAACTCCCTGGGGGAGCCTTTACGCAACCCCACACTCAACAGGACTCTGCGTCTTCACTCTTTCCTAACAACCCTAAACATAACCCTAACCGCAACAAGAAGCTGAACCCGAGTTAGACCCGAAAAAACACGTACGGTGCCACTTTCTGCCATCCAAAAGTGCTCTCAGCGGAAGCCTTTGGGTACACCTGAACTCCCTGGGGGAGCCTTTACGCAACCCCACACTCAACAGGACTCTGCGTCTTCACTCTTTCCTAACAACCCTAAACATAAGCCTAACCGGAACAAGAAGCTGAACCCGAGTTAGACCCGAAAAAACACGTACGGTGCCACTTTCTGCCATCAAAAAGTGCTCTCAGCGGAAGCCTTTGGGTACACCTGAACTCCCTGGGGGAGCCTTTACGCAACCCCACACTCAACAGGACTCTGCGTCTTCACTCTTTCCTAACAACCCTAAACATAACCCTAACCGCAACAAGAAGCTGAACCCGAGTTAGACCCGAAAAAACACGTACGGTGCCACTTTCTGCCATCCAAAAGTGCTCTCAGCGGAAGCCTTTGGGTACACCTGAACTCCCTGGGGGAGCCTTTACGCAACCCCACACTCAACAGGACTCTGCGTCTTCACTCTTTCCTAACAACCCTAAACATAACCCTAACCGCAACAAGAAGCTGAACCCGAGTTAGACCCGAAAAAACACGTACGGTGCCACTTTCTGCCATCAAAAAGTGCTCTCAGCGGAAGCCTTTGGGTACACCTGAACTCCCTGGGGGAGCCTTTACGCAACCCCACACTCAACAGGACTCTGCGTCTTCACTCTTTCCTAACAACCCTAAACATAACCCTAACCGCAACAAGAAGCTGAACCCGAGTTAGACCCGAAAAAACACGTACGGTGCCACTTTCTGCCATCAAAAAGTGCTCTCAGCAGAAGCCTTTGGGTACACCTGAACTCCCTGGGGGAGCCTTTACGCAACCCCACACTCAACAGGACTCTGCGTCTTCACTCTTTCCTAACAACCCTAAACATAACCCTAACCGCAACAAGAAGCTGAACCCGAGTTAGACCCGAAAAAACACGTACGGTGCCACTTTCTGCCATCAAAAAGTGCTCTCAGCGGAAGCCTTTGGGTACACCTGAACTCCCTGGGGGAGCCTTTACGCAACCCCACACTCAACAGGACTCTGCGTCTTCACTCTTTCCTAACAACCCTAAACATAAGCCTAACCGCAACAAGAAGCTGAACCCGAGTTAGACCCGAAAAAACACGTACGGTGCCACTTTCTGCCATCCAAAAGTGCTCTCAGCGGAAGCCTTTGGGTACACCTGAACTCCCTGGGGGAGCCTTTACGCAACCCCACACTCAACAGGACTCTGCGTCTTCACTCTTTCCTAACAACCCTAAACATAACCCTAACCGCAACAAGAAGCTGAACCCGAGTTAGACCCGAAAAAACACGTACGGTGCCACTTTCTGCCATCAAAAAGTGCTCTCAGCAGAAGCCTTTGGGTACACCTGAACTCCCTGGGGGAGCCTTTACGCAACCCCACACTCAACAGGACTCTGCGTCTTCACTCTTTCCTAACAACCCTAAACATAACCCTAACCGCAACAAGAAGCTGAACCCGAGTTAGACCCGAAAAAACACGTACGGTGCCACTTTCTGCCATCAAAAAGTGCTCTCAGCGGAAGCCTTTGGGTACACCTGAACTCCCTGGGGGAGCCTTTACGCAACCCCACACTCAACAGGACTCTGCGTCTTCACTCTTTCCTAACAACCCTAAACATAAGCCTAACCGCAACAAGAAGCTGAACCCGAGTTAGACCCGAAAAAACACGTACGGTGCCACTTTCTGCCATCAAAAAGTGCTCTCAGCGGAAGCCTTTGGGTACACCTGAACTCCCTGGGGGAGCCTTTACGCAACCCCACACTCAACAGGACTCTGCGTCTTCACTCTTTCCTAACAACCCTAAACATAACCCTAACCGCAACAAGAAGCTGAACCCGAGTTAGACCCGAAAAAACACGTACGGTGCCACTTTCTGCCATCAAAAAGTGCTCTCAGCGGAAGCCTTTGGGTACACCTGAACTCCCTGGGGGAGCCTTTACGCAACCCCACACTCAACAGGACTCTGCGTCTTCACTCTTTCCTAACAACCCTAAACATAACCCTAACCGCAACAAGAAGCTGAACCCGAGTTAGACCCGAAAAAAACACGTACGGTGCCACTTTCTGCCATCAAAAAGTGCTCTCAGCGGAAGCCTTTGGGAACACCTGAACTCCCTGGGGGAGCCTTTACGCAACCCCACACTCAACAGGACTCTGCGTCTTCACTCTTTCCTAACAACCCTAAACATAAGCCTAACCGCAACAAGAAGCTGAACCCGAGTTAGACCCGAAAAAACACGTACAGTGCCACTTTCTGCCATCAAAAAGTGCTCTCAGCGGAAGCCTTTGGGTACACCTGAACTCCCTGGGGGAGCCTTTACGCAACCCCACACTCAACAGGACTCTGCGTCTTCACTCTTTCCTAACAACCCTAAACATAACCCTAACCGCAACAAGAAGCTGAACCAGAGTTAGACCCGAAAAAACACGTACGGTGCCACTTTCTGCCATCCAAAAGTGCTCTCAGCGGAAGCCTTTGGGTACACCTGAACTCCCTGGGGGAGCCTTTACGCAACCCCACACTCAACAGGACTCTGCGTCTTCACTCTTTCCTAACAACCCTAAACATAACCCTAACCGCAACAAGAAGCTGAACCCGAGTTAGACCCGAAAAAACACGTACGGTGCCACTTTCTGCCATCAAAAAGTGCTCTCAGCGGAAGCCTTTGGGTACACCTGAACTCCCTGGGGGAGCCTTTACGCAACCCCACACTCAACAGGACTCTTCATCTTCACTCTTTCCTAACAACCCTAAACATAACCCTAACCGCAACAAGAAGCTGAACCCGAGTTAGACCCGAAAAAACACGTACGGTGCCACTTTCTGCCATCCAAAAGTGCTCTCAGCGGAAGCCTTTGGGTACACCTGAACTCCCTGGGGGAGCCTTTACGCAACCCCACACTCAACAGGACTCTGCCTCTTCACTCTTTCCTAACAACCCTAAACATAACCCTAACCGGAACAAGAAGCTCAACCCGAGTTAGACCCGAAAAAACACGTACGGTGCCACTTTCTGCCATCAAAAAGTGCTCTCAGCGGAAGCCTTTGGGTACACCTGAACTCCCTGGGGGAGCCTTTACGCAACCCCACACTCAACAGGACTCTGCGTCTTCACTCTTTCCTAACAACCCTAAACATAACCCTAACCGCAACAAGAAGCTCAACCCGAGTTAGACCCGAAAAAACACGTACGGTGCCACTTTCTTCCATCAAAAAGTGCTCTCAGCGAAAGCCTTTGGGTACACCTGAACTCCCTGGGGGAGCCTTTACGCAACCCCACACTCAACAGGACTCTGCGTCTTCACTCTTTCCTAACAACCCTAAACATAACCCTAACCGCAACAAGAAGCTGAACCCGAGTTAGACCCGAAAAAACACGCACGGTGCCACTTTCTGCCATCAAAAAGTGCTCTCAGCGGAAGCCTTTGTGTACACCTGAACTCCCTGGGGGAGCCTTTACGCAACCCCACACTCAACAGGACTCTGCGTCTTCACTCTTTCCTAACAACCCTAAACATAACCCTAACCGCAACAAGAAGCTGAACCCGAGTTAGACCCGAAAAAACACGTACGGTGCCACTTTCTGCCATCCAAAAGTGCTCTCAGCGGAAGCCTTTGGGTACACCTGAACTCCCTGGGGGAGCCTTTATGCAACCCCAAACTCAACAGGACTCTGCGTCTTCACTCTTTCCTAACAACCCTAAACATAACCCTAACCGCAACAGGAAGCTGAACCCGAGTTAGACCCGAAAAAACACGTATGGTGCCACTTTCTGCCATCAAAAAGTGCTCTCAGCAGAAGCCTTTGGGTACACCTGAACTCCCTGGGGGAGCCTTTACGCAACCCCACACTCAACAGGACTCTGCGTCTTCACTCTTTCCTAACAACCCTAAACATAACCCTCACCGCAACAAGAAGCTGAACCCGAGTTAGACCCGAAAAAACACGCACGGTGCCACTTTATGCCATCAAAAAGTGCTCTCAGGGGAAGCCTTTGTGTACACCTGAACTCCCTGGGGGAGCCTTTACGCAACCCCACACTCAGCAGGACTCTGCCTCTTCACTCTTTCCTAACAACCCTAAACATAACCCTCACCGCAACAAGAAGCTGAACCTGCGTTAGACCCGGAAAAACACGTACGGTGCCACTTTCTGCCATCAAAAAGTGCTCTCAGCGGAAGCCTTCGGGTACACCTGAACTCCCTGGGGGAGCCTTTACGCAACCCCACACTCAACAGGACTCTGCGTCTTCACTCTTTCCTAACAACCCTAAACATAACCCTCACCGCAACAAGAAGCTGAACCCGAGTTAGACCCGAAAAAACACGTACGGTGCCACTTTCTGCCATCAAAAAGTGCTCTCAGCAGAAGCCTTTGGGTACACCTGAACTCCCTGGGGGAGCCTTTACGCAACCCCACACTCAACAGGACTCTGCCTCTTCACTCTTTCCTAACAACCCTAAACATAACCCTAACCGGAACAAGAAGCTGAACCCGAGTTAGACCCGAAAAAACACGCACGGTGCCACTTTCTGCCATCAAAAAGTGCTCTCAGCGGAAGCCTTTGTGTACACCTGAACTCCCTAGGGGAGCCTTTACGCAACCCCACACTCAACAGGACTCTGCGTCTTCACTCTTTCCTAACAACCCTAAACATAACCCTCACCGCAACAAGAAGCTGAACCCGAGTTAGACCCGGAAAAACACGTACGGTGCCACTTTCTGCCATCAAAAAGTGCTCTCAGCGGAAGCCTTCGGGTACACCTGAACTCCCTGGGGGAGCCTTTACGCAACCCCACACTCAACAGGACTCTGCGTCTTCACTCTTTCCTAACAACCCTAAACATAACCCTAACCGCAACAAGAAGCTGAACCCGAGTTAGACCCGAAAAAACACGTAAAGTGCCACTTTCTGCCATCAAAAAGTGCTCTCAGCGGAAGCCTTTGGGTACACCTGAACTCCCTGGGGGAGCCTTTACGCAACCCCACACTCAACAGGACTCTGCGTCTTCACTCTTTCCTAACAACCCTAAACATAACCCTAACCGCAACAAGAAGCTGAACCCGAGTTAGACCCTAAAAAACACATACGGTGCCACTTTCTGCCATCAAAAAGTGCTCTCAGCGGAAGCCTTTGGGTACACCTGAACTCCCTGGGGGAGCCTTTACGCAACCACACACTCAACAGGACTCTGCGTCTTCACTCTTTCCTAACAACCCTAAACATAACCCTAACCGGAACAAGAAGCTGAACCCGAGTTAGACCCGAAAAAACACGCACGGTGCCACTTTCTGCTATCAAAAAGTGCTCTCAGCGGAAGCCTTTGTGTACACCTGAACTCCCTGGGGGAGCCTTTACGCAACCCCACACTCAACAGGACTCTGCGTCTTCACTCTTTCCTAACAACCCTAAACATAACCCTAACCGCAACAAGAAGCTGAACCCGAGTTAGACCCGAAAAAACACGTACGGTGCCACTTTCTGCCATCAAAAAGTGCTCTCAGCGGAAGCCTTTGGGTACACCTGAACTCCCTGGGGGAGCCTTTACGCAACCACACACTCAACAGGACTCTGCGTCTTCACTCTTTCCTAACAACCCTAAACATAACCCTAACCAGAACAAGAAGCTGAACCCGAGTTAGACCCGAAAAAACACGTACGGTGCCACTTTCTGCCATCAAAAAGTGCTCTCAGCGGAAGCCTTTGGGTACACCTGAACTCCCTGGGGGAGCCTTTACGCAACCCCACACTCAACAGGACTCTGCGTCTTCACTCTTTCCTAACAACCCTAAACATAACCCTAACCGGAACAAGAAGCTGAACCCGAGTTAGACCCGAAAAAACACGTACGGTGCCACTTTCTGCCATCAAAAAGTGCTCTCAGCGGAAGCCTTTGGGTACACCTGAACTCCCTGGGGGAGCCTTTACGCAACCCCACACTCAACAGGACTCTGCGTCTTCACTCTTTCCTAACAACCCTAAACATAACCCTAACCGCAACAAGAAGCTCAACCCGAGTTAGACCCGAAAAAACACGTACGGTGCCACTTTCTGCCATCAAAAAGTGCTCTCAGCGGAAGCCTTTGGGTACACCTGAACTCCCTGGGGGAGCCTTTACGCAACCCCAAACTCAACAGGACTCTGCGTCTTCACTCTTTCCTAACAACCCTAAACATAACCCTAACCGGAACAAGAAGCTGAACCCGAGTTAGACCCGAAAAAACACGTACGGTGCCACTTTCTGCCACCCAAAAGTGCTCTCAGCGGAAGCCTTTGGGTACACCTGAACTCCCTGGGGGAGCCTTTACGCAACCCCACACTCAACAGGACTCTGCGTCTTCACTCTTTCCTAACAACCCTAAACATAACCCTAACCGCAACAAGAAGCTGAACCCGAGTTAGACCCGAAAAATCACGTACGGTGCCACTTTCTGCCATCAAAAAGTGCTCTCAGCGGAAGCCTTTGGGTACACCTGAACTCCCTGGGGGAGCCTTTACGCAACCCCACACTCAACAGGACTCTGCGTCTTCACTCTTTCCTAACAACCCTAAACATAAGCCTAACCGCAACAAGAAGCTGAACCCGAGTTAGACCCGAAAAAACACGCACGGTGCCACTTTCTGCCATCAAAAAGTGCTCTCAGCGGAAGCCTTTGGGTACACCTGAACTCCCTGGGGGAGCCTTTACGCAACCCCACACTCAACAGGACTCTGCGTCTTCACTCTTTCCTAACAACCCTAAACATAACCCTCACCGCAACAAGAAGCTGAACCCGAGTTAGACCCGAAAAAACACGTACGGTGCCACTTTCTGCCATCAAAAAGTGCTCTCAGCGGAAGCCTTTGGGTACACCTGAACTCCCTGGGGGAGCCTTTACGCAACCCCACACTCAACAGGACTCTGCGTCTTCACTCTTTCCTAACAACCCTAAACATAACCCTAACCGCAACAAGAAGCTGAACCCGAGTTAGACCCGAAAAAACACGTATGGTGCCACTTTCTGCCATCAAAAAGTGCTCTCAGCAGAAGCCTTTGGGTACACCTGAACTCCCTGGGGGAGCCTTTACGCAACCCCACACTCAACAGGACTCTGCCTCTTCACTCTTTCCTAACAACCCTAAACATAACCCTAACCGCAACAAGAAGCTGAACCCGAGTTAGACCCGAAAAATCACGCACGGTGCCACTTTATGCCATCAAAAAGTGCTCTCAGCGGAAGCCTTTGGGTACACCTGAACTCCCTGGGGGAGCCTTTACGCAACCCCACACTCAACAGGACTCTGCGTCTTCACTCTTTCCTAACAACCCTAAACATAACCCTAACCGCAACAAGAAGCTCAACCCGAGTTAGACCCGAAAAAACACGTACGGTGCCACTTTCTTCCATCAAAAAGTGCTCTCAGCGGAAGCCTTTGGGTACACCTGAACTCCCTGGGGGAGCCTTTACGCAACCCCACACTCAACAGGACTCTGCGTCTTCACTCTTTCCTAACAACCCTAAACATAACCCTAACCAGAACAAGAAGCTGAACCCGAGTTAGACCCGAAAAAACACGCACGGTGCCACTTTCTGCCATCAAAAAGTGCTCTCAGCGGAAGCCTTTGTGTACACCTGAACTCCCTGGGGGAGCCTTTACGCAACCCCACACTCAACAGGACTCTGCGTCTTCACTCTTTCCTAACAACCCTAAACATAACCCTAACCGCAACAAGAAGCTGAACCCGAGTTAGACCCGAAAAAACACGTACGGTGCCACTTTCTGCCATCCAAAAGTGCTCTCAGCGGAAGCCTTTGGGTACACCTGAACTCCCTGGGGGAGCCTTTATGCAACCCCAAACTCAACAGGACTCTGCGTCTTCACTCTTTCCTAACAACCCTAAACATAACCCTAACCGCAACAGGAAGCTGAACCCGAGTTAGACCCGAAAAAACACGTATGGTGCCACTTTCTGCCATCAAAAAGTGCTCTCAGCAGAAGCCTTTGGGTACACCTGAACTCCCTGGGGGAGCCTTTACGCAACCCCACACTCAACAGGACTCTGCGTCTTCACTCTTTCCTAACAACCCTAAACATAACCCTAACCGGAACAAGAAGCTGAACCCGAGTTAGACCCGAAAAAACACGCACGGTGCCACTTTCTGCCATCAAAAAGTGCTCTCAGCGGAAGCCTTTGTGTACACCTGAACTCCCTGGGGGAGCCTTTACGCAACCCCACACTCAACAGGACTCTGCGTCTTCACTCTTTCCTAACAACCCTAAACATAACCCTAACCGCAACAAGAAGCTGAACCCGAGTTAGACCCGAAAAAACACGTACGGTGCCACTTTCTGCCATCCAAAAGTGCTCTCAGCGGAAGCCTTTGGGTACACCTGAACTCCCTGGGGGAGCCTTTATGCAACCCCAAACTCAACAGGACTCTGCGTCTTCACTCTTTCCTAACAACCCTAAACATAACCCTAACCGCAACAGGAAGC
Source organism: Anser anser (assembly GCF_964211835.1). NCBI lineage: Eukaryota > Metazoa > Chordata > Aves > Anseriformes > Anatidae > Anser > Anser anser. Next base: position 26,586 of record NC_139744.1, read on the forward strand.
TGAACCCGAGTTAGACCCGAAAAAACACGTATGGTGCCACTTTCTGCCATCAAAAAGTGCTCTCAGCAGAAGCCTTTGGGTACACCTGAACTCCCTGGGGGAGCCTTTACGCAACCCCACACTCAACAGGACTCTGCGTCTTCACTCTTTCCTAACAACCCTAAACATAACCCTCACCGCAACAAGAAGCTGAACCCGAGTTAGACCCGAAAAAACACGCACGGTGCCACTTTATGCCATCAAAAAGTGCTCTCAGGGGAAGCCTTTGTGTACACCTGAACTCCCTGGGGGAGCCTTTACGCAACCCCACACTCAACAGGACTCTGCGTCTTCACTCTTTCCTAACAACCCTAAACATAACCCTCACCGCAACAAGAAGCTGAACCTGCGTTAGACCCGGAAAAACACGTACGGTGCCACTTTCTGCCATCAAAAAGTGCTCTCAGCGGAAGCCTTCGGGTACACCTGAACTCCCTGGGGGAGCCTTTACGCAACCCCACACTCAACAGGACTCTGCGTCTTCACTCTTTCCTAACAACCCTAAACATAACCCTCACCGCAACAAGAAGCTGAACCCGAGTTAGACCCGAAAAAACACGTACGGTGCCACTTTCTGCCATCAAAAAGTGCTCTCAGCAGAAGCCTTTGGGTACACCTGAACTCCCTGGGGGAGCCTTTACGCAACCCCACACTCAACAGGACTCTGCCTCTTCACTCTTTCCTAACAACCCTAAACATAACCCTAACCGGAACAAGAAGCTGAACCCGAGTTAGACCCGAAAAAACACGCACGGTGCCACTTTCTGCCATCAAAAAGTGCTCTCAGCGGAAGCCTTTGTGTACACCTGAACTCCCTAGGGGAGCCTTTACGCAACCCCACACTCAACAGGACTCTGCGTCTTCACTCTTTCCTAACAACCCTAAACATAACCCTCACCGCAACAAGAAGCTGAACCCGAGTTAGACCCGGAAAAACACGTACGGTGCCACTTTCTGCCATCAAAAAGTGCTCTCAGCGGAAGCCTTCGGGTACACCTGAACTCCCTGGGGGAGCCTTTACGCAACCCCACACTCAACAGGACTCTGCGTCTTCACTCTTTCCTAACAACCCTAAACATAACCCTAACCGCAACAAGAAGCTGAACCCGAGTTAGACCCGAAAAAACACGTACGGTGCCACTTTCTGCCATCAAAAAGTGCTCTCAGCGGAAGCCTTTGGGTACACCTGAACTCCCTGGGGGAGCCTTTACGCAACCCCACACTCAACAGGACTCTGCGTCTTCACTCTTTTTTACTAACAACCCTAAACATAACCCTAACCGGAACAAGAAGCTGAACCCGAGTTAGACCCGAAAAATCAGGTACGGTGACACTTTCTGCCATCAAAAAGTGCTCTCAGCGGAAGCCTTTGGGTACACCTGAACTCCCTGGGGAAGCCTTTACGCAACCCCACACTCAACAGGACTCTGCGTCTTCACTCTTTCCTAACAACCCTAAACATAACCCTAACCGGAACAAGAAGCTGAACCCGAGTTAGACCAGAAAAAACACGCACGGTGCCACTTTCTGCCATCAAAAAGTGCTCTCAGCGGAAGCCTTTGGGTACACCTGAACTCCCTGGGGGAGCCTTTACGCAACCCCAAACTCAACAGGACTCTGCGTCTTCACTCTTTCCTAACAACCCTAAACATAACCCTAACCGGAACAAGAAGCTGAACCCGAGTTAGACCCGAAAAAACACATACGGTGCCACTTTCTGCCATCAAAAAGTGCTCTCAGCGGAAGCCTTTGGGTACACCTGAACTCCCTGGGGGAGCCTTTACGCAACCCCACACTCAACAGGACTCTGCGTCTTCACTCTTTCCTAACAACCCTAAACATAACCCTAACCGGAACAAGAAGCTGAACCCGAGTTAGACCCGAAAAAACACGCACGGTGCCACTTTCTGCTATCAAAAAGTGCTCTCAGCGGAAGCCTTTGTGTACACCTGAACTCCCTGGGGGAGCCTTTACGCAACCCCACACTCAACAGGACTCTGCGTCTTCACTCTTTCCTAACAACCCTAAACATAACCCTAACCGCAACAAGAAGCTGAACCCGAGTTAGACCCGAAAAAACACGTACGGTGCCACTTTCTGCCATCAAAAAGTGCTCTCAGCGGAAGCCTTTGGGTACACCTGAACTCCCTGGGGGAGCCTTTACGCAACCACACACTCAACAGGACTCTGCGTCTTCACTCTTTCCTAACAACCCTAAACATAACCCTAACCAGAACAAGAAGCTGAACCCGAGTTAGACCCGAAAAAACACGTACGGTGCCACTTTCTGCCATCAAAAAGTGCTCTCAGCAGAAGCCTTTGGGTACACCTGAACTCCCTGGGGGAGCCTTTACGCAACCCCACACTCAACAGGACTCTGCGTCTTCACTCTTTCCTAACAACCCTAAACATAACCCTCACCGCAACAAGAAGCTGAACCCGAGTTAGACCCGAAAAAACACGTACGGTGCCACTTTCTGCCATCAAAAAGTGCTCTCAGCGGAAGCCTTTGGGTACACCTGAACTCCCTGGGGGAGCCTTTACGCAACCCCACACTCAACAGGACTCTGCGTCTTCACTCTTTCCTAACAACCCTAAACATAACCCTAACCGCAACAAGAAGCTCAACCCGAGTTAGACCCGAAAAAACACGTACGGTGCCACTTTCTGCCATCAAAAAGTGCTCTCAGCGGAAGCCTTTGGGTACACCTGAACTCCCTGGGGGAGCCTTTACGCAACCCCAAACTCAACAGGACTCTGCGTCTTCACTCTTTCCTAACAACCCTAAACATAACCCTAACCGGAACAAGAAGCTGAACCCGAGTTAGACCCGAAAAAACACGTACGGTGCCACTTTCTGCCATCAAAAAGTGCTCTCAGCGGAAGCCTTTGGGTACACCTGAACTCCCTGGGGGAGCCTTTACGCAACCACACACTCAACAGGACTCTGCGTATTCACTCTTTCCTAACAACCCTAAACATAACCCTAACCGGCACAAGAAGCTGAACCCGAGTTAGACCCGAAAAAACACGTACGGTGCCACTTTCTGCCATCAAAAAGTGCTCTCAGCAGAAGCCTTTGGGTACACCTGAACTCCCTGGGGGAGCCTTTACGCAACCCCACACTCAACAGGACTCTGCGTCTTCACTCTTTCCTAACAACCCTAAACATAACCCTCACCGCAACAAGAAGCTGAACCCGAGTTAGACCCGAAAAAACACGTACGGTGCCACTTTCTGCCATCAAAAAGTGCTCTCAGCGGAAGCCTTTGGGTACACCTGAACTCCCTGGGGGAGCCTTTACGCAACCCCACACTCAACAGGACTCTGCGTCTTCACTCTTTCCTAACAACCCTAAACATAACCCTAACCGCAACAAGAAGCTCAACCCGAGTTAGACCCGAAAAAACACGTACGGTGCCACTTTCTGCCATCAAAAAGTGCTCTCAGCGGAAGCCTTTGGGTACACCTGAACTCCCTGGGGGAGCCTTTACGCAACCCCAAACTCAACAGGACTCTGCGTCTTCACTCTTTCCTAACAACCCTAAACATAACCCTAACCGGAACAAGAAGCTGAACCCGAGTTAGACCCGAAAAAACACGTACGGTGCCACTTTCTGCCATCAAAAAGTGCTCTCAGCGGAAGCCTTTGGGTACACCTGAACTCCCTGGGGGAGCCTTTACGCAACCCCACACTCAACAGGACTCTGCGTCTTCACTCTTTCCTAACAACCCTAAACATAACCCTAACCGCAAAAAGAAGCTGAACCCGAGTTAGACCCGAAAAATCACGTACGGTGCCACTTTCTGCCATCAAAAAGTGCTCTCAGCGGAAGCCTTTGGGTACACCTGAACTCCCTGGGGGAGCCTTTACGCAACCCCACACTCAACAGGACTCTGCGTCTTCACTCTTTCCTAACAACCCTAAACATAACCCTAACCGGAACAAGAAGCTGAACCCGAGTTAGACCCGAAAAAACACGCACGGTGCCACTTTCTGCCATCAAAAAGTGCTCTCAGCGGAAGCCTTTGGGTACACCTGAACTCCCTGGGGGAGCCTTTACGCAACCCCACACTCAACAGGACTCTGCGTCTTCACTCTTTCCTAACAACCCTAAACATAACCCTCACCGCAACAAGAAGCTGAACCCGAGTTAGACCCGAAAAAACACGTACGGTGCCACTTTCTGCCATCAAAAAGTGCTCTCAGCGGAAGCCTTTGGGTACACCTGAACTCCCTGGGGGAGCCTTTACGCAACCCCACACTCAACAGGACTCTGCGTCTTCACTCTTTCCTAACAACCCTAAACATAACCCTAACCGCAACAAGAAGCTGAACCCGAGTTAGACCCGAAAAAACACGTATGGTGCCACTTTCTGCCATCAAAAAGTGCTCTCAGCAGAAGCCTTTGGGTACACCTGAACTCCCTGGGGGAGCCTTTACGCAACCCCACACTCAACAGGACTCTGCATCTTCACTCTTTCCTAACAACCCTAAACATAACCCTAACCGCAACAAGAAGCTGAACCCGAGTTAGACCCGAAAAATCACGCACGGTGCCACTTTATGCCATCAAAAAGTGCTCTCAGCGGAAGCCTTTGGGTACACCTGAACTCCCTGGGGGAGCCTTTACGCAACCCCACACTCAACAGGACTCTGCGTCTTCACTCTTTCCTAACAACCCTAAACATAACCCTCACCGCAACAAGAAGCTGAACCCGAGTTAGACCCGAAAAAACACGTACGGTGCCACTTTCTGCCATCAAAAAGTGCTCTCAGCGGAAGCCTTTGGGTACTCCTGAACTCCCTGGGGGAGCCTTTACGCAACCCCACACTCAACAGGACTCTGCGTCTTCACTCTTTCCTAACAACCCTAAACATAACCCTAACCGCAACAAGAAGCTGAACCCGAGTTAGACCCGAAAAAACACGTACGGTGCCACTTTCTGCCATCAAAAAGTGCTCTCAGCAGAAGCCTTTGGGTACACCTGAACTCCCTGGGGGAGCCTTTACGCAACCCCAAACTCAACAGGACTCTGCGTCTTCACTCTTTCCTAACAACCCTAAACATAACCCTAACCGCAACAAGAAGCTGAACCCGAGTTAGACCCGAAAAAACACGTACGGTGCCACTTTCTGCCATCAAAAAGTGCTCTCAGCGGAAGCCTTTGGGTACACCTGAACTCCCTGGGGGAGCCTTTACGCAACCCCACACTCAACAGGACTCTGCGTCTTCACTCTTTCCTAACAACCCTAAACATAACCCTCACCGCAACAAGAAGCTGAACCCGAGTTAGACCCGAAAAAACACGTACGGTGCCACTTTCTGCCATCCAAAAGTGCTCTCAGCGGAAGCCTTTGGGTACACCTGAACTCCCTGGGGGAGCCTTTACGCAACCCCAAACTCAACAGGGCTCTGCGTCTTCACTCTTTCCTAACAACCCTAAACATAACCCTAACCGCAACAAGAAGCTCAACCCGAGTTAGACCCGAAAAAACACGTATGGTGCCACTTTCTGCCATCAAAAAGTGCTCTCAGCAGAAGCCTTTGGGTACACCTGAACTCCCTGGGGGAGCCTTTACGCAACCCCACACTCAACAGGACTCTGCGTCTTCACTCTTTCCTAACAACCCTAAACATAACCCTAACCGCAACAAGAAGCTGAACCCGAGTTAGACCCGAAAAATCACGCACGGTGCCACTTTCTGCCATCAAAAAGTGCTCTCAGCGGAAGCCTTTGGGTACACCTGAACTCCCTGGGGGAGCCTTTACGCAACCCCACACTCAACAGGACTCTGCGTCTTCACTCTTTCCTAACAACCCTAAACATAACCCTAACCGCAACAAGAAGCTGAACCTGCGTTAGACCCGGAAAAACACGTACGGTGCCACTTTCTGCCATCAAAAAGTGCTCTCAGCGGAAGCCTTTGGGTACTCCTGAACTCCCTGGGGGAGCCTTTACGCAACCCCACACTCAACAGGACTCTGCGTCTTCACTCTTTCCTAACAACTCTAAACATAACCCTAACCGGAACAAGAAGCTGAACCCGAGTTAGACCCGAAAAAACACGTACGGTGCCACTTTCTGCCATCAAAAAGTGCTCTCAGCGGAAGCCTTTGGGTACACCTGAACTCCCTGGGGGAGCCTTTACGCAACCCCAAACTCAACAGGACTCTGCGTCTTCACTCTTTCCTAACAACCCTAAACATAACCCTAACCGGAACAAGAAGCTGAACCCGAGTTAGACCCGAAAAAACACGTACGGTGCCACTTTCTGCCATCAAAAAGTGCTCTCAGCGGAAGCCTTTGGGTACACCTGAACTCCCTGGGGGAGCCTTTACGCAACCCCACACTCAACAGGACTCTGCGTCTTCACTCTTTCCTAACAACCCTAAACATAACCCTCACCGCAACAAGAAGCTGAACCCGAGTTAGACCCGAAAAAACACGTACGGTGCCACTTTCTGCCATCAAAAAGTGCTCTCAGCGGAAGCCTTTGGGTACACCTGAACTCCCTGGGGGAGCCTTTACGCAACCCCAAACTCAACAGGACTCTGCGTCTTCACTCTTTCCTAACAACCCTAAACATAACCCTAACCGCAACAAGAAGCTCAACCCGAGTTAGACCCGAAAAAACACGTACGGTGCCACTTTCTGCCATCAAAAAGTGCTCTCAGCGGAAGCCTTTGGGTACACCTGAACTCCCTGGGGGAGCCTTTACGCAACCCCAAACTCAACAGGACTCTGCGTCTTCACTCTTTCCTAACAACCCTAAACATAACCCTAACCGCAACAAGAAGCTGAACCCGAGTTAGACCCGAAAAAACACGTACGGTGCCACTTTCTGCCATCAAAAAGTGCTCTCAGCGGAAGCCTTTGGGTACACCTGAACTCCCTGGGGGAGCCTTTACGCAACCCCAAACTCAACAGGACTCTGCGTCTTCACTCTTTCCTAACAACCCTAAACATAACCCTAACCGGAACAAGAAGCTGAACCCGAGTTAGACACGAAAAAACACGCACGGTGCCACTTTATGCCATCAAAAAGTGCTCTCAGCGGAAGCCCTTGGGTACACCTGAACTCCCTGGGGGAGCCTTTACGCAACCCCACACTCAACAGGACTCTGCGTCTTCACTCTTTCCTAACAACCCTAAACATAACCCTCACCGCAACAAGAAGCTGAACCCGAGTTAGACCCGGAAAAACACGTACGGTGCCACTTTCTGCCATCAAAAAGTGCTCTCAGCGGAAGCCTTTGGGTACACCTGAACTCCCTGGGGGAGCCTTTACGCAACCCCACACTCAACAGGACTCTGCGTCTTCACTCTTTCCTAACAACCCTAAACATAACCCTAACCGCAACAAGAAGCTGAACCCGAGTTAGACCCGAAAAAACACGTACGGTGCCACTTTCTGCCATCAAAAAGTGCTCTCAGCGGAAGCCTTTGGGTACACCTGAACTCCCTGGGGGAGCCTTTACGCAACCCCACACTCAACAGGACTCTGCGTCTTCACTCTTTCCTAACAACCCTAAACATAACCCTCACCGCAAAAAGAAGCTGAACCCGAGTTAGACCCGAAAAAACACGCACGGTGCCACTTTATGCCATCAAAAAGTGCTCTCAGCGGAAGCCTTTGGGTACACCTGAACTCCCTGGGGGAGCCTTTACGCAACCCCACACTCAACAGGACTCTGCGTCTTCACTCTTTCCTAACAACCCTAAACATAACCCTCACCGCAACAAGAAGCTGAACCCGAGTTAGACCCGAAAAAACACGTACGGTGCCACTTTCTGCCATCAAAAAGTGCTCTCAGCGGAAGCCTTTGGGTACACCTGAACTCCCTGGGGGAGCCTTTACGCAACCCCACACTCAACAGGACTCTGCGTCTTCACTCTATCCTAACAACCTTAAACATAACCCTAACCGGAACAGGAAAATGAACCTGAGTTAGACCCGAAAAAACACGTACGGTGCCACTTTCTGCCATCAAAAAGTGCTCTCAGCGGAAGCCTTTGGGTACACCTGAACTCCCTGGGGGAGCCTTTACGCAACCCCACACTCAACAGGACTCTGCGTCTTCACTCTTTCCTAACAACCCTAAACATAACCCTAACCGGAACAAGAAGCTGAACCCGAGTTAGACCTGAAAAACACGTACGGTGCCACTTTCTGCCATCAAAAAGTGCTCTCAGCGGAAGCCTTTGGGTACACCTGAACTCCCTGGGGGAGCCTTTACGCAACCCCACACTCAACAGGACTCTGTCTCTTCACTCTTTCCTAACAACCCTAAATATAACCCTAACCGGAACAAGAAGCTGAACCCGAGTTAGACCCGAAAAAACACGCACGGTGCCACTTTCTGCCATCAAAAAGTGCTCTCAGCGGAAGCCTTTGGGTACACCTGAACTCCCTGGGGGAGCCTTTACGCAACCCCACACTCAACAGGACTCTGCGTCTTCACTCTTTCCTAACAACCTTAAACATAACCCTAACCGGAACAAGAAGCTGAACCCGAGTTAGACCCGGAAAAACACGTACGGTGCCACTTTCTGACATCAAAAAGTGCTCTCAGCGGAAGCCTTCGGGTACACCTGAACTCCCTGGGGGAGCCTTTACGCAACCCCACACTCAACAGGACTCTGCGTCTTCACTCTTTCCTAACAACCCTAAACATAACCCTAACCGGAACAAGAAGCTGAACCCGAGTTAGACCCGAAAAATCACGTACGGTGCCACTTTCTGCCATCAAAAAGTGCTGTCAGCGGAAGCCTTTGGGTACACCTGAACTCCCTGGGGGAGCCTTTACGCAACCCCACACTCAACAGGACTCTGCGTCTTCACTCTTTCCTAACAACCCTAAACATAACCCTAACCGGAACAAGAAGCTGAACCCGAGTTAGACCCGAAAAATCACGTACGGTGCCACTTTCTGCCATCAAAAAGTGCTCTCAGCGGAAGCCTTCGGGTACACCTGAACTCCCTGGGGGAGCCTTTACGCAACCCCACACTCAACAGGACTCTGCGTCTTCACTCTTTCCTAACAACCCTAAACATAACCCTCACCGCAACAAGAAGCTGAACCCGAGTTAGACCCGAAAAAACACGCACGGTGCCACTTTCTGCCATCAAAAAGTGCTCTCAGCGGAAGCCTTTGGGTACACCTGAACTCCCTGGGGGAGCCTTTACGCAACCCCACACTCAACAGGACTCTGCGTCTTCACTCTTTCCTAACAACCCTAAACATAACCCTAACCGGAACAAGAAGCTGAACCCGAGTTAGACCCAAAAAAACACGCACGGTGCCACTTCATGCCATCAAAAAGTGCTCTCAGCGGAAGCCTTTGTGTACACCTGAACTCCCTGGGGGAGCCTTTACGCAACCCCACACTCAACAGGACTCTGCGTCTTCACTCTTTCCTAACAACCCTAAACATAACCCTCACCGCAACAAGAAGCTGAACCCGAGTTAGACCCGAAAAAACACGTACGGTGCCACTTTCTGCCATCAAAAAGTGCTCTCAGCGGAAGCCTTTGGGTACACCTGAACTCCCTGGGGGAGCCTTTACGCAACCCCAAACTCAACAGGACTCTGCGTCTTCACTCTTTCCTAACAACCCTAAACATAACCCTAACCGGAACAAGAAGCTGAACCCGAGTTATACCCGAAAAAACACGTACGGTGCCACTTTCTGCCATCAAAAAGTGCTCTCAGCGGAAGCCTTTGGGTACACCTGAACTCCCTGGGGGAGCCTTTACGCAACCCCAAACTCAACAGGACTCTGCGTCTTCACTCTTTCCTAACAACCCTAAACATAACCCTAACCGCAACAAGAAGCTGAACCCGAGTTAGACCCGAAAAAAAAACGCACGGTGCCACTTTCTGCCATCAAAAAGTGCTCTCAGCGGAAGCCTTTGGGTACACCTGAACTCCCTGGGGGAGCCTTTACGCAACCCCAAACTCAACAGGACTCTGCGTCTTCACTCTTTCCTAACAACCCTAAACATAACCCTAACCGGAACAAGAAGCTGAACCCGAGTTAGACCCGAAAAAACACGCACGGTGCCACTTTATGCCATCAAAAAGTGCTCTCAGCGGAAGCCCTTGGGTACACCTGAACTCCCTGGGGGAGCCTTTACGCAACCCCACACTCAACAGGACTCTGCGTCTTCACTCTTTCCTAACAACCCTAAACATAACCCTCACCGCAACAAGAAGCTGAACCCGAGTTAGACCCGGAAAAACACGTACGGTGCCACTTTCTGCCATCAAAAAGTGCTCTCAGCGGAAGCCTTTGGGTACACCTGAACTCCCTGGGGGAGCCTTTACGCAACCCCACACTCAACAGGACTCTGCGTCTTCACTCTTTCCTAACAACCCTAAACATAACCCTAACCGCAACAAGAAGCTGAACCCGAGTTAGACCCGAAAAAACACGTACGGTGCCACTTTCTGCCATCAAAAAGTGCTCTCAGCGGAAGCCTTTGGGTACACCTGAACTCCCTGGGGGAGCCTTTACGCAACCCCACACTCAACAGGACTCTGCGTCTTCACTCTTTCCTAACAACCCTAAACATAACCCTCACCGCAACAAGAAGCTGAACCCGAGTTAGACCCGAAAAAACACGCACGGTGCCACTTTCTGCCATCAAAAAGTGCTCTCAGCGGAAGCCTTTGGGTACACCTGAACTCCCTGGGGGAGCCTTTACGCAACCCCACACTCAACAGGACTCTGCGTCTTCACTCTTTCCTAACAACCCTAAACATAACCCTCACCGCAACAAGAAGCTGAACCCGAGTTAGACCCGAAAAAACACGTACGGTGCCACTTTCTGCCATCAAAAAGTGCTCTCAGCGGAAGCCTTTGGGTACACCTGAACTCCCTGGGGGAGCCTTTACGCAACCCCACACTCAACAGGACTCTGCGTCTTCACTCTATCCTAACAACCCTAAACATAACCCTAACCGGAACAGGAAAATGAACCTGAGTTAGACCCGAAAAAACACGTACGGTGCCACTTTCTGCCATCAAAAAGTGCTCTCAGCGGAAGCCTTTGGGTACACCTGAACTCCCTGGGGGAGCCTTTACGCAACCCCACACTCAACAGGACTCTGCGTCTTCACTCTTTCCTAACAACCCTAAACATAACCCTAACCGGAACAAGAAGCTGAACCCGAGTTAGACCTGAAAAACACGTACGGTGCCACTTTCTGCCATCAAAAAGTGCTCTCAGCGGAAGCCTTTGGGTACACCTGAACTCCCTGGGGGAGCCTTTACGCAACCCCACACTCAACAGGACTCTGCGTCTTCACTCTTTCCTAACAACCCTAAATATAACCCTAACCGGAACAAGAAGCTGAACCCGAGTTAGACCCGAAAAAACACGCACGGTGCCACTTTCTGCCATCAAAAAGTGCTCTCAGTGGAAGCCTTTGGGTACACCTGAACTCCCTGGGGGAGCCTTTACGCAACCCCACACTCAACAGGACTCTGCGTCTTCACTCTTTCCTAACAACCTTAAACATAACCCTAACCGGAACAAGAAGCTGAACCCGAGTTAGACCCGGAAAAACACGTACGGTGCCACTTTCTGACATCAAAAAGTGCTCTCAGCGGAAGCCTTCGGGTACACCTGAACTCCCTGGGGGAGCCTTTACGCAACCCCACACTCAACAGGACTCTGCGTCTTCACTCTTTCCTAACAACCCTAAACATAACCCTAACCGGAACAAGAAGCTGAACCCGAGTTAGACCCGAAAAATCACGTACGGTGCCACTTTCTGCCATCAAAAAGTGCTGTCAGCGGAAGCCTTTGGGTACACCTGAACTCCCTGGGGGAGCCTTTACGCAACCCCACACTCAACAGGACTCTGCGTCTTCACTCTTTCCTAACAACCCTAAACATAACCCTAACCGCAACAAGAAGCTGAACCCGAGTTAGACCCGAAAAATCACGTACGGTGCCACTTTCTGCCATCAAAAAGTGCTCTCAGCGGAAGCCTTCGGGTACACCTGAACTCCCTGGGGGAGCCTTTACGCAAGCCCACACTCAACAGGACTCTGCCTCTTCACTCTTTCCTAACAACCCTAAACATAACCCTAACCGGAACAAGAAGCTGAACCCGAGTTAGACCCGAAAAAACACGTACGGTGCCACTTTCTGCCATCCAAAAGTGCTCTCAGCGGAAGCCTTTGGGTACACCTGAACTCCCTGGGGGAGCCTTTACGCAACCCCACACTCAACAGGACTCTGCGTCTTCACTCTTTCCTAACAACCCTAAACATAACCCTAACCGCAACAAGAAGCTGAACCCGAGTTAGACCCGAAAAAACACGTACGGTGCCACTTTATGCCATCAAAAAGTGCTCTCAGCGGAAGCCTTTGGGTACACCTGAACTCCCTGGGGGAGCCTTTACGCAACCCCACACTCAACAGGACTCTGCGTCTTCACTCTTTCCTAACAACCCTAAACATAACCCTAACCGCAACAAGAAGCTGAACCCGAGTTAGACCCGAAAAATCACGTACGGTGCCACTTTCTGCCATCAAAAAGTGCTCTCAGCGGAAGCCTTTGGGTACACCTGAACTCCCTGGGGGAGCCTTTACGCAACCCCACACTCAACAGGACTCTGCGTCTTCACTCTTTCCTAACAACCCTAAACATAACCCTCACCGCAACAAGAAGCTGAACCCGAGTTAGACCCGAAAAAACACGTACGGTGCCACTTTCTGCCATCAAAAAGTGCTCTCAGCGGAAGCCTTTGGGTACACCTGAACTCCCTGGGGGAGCCTTTACGCAACCCCAAACTCAACAGGACTCTGCGTCTTCACTCTTTCCTAACAACCCTAAACATAACCCTAACCGGAACAAGAAGCTGAACCCGAGTTAGACCCGAAAAAACACGTATGGTGCCACTTTCTGCCATCAAAAAGTGCTCTCAGCAGAAGCCTTTGGGTACACCTGAACTCCCTGGGGGAGCCTTTACGCAACCCCACACTCAACAGGACTCTGCGTCTTCACTCTTTTTTACTAACAACCCTAAACATAACCCTAACCGCAACAAGAAGCTGAACCCGAGTTAGACCCGAAAAATCACGTACGGTGCCACTTTCTGACATCAAAAAGTGCTCTCAGCGGAAGCCTTTGTGTACACCTGAACTCCCTGGGGGAGCCTTTACGCAACCCCACACTCAACAGGACTCTGCATCTTCACTCTTTCCTAACAACCCTAAACATAACCCTAACCAGAACAAGAAGCTGAACCCGAGTTAGACCCAAAAAAACACGCACGGTGCCACTTTATGCCATCAAAAAGTGCTCTCAGCGGAAGCCTTTGGGTACACCTGAACTCCCTGGGGGAGCCTTTACGCAACCCCACACTCAACAGGACTCTGCGTCTTCACTCTTTCCTAACAACCCTAAACATAACCCTCACCGCAACAAGAAGCTGAACCCGAGTTAGACCCGAAAAATCACGTACGGTGCCACTTTCTGCCATCAAAAAGTGCTCTCAGCGGAAGCCTTTGGGTACACCTGAACTCCCTGGGGGAGCCTTTACGCAACCCCACACTCAACAGGACTCTGCGTCTTCACTCTTTCCTAACAACCCTAAACATAACCCTAACCGCAACAAGAAGCTGAACCCGAGTTAGACCCGAAAAAACACGCACGGTGCCACTTTCTGCCATCAAAAAGTGCTCTCAGCGGAAGCCTTTGGGTACACCTGAACTCCCTGGGGGAGCCTTTACGCAACCCCACACTCAACAGGACTCTGCGTCTTCACTCTTTCCTAACAACCCTAAACATAACCCTAACCAGAACAAGAAGCTGAACCCGAGTTAGACCCAAAAAAACACGCACGGTGCCACTTTATGCCATCAAAAAGTGCTCTCAGCGGAAGCCTTTGTGTACACCTGAACTCCCTGGGGGAGCCTTTACGCAACCCCACACTCAACAGGACTCTGTCTTCACTCTTTCCTAACAACCCTAAACATAACCCTCACCGCAACAAGAAGCTGAACCCGAGTTAGACCCGAAAAATCACGTACGGTGCCACTTTCTGCCATCAAAAAGTGCTCTCAGCGGAAGCCTTTGGGTACACCTGAACTCCCTGGGGGAGCCTTTACGCAACCCCACACTCAACAGGACTCTGTCTCTTCACTCTTTCCTAACAACCCTAAATATAACCCTAACCGGAACAAGAAGCTGAACCCGAGTTAGACCCGAAAAAACACGCACGGTGCCACTTTCTGCCATCAAAAAGTGCTCTCAGCGGAAGCCTTTGGGTACACCTGAACTCCCTGGGGGAGCCTTTACGCAACCCCACACTCAACAGGACTCTGCGTCTTCACTCTTTCCTAACAACCCTAAACATAACCCTAACCGGAACAAGAAGCTGAACCCGAGTTAGACCCGGAAAAACACGTACGGTGCCACTTTCTGACATCAAAAAGTGCTCTCAGCGGAAGCCTTCGGGTACACCTGAACTCCCTGGGGGAGCCTTTACGCAACCCCACACTCAACAGGACTCTGCGTCTTCACTCTTTCCTAACAACCCTAAACATAACCCTAACCGGAACAAGAAGCTGAACCCGAGTTAGACCCGAAAAATCACGTACGGTGCCACTTTCTGCCATCAAAAAGTGCTGTCAGCGGAAGCCTTTGGGTACACCTGAACTCCCTGGGGGAGCCTTTACGCAACCCCACACTCAACAGGACTCTGCGTCTTCACTCTTTCCTAACAACCCTAAACATAACCCTAACCGGAACAAGAAGCTGAACCCGAGTTAGACCCGAAAAATCACGTACGGTGCCACTTTCTGCCATCAAAAAGTGCTCTCAGCGGAAGCCTTCGGGTACACCTGAACTCCCTGGGGGAGCCTTTACGCAAGCCCACACTCAACAGGACTCTGCCTCTTCACTCTTTCCTAACAACCCTAAACATAACCCTAACCGGAACAAGAAGCTGAACCCGAGTTAGACCCGAAAAAACACGTACGGTGCCACTTTCTGCCATCAAAAAGTGCTCTCAGCAGAAGCCTTTGGGTACACCTGAACTCCCTGGGGGAGCCTTTACGCAACCCCACACTCAACAGGACTCTGCGTCTTCACTCTTTCCTAACAACCCTAAACATAACCCTAACCGCAACAAGAAGCTGAACCCGAGTTAGACCCGAAAAAACACGTACGGTGCCACTTTATGCCATCAAAAAGTGCTCTCAGCGGAAGCCTTTGGGTACACCTGAACTCCCTGGGGGAGCCTTTACGCAACCCCACACTCAACAGGACTCTGCGTCTTCACTCTTTCCTAACAACCCTAAACATAACCCTAACCGCAACAAGAAGCTGAACCCGAGTTAGACCCGAAAAATCACGTACGGTGCCACTTTCTGCCATCAAAAAGTGCTCTCAGCGGAAGCCTTTGGGTACACCTGAACTCCCTGGGGGAGCCTTTACGCAACCCCACACTCAACAGGACTCTGCGTCTTCACTCTTTCCTAACAACCCTAAACATAACCCTCACCGCAACAAGAAGCTGAACCCGAGTTAGACCCGGAAAAACACGTACGGTGCCACTTTCTGACATCAAAAAGTGCTCTCAGCGGAAGCCTTCGGGTACACCTGAACTCCCTGGGGGAGCCTTTACGCAACCCCACACTCAACAGGACTCTGCGTCTTCACTCTTTCCTAACAACCCTAAACATAACCCTAACCGCAACAAGAAGCTGAACCCGAGTTAGACCCGAAAAATCACGTACGGTGCCACTTTCTGCCATCAAAAAGTGCTGTCAGCGGAAGCCTTTGGGTACACCTGAACTCCCTGGGGGAGCCTTTACGCAACCCCACACTCAACAGGACTCTGCGTCTTCACTCTTTCCTAACAACCCTAAACATAACCCTAACCGGAACAAGAAGCTGAACCCGAGTTAGACCCGAAAAATCACGTACGGTGCCACTTTCTGCCATCAAAAAGTGCTCTCAGCGGAAGCCTTCGGGTACACCTGAACTCCCTGGGGGAGCCTTTACGCAAGCCCACACTCAACAGGACTCTGCCTCTTCACTCTTTCCTAACAACCCTAAACATAACCCTAACCGGAACAAGAAGCTGAACCCGAGTTAGACCCGAAAAAACACGTACGGTGCCACTTTCTGCCATCAAAAAGTGCTCTCAGCAGAAGCCTTTGGGTACACCTGAACTCCCTGGGGGAGCCTTTACGCAACCCCACACTCAACAGGACTCTGCGTCTTCACTCTTTCCTAACAACCCTAAACATAACCCTAACCGCAACAAGAAGCTGAACCCGAGTTAGACCCGAAAAAACACGTACGGTGCCACTTTATGCCATCAAAAAGTGCTCTCAGCGGAAGCCTTTGGGTACACCTGAACTCCCTGGGGGAGCCTTTACGCAACCCCACACTCAACAGGACTCTGCGTCTTCACTCTTTCCTAACAACCCTAAACATAACCCTAACCGCAACAAGAAGCTGAACCCGAGTTAGACCCGAAAAATCACGTACGGTGCCACTTTCTGCCATCAAAAAGTGCTCTCAGCGGAAGCCTTTGGGTACACCTGAACTCCCTGGGGGAGCCTTTACGCAACCCCACACTCAACAGGACTCTGCGTCTTCACTCTTTCCTAACAACCCTAAACATAACCCTCACCGCAACAAGAAGCTGAACCCGAGTTAGACCCGAAAAAACACGTACGGTGCCACTTTCTGCCATCAAAAAGTGCTCTCAGCGGAAGCCTTTGGGTACACCTGAACTCCCTGGGGGAGCCTTTACGCAACCCCAAACTCAACAGGACTCTGCGTCTTCACTCTTTCCTAACAACCCTAAACATAACCCTAACCGGAACAAGAAGCTGAACCCGAGTTAGACCCGAAAAAACACGTATGGTGCCACTTTCTGCCATCAAAAAGTGCTCTCAGCAGAAGCCTTTGGGTACACCTGAACTCCCTGGGGGAGCCTTTACGCAACCCCACACTCAACAGGACTCTGCGTCTTCACTCTTTTTTACTAACAACCCTAAACATAACCCTAACCGCAACAAGAAGCTGAACCCGAGTTAGACCCGAAAAATCACGTACGGTGCCACTTTCTGACATCAAAAAGTGCTCTCAGCGGAAGCCTTTGTGTACACCTGAACTCCCTGGGGGAGCCTTTACGCAACCCCACACTCAACAGGACTCTGCGTCTTCACTCTTTCCTAACAACCCTAAACATAACCCTAACCAGAACAAGAAGCTGAACCCGAGTTAGACCCAAAAAAACACGCACGGTGCCACTTTATGCCATCAAAAAGTGCTCTCAGCGGAAGCCTTTGGGTACACCTGAACTCCCTGGGGGAGCCTTTACGCAACCCCACACTCAACAGGACTCTGCGTCTTCACTCTTTCCTAACAACCCTAAACATAACCCTCACCGCAACAAGAAGCTGAACCCGAGTTAGACCCGAAAAATCACGTACGGTGCCACTTTCTGCCATCAAAAAGTGCTCTCAGCGGAAGCCTTTGGGTACACCTGAACTCCCTGGGGGAGCCTTTACGCAACCCCACACTCAACAGGACTCTGCGTCTTCACTCTTTCCTAACAACCCTAAACATAACCCTAACCGCAACAAGAAGCTGAACCCGAGTTAGACCCGAAAAAACACGCACGGTGCCACTTTCTGCCATCAAAAAGTGCTCTCAGCGGAAGCCTTTGTGTACACCTGAACTCCCTGGGGGAGCCTTTACGCAACCCCACACTCAACAGGACTCTGCGTCTTCACTCTTTCCTAACAACCCTAAACATAACCCTAACCGGAACAAGAAGCTGAACCCGAGTTAGACCCAAAAAAACACGCACGGTGCCACTTTATGCCATCAAAAAGTGCTCTCAGCGGAAGCCTTTGGGTACACCTGAACTCCCTGGGGGAGCCTTTACGCAACCCCACACTCAACAGGACTCTGCGTCTTCACTCTTTCCTAACAACCCTAAACATAACCCTCACCGCAACAAGAAGCTGAACCCGAGTTAGACCCGAAAAAACACGTACGGTGCCACTTTCTGCCATCAAAAAGTGCTCTCAGCGGAAGCCTTTGGGTACACCTGAACTCCCTGGGGGAGCCTTTACGCAACCCCACACTCAACAGGACTCTGCGTCTTCACTCTTTCCTAACAACCCTAAACATAACCCTAACCGGAACAAGAAGCTGAACCCGAGTTAGACCCGAAAAAACACGCACGGAGCCACTTTATGCCATCAAAAAGTGCTCTCAGCGGAAGCCTTTGGGTACACCTGAACTCCCTGGGGGAGCCTTTACGCAACCCCACACTCAACAGGACTCTGCGTCTTCACTCTTTCCTAACAACCCTAAACATAACCCTCACCGCAACAAGCTGAACCCGAGTTAGACCCGAAAAAACACGTACGGTGCCACTTTCTGCCATCAAAAAGTGCTCTCAGCGGAAGCCTTTGGGTACACCTGAACTCCCTGGGGGAGCCTTTACGCAAGCCCACACTCAACAGGACTCTGCGTCTTCACTCTTTCCTAACAACCCTAAACATAACCCTAACCGGAACAAGAAGCTGAACCCGAGTTAGACCCGAAAAAACACGTACGGTGCCACTTTCTGCCATCAAAAAGTGCTCTCAGCGGAAGCCTTTGGGTACACCTGAACTCCCTGGGGGAGCCTTTACGCAACCCCACACTCAACAGGACTCTGCGTCTTCACTCTTTCCTAACAACCCTAAACATAACCCTAACCAGAACAAGAAGCTGAACCCGAGTTAGACCCGAAAAATCACGCACGGTGCCACTTTCTGCCATCAAAAAGTGCTCTCAGCGGAAGCCTTTGTGTACACCTGAACTCCCTGGGGGAGCCTTTACGCAACCCCACACTCAACAGGACTCTGCGTCTTCACTCTTTCCTAACAACCCTAAACATAACCCTCACCGCAACAAGAAGCTGAACCCGAGTTAGACCCGAAAAAACACGTACGGTGCCACTTTCTGCCATGAAAAAGTGCTCTCAGCGGAAGCCTTTGGGTACACCTGAACTCCCTGGGGGAGCCTTTACGCAACCCCACACTCAAAAGGACTCTGCGTCTTCACTCTTTCCTAACAACCCTAAACATAACCCTAACCGGAACAAGAAGCTGAACCCGAGTTAGACCCGAAAAAACACGCACGGTGCCACTTTCTGCCATCAAAAAGTGCTCTCAGCGGAAGCCTTTGTGTACACCTGAACTCCATGGGGGAGCCTTTACGCAACCCCACACTCAACAGGAGTCTGCGTCTTCACTCTTTCCTAACAACCCTAAACATAACCCTCACCGCAACAAGAAGCTGAACCCGAGTTAGACCCGAAAAAACACGTACGGTGCCACTTTCTGCCATCCAAAAGTGCTCTCAGCGGAAGCCTTTGGGTACACCTGAACTCCCTGGGGGAGCCTTTACGCAACCCCACACTCAACAGGACTCTGCGTCTTCACTCTATCCTAACAACCCTAAACATAACCCTAACCGGAACAGGAAAATGAACCCGAGTTAGACCCGAAAAAACACGTACGGTGCCACTTTCTGCCATCAAAAAGTGCTCTCAGCGGAAGCCTTTGGGTACACCTGAACTCCCTGGGGGAGCCTTTACGCAACCCCACACTCAACAGGACTCTGCGTCTTCACTCCTTCCTAACAACCCTAAACATAACCCTAACCGCAACAAGAAGCTGAACCCGAGTTAGACCCGAAAAAACACGTACGGTGCCACTTTCTGCCATCAAAAAGTGCTCTCAGCGGAAGCCTTTGGGTACACCTGAACTCCCTGGGGGAGCCTTTATGCAACCCCACACTCAACAGGACTCTGTCTCTTCACTCTTTCCTAACAACCCTAAATATAACCCTAACCGGAACAAGAAGCTGAACCCGAGTTAGACCCGAAAAAACACGTACGGTGCCACTTTATGCCATCAAAAAGTGCTCTCAGCGGAAGCCTTTGGGTACACCTGAACTCCCTGGGGGAGCCTTTACGCAACCCCACACTCAACAGGACTCTGCGTCTTCACTCTTTCCTAACAACCCTAAACATAACCCTCACCGCAACAAGAAGCTGAACCCGAGTTAGACCCGGAAAAACACGTACGGTGCCACTTTCTGACATCAAAAAGTGCTCTCAGCGGAAGCCTTCGGGTACACCTGAACTCCCTGGGGGAGCCTTTACGTAACCCCACACTCAACAGGACTCTGCGTCTTCACTCTTTCCTAACAACCCTAAACATAACCCTAACCGGAACAAGAAGCTGAACCCGAGTTAGACCCGAAAAAACACGTACGGTGCCACTTTCTGCCATCCAAAAGTGCTCTCAGCGGAAGCCTTTGGGTACACCTGAACTCCCTGGGGGAGCCTTTACGCAACCCCACACTCAACAGGACTCTGCGTCTTCACTCTTTCCTAACAACCCTAAACATAACCCTCACCGCAACAAGAAGCTGAACCCGAGTTAGACCCGAAAAATCACGTACGGTGCCACTTTCTGCCATCAAAAAGTGCTCTCAGCGGAAGCCTTTGGGTACACCTGAACTCCCTGGGGGAGCCTTTACGCAACCCCACACTCAACAGGACTCTGCGTCTTCACTCTTTCCTAACAACCCTAAACATAACCCTAACCGCAACAAGAAGCTGAACCCGAGTTAGACCCGAAAAAACACGCACGGTGCCACTTTCTGCCATCAAAAAGTGCTCTCAGCGGAAGCCTTTGTGTACACCTGAACTCCCTGGGGGAGCCTTTACGCAACCCCACACTCAACAGGACTCTGCGTCTTCACTCTTTCCTAACAACCCTAAACATAACCCTAACCGGAACAAGAAGCTGAACCCGAGTTAGACCCGAAAAAACACGCACGGTGCCACTTTATGCCATCAAAAAGTGCTGTCAGCGGAAGCCTTTGGGTACACCTGAACTCCCTGGGGGAGCCTTTACGCAACCCCACACTCAACAGGACTCTGCGTCTTCACTCTTTCCTAACAACCCTAAACATAACCCTCACCGCAACAAGAAGCTGAACCCGAGTTAGACCCGAAAAAACACGTACGGTGCCACTTTCTGCCATCAAAAAGTGCTCTCAGCGGAAGCCTTTGGGTACACCTGAACTCCCTGGGGGAGCCTTTACGCAACCCCACACTCAACAGGACTCTGCGTCTTCACTCTTTCCTAACAACCCTAAACATAACCCTAACCGCAACAAGAAGCTGAACCCGAGTTAGACCCGAAAAAACACGCACGGTGCCACTTTATGCCATCAAAAAGTGCTCTCAGCGGAAGCCTTTGGGTACACCTGAACTCCCTGGGGGAGCCTTTACGCAACCCCACACTCAACAGGACTCTGCGTCTTCACTCTTTCCTAACAACCCTAAACATAACCCTCACCGCAACAAGCTGAACCCGAGTTAGACCCGAAAAAACACGTACGGTGCCACTTTCTGCCATCAAAAAGTGCTCTCAGCGGAAGCCTTTGGGTACACCTGAACTCCCTGGGGGAGCCTTTACGCAAGCCCACACTCAACAGGACTCTGCGTCTTCACTCTTTCCTAACAACCCTAAACATAACCCTAACCGGAACAAGAAGCTGAACCCGAGTTAGACCCGAAAAAACACGTACGGTGCCACTTTCTGCCATCAAAAAGTGCTCTCAGCGGAAGCCTTTGGGTACACCTGAACTCCCTGGGGGAGCCTTTACGCAACCCCACACTCAACAGGACTCTGCGTCTTCACTCTTTCCTAACAACCCTAAACATAACCCTAACCAGAACAAGAAGCTGAACCCGAGTTAGACCCGAAAAATCACGCACGGTGCCACTTTCTGCCATCAAAAAGTGCTCTCAGCGGAAGCCTTTGGGTACACCTGAACTCCCTGGGGGAGCCTTTACGCAACCCCACACTCAACAGGACTCTGCGTCTTCACTCTTTCCTAACAACCCTAAACATAACCCTCACCGCAACAAGAAGCTGAACCCGAGTTAGACCCGAAAAAACACGTACGGTGCCACTTTCTGCCATGAAAAAGTGCTCTCAGCGGACGCCTTTGGGTACACCTGAACTCCCTGGGGGAGCCTTTACGCAACCCCACACTCAACAGGACTCTGCGTCTTCACTCTTTCCTAACAACCCTAAACATAACCCTAACCGGAACAAGAAGCTGAACCCGAGTTAGACCCGAAAAAACACGCACGGTGCCACTTTCTGCCATCAAAAAGTGCTCTCAGCGGAAGCCTTTGTGTACACCTGAACTCCATGGGGGAGCCTTTACGCAACCCCACACTCAACAGGACTCTGCGTCTTCACTCTTTCCTAACAACCCTAAACATAACCCTCACCGCAACAAGAAGCTGAACCCGAGTTAGACCCGAAAAAACACGTACGGTGCCACTTTCTGCCATCAAAAAGTGCTCTCAGCGGAAGCCTTTGGGTACACCTGAACTCCCTGGGGGAGCCTTTACGCAACCCCACACTCAACAGGACTCTGCGTCTTCACTCTATCCTAACAACCCTAAACATAACCCTAACCGGAACAAGAAGCTGAACCCGAGTTAGACCCGAAAAATCACGTAAAGTGCCACTTTCTGCCATCAAAAAGTGCTCTCATTGGAAGCCTTTGGGTACACCTGAACTCCCTGGGGGAGCCTTTACGCAACCCCACACTCAACAAGACTCTGCGTCTTCACTCTTTCCTAACAACCCTAAACATAACCCTAACCGCAACAAGAAGCTGAACCCGAGTTAGACCCGGAAAAACACGCACGGTGCCACTTTCTGCCATCAAAAAGTGCTCTCAGCGGAAGCCTTTGGGTACACCTGAACTCCCTGGGGGAGCCTTTACGCAACCCCAAACTCAACAGGACTCTGCGTCTTCACTCTTTCCTAACAACCCTAAACATAACCCTAACCGCAACAAGAAGCTGAACCCGAGTTAGACCCGAAAAAACACGCACGGTGCCACTTTCTGCCATCAAAAAGTGCTCTCAGCGGAAGCCTTTGGGTACACCTGAACTCCCTGGGGGAGCCTTTACGCAACCCCACACTCAACAGGACTCTGCGTCTTCACTCTTTCCTAACAACCCTAAACATAACCCTCACCGCAACAAGAAGCTGAACCCGAGTTAGACCCGAAAAAACACGTACGGTGCCACTTTCTGCCATCAAAAAGTGCTCTCAGCGGAAGCCTTTGGGTACACCTGAACTCCCTGGGGGAGCCTTTACGCAACCCCACACTCAACAGGACTCTGCGTCTTCACTCTTTCCTAACAACCCTAAACATAACCCTAACCGGAACAAGAAGCTGAACCCGAGTTAGACCCGAAAAAACACGCACGGTGCCACTTTCTGCCATCAAAAAGTGCTCTCAGCGGAAGCCTTTGTGTACACCTGAACTCCCTGGGGGAGCCTTTACGCAACCCCACACTCAACAGGACTCTGCGTCTTCACTCTTTCCTAACAACCCTAAACATAACCCTAACCGGAACAAGAAGCTGAACCCGAGTTAGACCCAAAAAAACACGCACGGTGCCACTTTATGCCATCAAAAAGTGCTCTCAGCGGAAGCCTTTGTGTACACCTGAACTCCCTGGGGGAGCCTTTACGCAACCCCACACTCAACAGGACTCTGCGTCTTCACTCTTTCCTAACAACCCTAAACATAACCCTCACCGCAACAAGAAGCTGAACCCGAGTTAGACCCAAAAAAACACGTACGGTGCCACTTTCTGCCATCAAAAAGTGCTCTCAGCGGAAGCCTTTGGGTACACCTGAACTCCCTGGGGGAGCCTTTACGCAACCCCACACTCAACAGGACTCTGCGTCTTCACTCTTTCCTAACAACCCTAAACATAACCCTAACCAGAACAAGAAGCTGAACCCGAGTTAGACCCGAAAAAACACGCACGGTGCCACTTTATGCCATCAAAAAGTGCTCTCAGCGGAAGCCTTTGGGTACACCTGAACTCCCTGGGGGAGCCTTTACGCAACCCCACACTCAACAGGACTCTGCGTCTTCACTCTTTCATAACAACCCTAAACATAACCCTCACCGCAACAAGCTGAACCCGAGTTAGACCCGAAAAAACACGTACGGTGCCACTTTCTGCCATCAAAAAGTGCTCTCAGCGGAAGCCTTCGGGTACACCTGAACTCCCTGGGGGAGCCTTTACGCAAGCCCACACTCAACAGGACTCTGCGTCTTCACTCTTTCCTAACAACCCTAAACATAACCCTAACCGGAACAAGAAGCTGAACCCGAGTTAGACCCGAAAAATCACGTACGGTGCCACTTTCTGCCATCAAAAAGTGCTGTCAGCGGAAGCCTTTGGGTACACCTGAACTCCCTGGGGGAGCCTTTACGCAACCCCACACTCAACAGGACTCTGCGTCTTCACTCTTTCCTAACAACCCTAAACATAACCCTAACCGGAACAAGAAGCTGAACCCGAGTTAGACCCGAAAAATCACGTACGGTGCCACTTTCTGCCATCAAAAAGTGCTCTCAGCGGAAGCCTTCGGGTACACCTGAACTCCCTGGGGGAGCCTTTACGCAAGCCCACACTCAACAGGACTCTGCCTCTTCACTCTTTCCTAACAACCCTAAACATAACCCTAACCGGAACAAGAAGCTGAACCCGAGTTAGACCCGAAAAAACACGTACGGTGCCACTTTCTGCCATCAAAAAGTGCTCTCAGCAGAAGCCTTTGGGTACACCTGAACTCCCTGGGGGAGCCTTTACGCAACCCCACACTCAACAGGACTCTGCGTCTTCACTCTTTCCTAACAACCCTAAACATAACCCTAACCGCAACAAGAAGCTGAACCCGAGTTAGACCCGAAAAAACACGTACGGTGCCACTTTATGCCATCAAAAAGTGCTCTCAGCGGAAGCCTTTGGGTACACCTGAACTCCCTGGGGGAGCCTTTACGCAACCCCACACTCAACAGGACTCTGCGTCTTCACTCTTTCCTAACAACCCTAAACATAACCCTAACCGCAACAAGAAGCTGAACCCGAGTTAGACCCGAAAAATCACGTACGGTGCCACTTTCTGCCATCAAAAAGTGCTCTCAGCGGAAGCCTTTGGGTACACCTGAACTCCCTGGGGGAGCCTTTACGCAACCCCACACTCAACAGGACTCTGCGTCTTCACTCTTTCCTAACAACCCTAAACATAACCCTCACCGCAACAAGAAGCTGAACCCGAGTTAGACCCGGAAAAACACGTACGGTGCCACTTTCTGACATCAAAAAGTGCTCTCAGCGGAAGCCTTCGGGTACACCTGAACTCCCTGGGGGAGCCTTTACGCAACCCCACACTCAACAGGACTCTGCGTCTTCACTCTTTCCTAACAACCCTAAACATAACCCTAACCGGAACAAGAAGCTGAACCCGAGTTAGACCCGAAAAATCACGTACGGTGCCACTTTCTGCCATCAAAAAGTGCTGTCAGCGGAAGCCTTTGGGTACACCTGAACTCCCTGGGGGAGCCTTTACGCAACCCCACACTCAACAGGACTCTGCGTCTTCACTCTTTCCTAACAACCCTAAACATAACCCTAACCGGAACAAGAAGCTGAACCCGAGTTAGACCCGAAAAATCACGTACGGTCCCACTTTCTGCCATCAAAAAGTGCTCTCAGCGGAAGCCTTCGGGTACACCTGAACTCCCTGGGGGAGCCTTTACGCAAGCCCACACTCAACAGGACTCTGCCTCTTCACTCTTTCCTAACAACCCTAAACATAACCCTAACCGGAACAAGAAGCTGAACCCGAGTTAGACCCGAAAAAACACGTACGGTGCCACTTTCTGCCATCAAAAAGTGCTCTCAGCAGAAGCCTTTGGGTACACCTGAACTCCCTGGGGGAGCCTTTACGCAACCCCACACTCAACAGGACTCTGCGTCTTCACTCTTTCCTAACAACCCTAAACATAACCCTAACCGCAACAAGAAGCTGAACCCGAGTTAGACCCGAAAAAACACGTACGGTGCCACTTTATGCCATCAAAAAGTGCTCTCAGCGGAAGCCTTTGGGTACACCTGAACTCCCTGGGGGAGCCTTTACGCAACCCCACACTCAACAGGACTCTGCGTCTTCACTCTTTCCTAACAACCCTAAACATAACCCTAACCGCAACAAGAAGCTGAACCCGAGTTAGACCCGAAAAATCACGTACGGTGCCACTTTCTGCCATCAAAAAGTGCTCTCAGCGGAAGCCTTTGGGTACACCTGAACTCCCTGGGGGAGCCTTTACGCAACCCCACACTCAACAGGACTCTGCGTCTTCACTCTTTCCTAACAACCCTAAACATAACCCTCACCGCAACAAGAAGCTGAACCCGAGTTAGACCCGAAAAAACACGTACGGTGCCACTTTCTGCCATCAAAAAGTGCTCTCAGCGGAAGCCTTTGGGTACACCTGAACTCCCTGGGGGAGCCTTTACGCAACCCCAAACTCAACAGGACTCTGCGTCTTCACTCTTTCCTAACAACCCTAAACATAACCCTAACCGGAACAAGAAGCTGAACCCGAGTTAGACCCGAAAAAACACGTATGGTGCCACTTTCTGCCATCAAAAAGTGCTCTCAGCAGAAGCCTTTGGGTACACCTGAACTCCCTGGGGGAGCCTTTACGCAACCCCACACTCAACAGGACTCTGCGTCTTCACTCTTTTTTACTAACAACCCTAAACATAACCCTAACCGCAACAAGAAGCTGAACCCGAGTTAGACCCGAAAAATCACGTACGGTGCCACTTTCTGACATCAAAAAGTGCTCTCAGCGGAAGCCTTTGTGTACACCTGAACTCCCTGGGGGAGCCTTTACGCAACCCCACACTCAACAGGACTCTGCGTCTTCACTCTTTCCTAACAACCCTAAACATAACCCTAACCAGAACAAGAAGCTGAACCCGAGTTAGACCCAAAAAAACACGCACGGTGCCACTTTATGCCATCAAAAAGTGCTCTCAGCGGAAGCCTTTGGGTACACCTGAACTCCCTGGGGGAGCCTTTACGCAACCCCACACTCAACAGGACTCTGCGTCTTCACTCTTTCCTAACAACCCTAAACATAACCCTCACCGCAACAAGAAGCTGAACCCGAGTTAGACCCGAAAAATCACGTACGGTGCCACTTTCTGCCATCAAAAAGTGCTCTCAGCGGAAGCCTTTGGGTACACCTGAACTCCCTGGGGGAGCCTTTACGCAACCCCACACTCAACAGGACTCTGCGTCTTCACTCTTTCCTAACAACCCTAAACATAACCCTAACCGCAACAAGAAGCTGAACCCGAGTTAGACCCGAAAAAACACGCACGGTGCCACTTTCTGCCATCAAAAAGTGCTCTCAGCGGAAGCCTTTGTGTACACCTGAACTCCCTGGGGGAGCCTTTACGCAACCCCACACTCAACAGGACTCTGCGTCTTCACTCTTTCCTAACAACCCTAAACATAACCCTAACCGGAACAAGAAGCTGAACCCGAGTTAGACCCAAAAAAACACGCACGGTGCCACTTTATGCCATCAAAAAGTGCTCTCAGCGGAAGCCTTTGGGTACACCTGAACTCCCTGGGGGAGCCTTTACGCAACCCCACACTCAACAGGACTCTGCGTCTTCACTCTTTCCTAACAACCCTAAACATAACCCTCACCGCAACAAGAAGCTGAACCCGAGTTAGACCCGAAAAAACACGTACGGTGCCACTTTCTGCCATCAAAAAGTGCTCTCAGCGGAAGCCTTTGGGTACACCTGAACTCCCTGGGGGAGCCTTTACGCAACCCCACACTCAACAGGACTCTGCGTCTTCACTCTTTCCTAACAACCCTAAACATAACCCTAACCGGAACAAGAAGCTGAACCCGAGTTAGACCCGAAAAAACACGCACGGAGCCACTTTATGCCATCAAAAAGTGCTCTCAGCGGAAGCCTTTGGGTACACCTGAACTCCCTGGGGGAGCCTTTACGCAACCCCACACTCAACAGGACTCTGCGTCTTCACTCTTTCCTAACAACCCTAAACATAACCCTCACCGCAACAAGCTGAACCCGAGTTAGACCCGAAAAAACACGTACGGTGCCACTTTCTGCCATCAAAAAGTGCTCTCAGCGGAAGCCTTTGGGTACACCTGAACTCCCTGGGGGAGCCTTTACGCAAGCCCACACTCAACAGGACTCTGCGTCTTCACTCTTTCCTAACAACCCTAAACATAACCCTAACCGGAACAAGAAGCTGAACCCGAGTTAGACCCGAAAAAACACGTACGGTGCCACTTTCTGCCATCAAAAAGTGCTCTCAGCGGAAGCCTTTGGGTACACCTGAACTCCCTGGGGGAGCCTTTACGCAACCCCACACTCAACAGGACTCTGCGTCTTCACTCTTTCCTAACAACCCTAAACATAACCCTAACCAGAACAAGAAGCTGAACCCGAGTTAGACCCGAAAAATCACGCACGGTGCCACTTTCTGCCATCAAAAAGTGCTCTCAGCGGAAGCCTTTGTGTACACCTGAACTCCCTGGGGGAGCCTTTACGCAACCCCACACTCAACAGGACTCTGCGTCTTCACTCTTTCCTAACAACCCTAAACATAACCCTCACCGCAACAAGAAGCTGAACCCGAGTTAGACCCGAAAAAACACGTACGGTGCCACTTTCTGCCATCAAAAAGTGCTCTCAGCGGAAGCCTTTGGGTACACCTGAACTCCCTGGGGGAGCCTTTACGCAACCCCACACTCAACAGGACTCTGCGTCTTCACTCTTTCCTAACAACCCTAAACATAACCCTAACCGGAACAAGAAGCTGAACCCGAGTTAGACCCGAAAAAACACGCACGGTGCCACTTTCTGCCATCAAAAAGTGCTCTCAGCGGAAGCCTTTGTGTACACCTGAACTCCATGGGGGAGCCTTTACGCAACCCCACACTCAACAGGAGTCTGCGTCTTCACTCTTTCCTAACAACCCTAAACATAACCCTCACCGCAACAAGAAGCTGAACCCGAGTTAGACCCGAAAAAACACGTACGGTGCCACTTTCTGCCATCCAAAAGTGCTCTCAGCGGAAGCCTTTGGGTACACCTGAACTCCCTGGGGGAGCCTTTACGCAACCCCACACTCAACAGGACTCTGCGTCTTCACTCTATCCTAACAACCCTAAACATAACCCTAACCGGAACAGGAAAATGAACCCGAGTTAGACCCGAAAAAACACGTACGGTGCCACTTTCTGCCATCAAAAAGTGCTCTCAGCGGAAGCCTTTGGGTACACCTGAACTCCCTGGGGGAGCCTTTACGCAACCCCACACTCAACAGGACTCTGCGTCTTCACTCCTTCCTAACAACCCTAAACATAACCCTAACCGCAACAAGAAGCTGAACCCGAGTTAGACCCGAAAAAACACGTACGGTGCCACTTTCTGCCATCAAAAAGTGCTCTCAGCGGAAGCCTTTGGGTACACCTGAACTCCCTGGGGGAGCCTTTATGCAACCCCACACTCAACAGGACTCTGTCTCTTCACTCTTTCCTAACAACCCTAAATATAACCCTAACCGGAACAAGAAGCTGAACCCGAGTTAGACCCGAAAAAACACGTACGGTGCCACTTTATGCCATCAAAAAGTGCTCTCAGCGGAAGCCTTTGGGTACACCTGAACTCCCTGGGGGAGCCTTTACGCAACCCCACACTCAACAGGACTCTGCGTCTTCACTCTTTCCTAACAACCCTAAACATAACCCTCACCGCAACAAGAAGCTGAACCCGAGTTAGACCCGGAAAAACACGTACGGTGCCACTTTCTGACATCAAAAAGTGCTCTCAGCGGAAGCCTTCGGGTACACCTGAACTCCCTGGGGGAGCCTTTACGTAACCCCACACTCAACAGGACTCTGCGTCTTCACTCTTTCCTAACAACCCTAAACATAACCCTAACCGGAACAAGAAGCTGAACCCGAGTTAGACCCGAAAAAACACGTACGGTGCCACTTTCTGCCATCCAAAAGTGCTCTCAGCGGAAGCCTTTGGGTACACCTGAACTCCCTGGGGGAGCCTTTACGCAACCCCACACTCAACAGGACTCTGCGTCTTCACTCTTTCCTAACAACCCTAAACATAACCCTCACCGCAACAAGAAGCTGAACCCGAGTTAGACCCGAAAAATCACGTACGGTGCCACTTTCTGCCATCAAAAAGTGCTCTCAGCGGAAGCCTTTGGGTACACCTGAACTCCCTGGGGGAGCCTTTACGCAACCCCACACTCAACAGGACTCTGCGTCTTCACTCTTTCCTAACAACCCTAAACATAACCCTAACCGCAACAAGAAGCTGAACCCGAGTTAGACCCGAAAAAACACGCACGGTGCCACTTTCTGCCATCAAAAAGTGCTCTCAGCGGAAGCCTTTGTGTACACCTGAACTCCCTGGGGGAGCCTTTACGCAACCCCACACTCAACAGGACTCTGCGTCTTCACTCTTTCCTAACAACCCTAAACATAACCCTAACCGGAACAAGAAGCTGAACCCGAGTTAGACCCGAAAAAACACGCACGGTGCCACTTTATGCCATCAAAAAGTGCTCTCAGCGGAAGCCTTTGGGTACACCTGAACTCCCTGGGGGAGCCTTTACGCAACCCCACACTCAACAGGACTCTGCGTCTTCACTCTTTCCTAACAACCCTAAACATAACCCTCACCGCAACAAGAAGCTGAACCCGAGTTAGACCCGAAAAAACACGTACGGTGCCACTTTCTGCCATCAAAAAGTGCTCTCAGCGGAAGCCTTTGGGTACACCTGAACTCCCTGGGGGAGCCTTTACGCAACCCCACACTCAACAGGACTCTGCGTCTTCACTCTTTCCTAACAACCCTAAACATAACCCTAACCGCAACAAGAAGCTGAACCCGAGTTAGACCCGAAAAAACACGCACGGTGCCACTTTATGCCATCAAAAAGTGCTCTCAGCGGAAGCCTTTGGGTACACCTGAACTCCCTGGGGGAGCCTTTACGCAACCCCACACTCAACAGGACTCTGCGTCTTCACTCTTTCCTAACAACCCTAAACATAACCCTCACCGCAACAAGCTGAACCCGAGTTAGACCCGAAAAAACACGTACGGTGCCACTTTCTGCCATCAAAAAGTGCTCTCAGCGGAAGCCTTTGGGTACACCTGAACTCCCTGGGGGAGCCTTTACGCAAGCCCACACTCAACAGGACTCTGCGTCTTCACTCTTTCCTAACAACCCTAAACATAACCCTAACCGGAACAAGAAGCTGAACCCGAGTTAGACCCGAAAAAACACGTACGGTGCCACTTTCTGCCATCAAAAAGTGCTCTCAGCGGAAGCCTTTGGGTACACCTGAACTCCCTGGGGGAGCCTTTACGCAACCCCACACTCAACAGGACTCTGCGTCTTCACTCTTTCCTAACAACCCTAAACATAACCCTAACCAGAACAAGAAGCTGAACCCGAGTTAGACCCGAAAAATCACGCACGGTGCCACTTTCTGCCATCAAAAAGTGCTCTCAGCGGAAGCCTTTGGGTACACCTGAACTCCCTGGGGGAGCCTTTACGCAACCCCACACTCAACAGGACTCTGCGTCTTCACTCTTTCCTAACAACCCTAAACATAACCCTCACCGCAACAAGAAGCTGAACCCGAGTTAGACCCGAAAAAACACGTACGGTGCCACTTTCTGCCATGAAAAAGTGCTCTCAGCGGACGCCTTTGGGTACACCTGAACTCCCTGGGGGAGCCTTTACGCAACCCCACACTCAACAGGACTCTGCGTCTTCACTCTTTCCTAACAACCCTAAACATAACCCTAACCGGAACAAGAAGCTGAACCCGAGTTAGACCCGAAAAAACACGCACGGTGCCACTTTCTGCCATCAAAAAGTGCTCTCAGCGGAAGCCTTTGTGTACACCTGAACTCCATGGGGGAGCCTTTACGCAACCCCACACTCAACAGGACTCTGCGTCTTCACTCTTTCCTAACAACCCTAAACATAACCCTAACCGGAACAAGAAGCTGAACCCGAGTTAGACCCGAAAAAACACGTACGGTGCCACTTTCTGCCATCAAAAAGTGCTCTCAGCGGAAGCCTTTGGGTACACCTGAACTCCCTGGGGGAGCCTTTACGCAACCCCACACTCAACAGGACTCTGCGTCTTCACTCTATCCTAACAACCCTAAACATAACCCTAACCGGAACAAGAAGCTGAACCCGAGTTAGACCCGAAAAATCACGTAAAGTGCCACTTTCTGCCATCAAAAAGTGCTCTCATTGGAAGCCTTTGGGTACACCTGAACTCCCTGGGGGAGCCTTTACGCAACCCCACACTCAACAGGACTCTGCGTCTTCACTCTTTCCTAACAACCCTAAACATAACCCTAACCGGAACAAGAAGCTGAACCCGAGTTAGACCCGAAAAAACACGCACGGTGCCACTTTATGCCATCAAAAAGTGCTCTCAGCGGAAGCCTTTGTGTACACCTGAACTCCCTGGGGGAGCCTTTACGCAACCCCACACTCAACAGGACTCTGCGTCTTCACTCTTTCCTAACAACCCTAAACATAACCCTAACCGGAACAAGAAGCTGAACCCGAGTTAGACCCAAAAAAACACGCACGGTGCCACTTTATGCCATCAAAAAGTGCTCTCAGCGGAAGCCTTTGTGTACACCTGAACTCCCTGGGGGAGCCTTTACGCAACCCCACACTCAACAGGACTCTGCGTCTTCACTCTTTCCTAACAACCCTAAACATAACCCTCACCGCAACAAGAAGCTGAACCCGAGTTAGACCCGAAAAAACACGTACGGTGCCACTTTCTGCCATCAAAAAGTGCTCTCAGCGGAAGCCTTTGGGTACACCTGAACTCCCTGGGGGAGCCTTTACGCAACCCCACACTCAACAGGACTCTGCGTCTTCACTCTTTCCTAACAACCCTAAACATAACCCTAACCAGAACAAGAAGCTGAACCCGAGTTAGACCCGAAAAAACACGCACGGTGCCACTTTATGCCATCAAAAAGTGCTCTCAGCGGAAGCCTTTGTGTACACCTGAACTCCCTGGGGGAGCCTTTACGCAACCCCACACTCAACAGGACTCTGCGTCTTCACTCTTTCCTAACAACCCTAAACATAACCCTCACCGCAACAAGCTGAACCCGAGTTAGACCCGAAAAAACACGTACGGTGCCACTTTCTGCCATCAAAAAGTGCTCTCAGCGGAAGCCTTCGGGTACACCTGAACTCCCTGGGGGAGCCTTTACGCAAGCCCACACTCAACAGGACTCTGCGTCTTCACTCTTTCCTAACAACCCTAAACATAACCCTAACCGGAACAAGAAGCTGAACCCGAGTTAGACCCGAAAAAACACGTACGGTGCCACTTTATGCCATCAAAAAGTGCTCTCAGCGGAAGCCTTTGGGTACACCTGAACTCCCTGGGGGAGCCTTTACGCAACCCCACACTCAACAGGACTCTGCGTCTTCACTCTTTCCTAACAACCCTAAACATAACCCTAACCGGAACAAGAAGCTGAACCCGAGTTAGACCCGGAAAAACACGTACGGTGCCACTTTCTGCCATCAAAAAGTGCTCTCAGCGGAAGCCTTTGGGTGCACCTGAACTCCCTGGGGGAGCCTTTACGCAACCCCACACTCAACAGGACTCTGTCTCTTCACTCTTTCCTAACAACCCTAAATATAACCCTAACCGGAACAAGAAGCTGAACCCGAGTTAGACCCGAAAAAACACGCACGGTGCCACTTTCTGCCATCAAAAAGTGCTGTCAGCGGAAGCCTTCGGGTACACCTGAACTCCCTGGGGGAGCCTTTACGCAACCCCACACTCAACAGGACTCTGCGTCTTCACTCTTTCCTAACAACCCTAAACATAACCCTAACCGGAACAAGAAGCTGAACCCGAGTTAGACCCGAAAAAACACGTACGGTGCCACTTTCTGCCATCAAAAAGTGCTCTCAGCGGAAGCCTTTGGGTACACCTGAACTCCCTGGGGGAGCCTTTACGCAACCCCACACTCAACAGGACTCTGCGTCTTCACTCTTTCCTAACAACCCTAAACATAACCCTAACCGCAACAAGAAGCTGAACCCGAGTTAGACCCGAAAAAACACGTACGGTGCCACTTTATGCCATCAAAAAGTGCTCTCAGCGGAAGCCTTTGTGTACACCTGAACTCCCTGGGGGAGCCTTTACGCAACCCCACACTCAACAGGACTCTGCGTCTTCACTCTTTCCTAACAACCCTAAACATAACCCTAACCGCAACAAGAAGCTGAACCCGAGTTAGACCCGAAAAATCACGTACGGTGCCACTTTCTGCCATCAAAAAGTGCTCTCAGCGGAAGCCTTTGTGTACACCTGAACTCCCTGGGGGAGCCTTTACGCAACCCCACACTCAACAGGACTCTGCGTCTTCACTCTTTCCTAACAACCCTAAACATAACCCTCACCGCAACAAGAAGCTGAACCCGAGTTAGACCCGAAAAAACACGTACGGTGCCACTTTCTGCCATCAAAAAGTGCTCTCAGCGGAAGCCTTTGGGTACACCTGAACTCCCTGGGGGAGCCTTTACGCAACCCCAAACTCAACAGGACTCTGCGTCTTCACTCTTTCCTAACAACCCTAAACATAACCCTAACCGCAACAAGAAGCTGAACCCGAGTTAGACCCGAAAAAACACGTATGGTGCCACTTTCTGCCATCAAAAAGTGCTCTCAGCAGAAGCCTTTGGGTACACCTGAACTCCCTGGGGGAGCCTTTACGCAACCCCACACTCAACAGGACTCTGCGTCTTCACTCTTTTTTACTAACAACCCTAAACATAACCCTAACCGCAACAAGAAGCTGAACCCGAGTTAGACCCGAAAAATCACGTACGGTGCCACTTTCTGCCATCAAAAAGTGCTCTCAGCGGAAGCCTTTGGGTACACCTGAACTCCCTGGGGGAGCCTTTACGCAACCCCACACTCAACAGGACTCTGCGTCTTCACTCTTTCCTAACAACCCTAAACATAACCCTAACCGGAACAAGAAGCTGAACCCGAGTTAGACCCGAAAAAACACGCACGGTGCCACTTTCTGCCATCAAAAAGTGCTCTCAGCGGAAGCCTTTGTGTACACCTGAACTCCCTGGGGGAGCCTTTACGCAACCCCACACTCAACAGGACTCTGCGTCTTCACTCTTTCCTAACAACCCTAAACATAACCCTAACCGGAACAAGAAGCTGAACCCGAGTTAGACCCAAAAAAACACGCACAGTGCCACTTTATGCCATCAAAAAGTGCTCTCAGCGGAAGCCTTTGTGTACACCTGAACTCCCTGGGGGAGCCTTTACGCAACCCCACACTCAACAGGACTCTGCGTCTTCACTCTTTCCTAACAACCCTAAACATAACCCTCACCGCAACAAGAAGCTGAACCCGAGTTAGACCCGAAAAAACACGTACGGTGCCACTTTCTGCCATCAAAAAGTGCTCTCAGCGGAAGCCTTTGGGTACACCTGAACTCCCTGGGGGAGCCTTTACGCAACCCCACACTCAACAGGACTCTGCGTCTTCACTCTTTCCTAACAACCCTAAACATAACCCTAACCAGAACAAGAAGCTGAACCCGAGTTAGACCCGAAAAAACACGCACGGTGCCACTTTATGCCATCAAAAAGTGCTCTCAGCGGAAGCCTTTGGGTACACCTGAACTCCCTGGGGGAGCCTTTACGCAACCCCACACTCAACAGGACTCTGCGTCTTCACTCTTTCCTAACAACCCTAAACATAACCCTCACCGCAACAAGCTGAACCCGAGTTAGACCCGAAAAAACACGTACGGTGCCACTTTCTGCCATCAAAAAGTGCTCTCAGCGGAAGCCTTCGGGTACACCTGAACTCCCTGGGGGAGCCTTTACGCAAGCCCACACTCAACAGGACTCTGCGTCTTCACTCTTTCCTAACAACCCTAAACATAACCCTAACCGGAACAAGAAGCTGAACCCGAGTTAGACCCGAAAAAACACGTACGGTGCCACTTTATGCCATCAAAAAGTGCTCTCAGCGGAAGCCTTTGGGTACACCTGAACTCCCTGGGGGAGCCTTTACGCAACCCCACACTCAACAGGACTCTGCGTCTTCACTCTTTCCTAACAACCCTAAACATAACCCTAACCGGAACAAGAAGCTGAACCCGAGTTAGACCCGGAAAAACACGTACGGTGCCACTTTCTGCCATCAAAAAGTGCTCTCAGCGGAAGCCTTTGGGTGCACCTGAACTCCCTGGGGGAGCCTTTACGCAACCCCACACTCAACAGGACTCTGTCTCTTCACTCTTTCCTAACAACCCTAAATATAACCCTAACCGGAACAAGAAGCTGAACCCGAGTTAGACCCGAAAAAACACGCACGGTGCCACTTTCTGCCATCAAAAAGTGCTGTCAGCGGAAACCTTCGGGTACACCTGAACTCCCTGGGGGAGCCTTTACGCAACCCCACACTCAACAGGACTCTGCGTCTTCACTCTTTCCTAACAACCCTAAACATAACCCTAACCGGAACAAGAAGCTGAACCCGAGTTAGACCCGAAAAAACACGTACGGTGCCACTTTCTGCCATCAAAAAGTGCTCTCAGCGGAAGCCTTTGGGTACACCTGAACTCCCTGGGGGAGCCTTTACGCAACCCCACACTCAACAGGACTCTGCGTCTTCACTCTTTCCTAACAACCCTAAACATAACCCTAACCGCAACAAGAAGCTGAACCCGAGTTAGACCCGAAAAAACACGTACGGTGCCACTTTATGCCATCAAAAAGTGCTCTCAGCGGAAGCCTTTGGGTACACCTGAACTCCCTGGGGGAGCCTTTACGCAACCCCACACTCAACAGGACTCTGCGTCTTCACTCTTTCCTAACAACCCTAAACATAACCCTAACCGCAACAAGAAGCTGAACCCGAGTTAGACCCGAAAAATCACGTACGGTGCCACTTTCTGCCATCAAAAAGTGCTCTCAGCGGAAGCCTTTGTGTACACCTGAACTCCCTGGGGGAGCCTTTACGCAACCCCACACTCAACAGGACTCTGCGTCTTCACTCTTTCCTAACAACCCTAAACATAACCCTCACCGCAACAAGAAGCTGAACCCGAGTTAGACCCGAAAAAACACGTACGGTGCCACTTTCTGCCATCAAAAAGTGCTCTCAGCGGAAGCCTTTGGGTACACCTGAACTCCCTGGGGGAGCCTTTACGCAACCCCAAACTCAACAGGACTCTGCGTCTTCACTCTTTCCTAACAACCCTAAACATAACCCTAACCGCAACAAGAAGCTGAACCCGAGTTAGACCCGAAAAAACACGTATGGTGCCACTTTCTGCCATCAAAAAGTGCTCTCAGCAGAAGCCTTTGGGTACACCTGAACTCCCTGGGGGAGCCTTTACGCAACCCCACACTCAACAGGACTCTGCGTCTTCACTCTTTTTTACTAACAACCCTAAACATAACCCTAACCGCAACAAGAAGCTGAACCCGAGTTAGACCCGAAAAATCACGTACGGTGCCACTTTCTGCCATCAAAAAGTGCTCTCAGCGGAAGCCTTTGGGTACACCTGAACTCCCTGGGGGAGCCTTTACGCAACCCCACACTCAACAGGACTCTGCGTCTTCACTCTTTCCTAACAACCCTAAACATAACCCTAACCGGAACAAGAAGCTGAACCCGAGTTAGACCCGAAAAAACACGCACGGTGCCACTTTCTGCCATCAAAAAGTGCTCTCAGCGGAAGCCTTTGTGTACACCTGAACTCCCTGGGGGAGCCTTTACGCAACCCCACACTCAACAGGACTCTGCGTCTTCACTCTTTCCTAACAACCCTAAACATAACCCTAACCGGAACAAGAAGCTGAACCCGAGTTAGACCCAAAAAAACACGCACGGTGCCACTTTATGCCATCAAAAAGTGCTCTCAGCGGAAGCCTTTGTGTACACCTGAACTCCCTGGGGGAGCCTTTACGCAACCCCACACTCAACAGGACTCTGCGTCTTCACTCTTTCCTAACAACCCTAAACATAACCCTCACCGCAACAAGAAGCTGAACCCGAGTTAGACCCGAAAAAACACGTACGGTGCCACTTTCTGCCATCAAAAAGTGCTCTCAGCGGAAGCCTTTGGGTACACCTGAACTCCCTGGGGGAGCCTTTACGCAACCCCACACTCAACAGGACTCTGCGTCTTCACTCTTTCCTAACAACCCTAAACATAACCCTAACCAGAACAAGAAGCTGAACCCGAGTTAGACCCGAAAAAACACGCACGGTGCCACTTTATGCCATCAAAAAGTGCTCTCAGCGGAAGCCTTTGGGTACACCTGAACTCCCTGGGGGAGCCTTTACGCAACCCCACACTCAACAGGACTCTGCGTCTTCACTCTTTCCTAACAACCCTAAACATAACCCTCACCGCAACAAGCTGAACCCGAGTTAGACCCGAAAAAACACGTACGGTGCCACTTTCTGCCATCAAAAAGTGCTCTCAGCGGAAGCCTTCGGGTACACCTGAACTCCCTGGGGGAGCCTTTACGCAAGCCCACACTCAACAGGACTCTGCGTCTTCACTCTTTCCTAACAACCCTAAACATAACCCTAACCGGAACAAGAAGCTGAACCCGAGTTAGACCCGAAAAAACACGTACGGTGCCACTTTCTGCCATCAAAAAGTGCTCTCAGCGGAAGCCTTTGGGTACACCTGAACTCCCTGGGGGAGCCTTTACGCAACCCCACACTCAACAGGACTCTGCGTCTTCACTCTTTCCTAACAACCCTAAACATAACCCTAACCGGAACAAGAAGCTGAACCCGAGTTAGACCCGGAAAAACACGTACGGTGCCACTTTCTGCCATCAAAAAGTGCTCTCAGCGGAAGCCTTTGGGTGCACCTGAACTCCCTGGGGGAGCCTTTACGCAACCCCACACTCAACAGGACTCTGTCTCTTCACTCTTTCCTAACAACCCTAAATATAACCCTAACCGGAACAAGAAGCTGAACCCGAGTTAGACCCGAAAAAACACGCACGGTGCCACTTTCTGCCATCAAAAAGTGCTGTCAGCGGAAGCCTTCGGGTACACCTGAACTCCCTGGGGGAGCCTTTACGCAACCCCACACTCAACAGGACTCTGCGTCTTCACTCTTTCCTAACAACCCTAAACATAACCCTAACCGGAACAAGAAGCTGAACCCGAGTTAGACCCGAAAAAACACGTACGGTGCCACTTTCTGCCATCAAAAAGTGCTCTCAGCGGAAGCCTTTGGGTACACCTGAACTCCCTGGGGGAGCCTTTACGCAACCCCACACTCAACAGGACTCTGCGTCTTCACTCTTTCCTAACAACCCTAAACATAACCCTAACCGCAACAAGAAGCTGAACCCGAGTTAGACCCGAAAAAACACGTACGGTGCCACTTTATGCCATCAAAAAGTGCTCTCAGCGGAAGCCTTTGTGTACACCTGAACTCCCTGGGGGAGCCTTTACGCAACCCCACACTCAACAGGACTCTGCGTCTTCACTCTTTCCTAACAACCCTAAACATAACCCTAACCGCAACAAGAAGCTGAACCCGAGTTAGACCCGAAAAATCACGTACGGTGCCACTTTCTGCCATCAAAAAGTGCTCTCAGCGGAAGCCTTTGTGTACACCTGAACTCCCTGGGGGAGCCTTTACGCAACCCCACACTCAACAGGACTCTGCGTCTTCACTCTTTCCTAACAACCCTAAACATAACCCTCACCGCAACAAGAAGCTGAACCCGAGTTAGACCCGAAAAAACACGTACGGTGCCACTTTCTGCCATCAAAAAGTGCTCTCAGCGGAAGCCTTTGGGTACACCTGAACTCCCTGGGGGAGCCTTTACGCAACCCCAAACTCAACAGGACTCTGCGTCTTCACTCTTTCCTAACAACCCTAAACATAACCCTAACCGCAACAAGAAGCTGAACCCGAGTTAGACCCGAAAAAACACGTATGGTGCCACTTTCTGCCATCAAAAAGTGCTCTCAGCAGAAGCCTTTGGGTACACCTGAACTCCCTGGGGGAGCCTTTACGCAACCCCACACTCAACAGGACTCTGCGTCTTCACTCTTTTTTACTAACAACCCTAAACATAACCCTAACCGCAACAAGAAGCTGAACCCGAGTTAGACCCGAAAAATCACGTACGGTGCCACTTTCTGCCATCAAAAAGTGCTCTCAGCGGAAGCCTTTGGGTACACCTGAACTCCCTGGGGGAGCCTTTACGCAACCCCACACTCAACAGGACTCTGCGTCTTCACTCTTTCCTAACAACCCTAAACATAACCCTAACCGGAACAAGAAGCTGAACCCGAGTTAGACCCGAAAAAACACGCACGGTGCCACTTTCTGCCATCAAAAAGTGCTCTCAGCGGAAGCCTTTGTGTACACCTGAACTCCCTGGGGGAGCCTTTACGCAACCCCACACTCAACAGGACTCTGCGTCTTCACTCTTTCCTAACAACCCTAAACATAACCCTAACCGGAACAAGAAGCTGAACCCGAGTTAGACCCAAAAAAACACGCACAGTGCCACTTTATGCCATCAAAAAGTGCTCTCAGCGGAAGCCTTTGTGTACACCTGAACTCCCTGGGGGAGCCTTTACGCAACCCCACACTCAACAGGACTCTGCGTCTTCACTCTTTCCTAACAACCCTAAACATAACCCTCACCGCAACAAGAAGCTGAACCCGAGTTAGACCCGAAAAAACACGTACGGTGCCACTTTCTGCCATCAAAAAGTGCTCTCAGCGGAAGCCTTTGGGTACACCTGAACTCCCTGGGGGAGCCTTTACGCAACCCCACACTCAACAGGACTCTGCGTCTTCACTCTTTCCTAACAACCCTAAACATAACCCTAACCGGAACAAGAAGCTGAACCCGAGTTAGACCCAAAAAAACACGCACGGTGCCACTTTATGCCATCAAAAAGTGCTCTCAGCGGAAGCCTTTGGGTACACCTGAACTCCCTGGGGGAGCCTTTACGCAACCCCACACTCAACAGGACTCTGCGTCTTCACTCTTTCCTAACAACCCTAAACATAACCCTCACCGCAACAAGAAACTGAACCCGAGTTAGACCCGAAAAAACACGTACGGTGCCACTTTATGCCATCAAAAAGTGCTCTCAGCGGAAGCCTTCGGGTACACCTGAACTCCCTGGGGGAGCCTTTACGCAAGCCCACACTCAACAGGACTCTGCGTCTTCACTCTTTCCTAACAACCCTAAACATAACCCTAACCGGAACAAGAAGCTGAACCCGAGTTAGACCCGAAAAAACACGTACGGTGCCACTTTATGCCATCAAAAAGTGCTCTCAGCGGAAGCCTTTGGGTACACCTGAACTCCCTGGGGGAGCCTTTACGCAACCCCACACTCAACAGGACTCTGCGTCTTCACTCTTTCCTAACAACCCTAAACATAACCCTAACCGCAACAAGAAGCTGAACCCGAGTTAGACCCGGAAAAACACGTACGGTGCCACTTTCTGCCATCAAAAAGTGCTCTCAGCGGAAGCCTTTGGGTGCACCTGAACTCCCTGGGGGAGCCTTTACGCAACCCCACACTCAACAGGACTCTGTCTCTTCACTCTTTCCTAACAACCCTAAATATAACCCTAACCGGAACAAGAAGCTGAACCCGAGTTAGACCCGAAAAAACACGCACGGTGCCACTTTCTGCCATCAAAAAGTGCTGTCAGCGGAAGCCTTCGGGTACACCTGAACTCCCTGGGGGAGCCTTTACGCAACCCCACACTCAACAGGACTCTGCGTCTTCACTCTTTCCTAACAACCCTAAACATAACCCTAACCGGAACAAGAAGCTGAACCCGAGTTAGACCCGAAAAAACACGTACGGTGCCACTTTCTGCCATCAAAAAGTGCTCTCAGCGGAAGCCTTTGGGTACACCTGAACTCCCTGGGGGAGCCTTTACGCAACCCCACACTCAACAGGACTCTGCGTCTTCACTCTTTCCTAACAACCCTAAACATAACCCTAACCGCAACAAGAAGCTGAACCCGAGTTAGACCCGAAAAAACACGTACGGTGCCACTTTATGCCATCAAAAAGTGCTCTCAGCGGAAGCCTTTGTGTACACCTGAACTCCCTGGGGGAGCCTTTACGCAACCCCACACTCAACAGGACTCTGCGTCTTCACTCTTTCCTAACAACCCTAAACATAACCCTAACCGCAACAAGAAGCTGAACCCGAGTTAGACCCGAAAAATCACGTACGGTGCCACTTTCTGCCATCAAAAAGTGCTCTCAGCGGAAGCCTTTGGGTACACCTGAACTCCCTGGGGGAGCCTTTACGCAACCCCACACTCAACAGGACTCTGCGTCTTCACTCTTTCCTAACAACCCTAAACATAACCCTCACCGCAACAAGAAGCTGAACCCGAGTTAGACCCGAAAAAACACGTACGGTGCCACTTTCTGCCATCAAAAAGTGCTCTCAGCGGAAGCCTTTGGGTACACCTGAACTCCCTGGGGGAGCCTTTACGCAACCCCAAACTCAACAGGACTCTGCGTCTTCACTCTTTCCTAACAACCCTAAACATAACCCTAACCGCAACAAGAAGCTGAACCCGAGTTAGACCCGAAAAAACACGTATGGTGCCACTTTCTGCCATCAAAAAGTGCTCTCAGCAGAAGCCTTTGGGTACACCTGAACTCCCTGGGGGAGCCTTTACGCAACCCCACACTCAACAGGACTCTGCGTCTTCACTCTTTTTTACTAACAACCCTAAACATAACCCTAACCGCAACAAGAAGCTGAACCCGAGTTAGACCCGAAAAATCACGTACGGTGCCACTTTCTGCCATCAAAAAGTGCTCTCAGCGGAAGCCTTTGGGTACACCTGAACTCCCTGGGGGAGCCTTTACGCAACCCCACACTCAACAGGACTCTGCGTCTTCACTCTTTCCTAACAACCCTAAACATAACCCTAACCGCAACAAGAAGCTGAACCCGAGTTAGACCCGAAAAAACACGTACGGTGCCACTTTATGCCATCAAAAAGTGCTCTCAGCGGAAGCCTTTGTGTACACCTGAACTCCCTGGGGGAGCCTTTACGCAACCCCACACTCAACAGGACTCTGCGTCTTCACTCTTTCCTAACAACCCTAAACATAACCCTAACCGCAACAAGAAGCTGAACCCGAGTTAGACCCGAAAAATCACGTACGGTGCCACTTTCTGCCATCAAAAAGTGCTCTCAGCGGAAGCCTTTGTGTACACCTGAACTCCCTGGGGGAGCCTTTACGCAACCCCACACTCAACAGGACTCTGCGTCTTCACTCTTTCCTAACAACCCTAAACATAACCCTCACCGCAACAAGAAGCTGAACCCGAGTTAGACCCGAAAAAACACGTACGGTGCCACTTTCTGCCATCAAAAAGTGCTCTCAGCGGAAGCCTTTGGGTACACCTGAACTCCCTGGGGGAGCCTTTACGCAACCCCAAACTCAACAGGACTCTGCGTCTTCACTCTTTCCTAACAACCCTAAACATAACCCTAACCGCAACAAGAAGCTGAACCCGAGTTAGACCCGAAAAAACACGTATGGTGCCACTTTCTGCCATCAAA
This sequence comes from Anser anser, assembly GCF_964211835.1. Taxonomy (NCBI): domain Eukaryota; kingdom Metazoa; phylum Chordata; class Aves; order Anseriformes; family Anatidae; genus Anser; species Anser anser. Next base: position 70,337 of record NC_139744.1, read on the forward strand.
AAGTGCTCTCAGCAGAAGCCTTTGGGTACACCTGAACTCCCTGGGGGAGCCTTTACGCAACCCCACACTCAACAGGACTCTGCGTCTTCACTCTTTTTTACTAACAACCCTAAACATAACCCTAACCGCAACAAGAAGCTGAACCCGAGTTAGACCCGAAAAATCACGTACGGTGCCACTTTCTGCCATCAAAAAGTGCTCTCAGCGGAAGCCTTTGGGTACACCTGAACTCCCTGGGGGAGCCTTTACGCAACCCCACACTCAACAGGACTCTGCGTCTTCACTCTTTCCTAACAACCCTAAACATAACCCTAACCAGAACAAGAAGCTGAACCCGAGTTAGACCCGAAAAAACACGCACGGTGCCACTTTATGCCATCAAAAAGTGCTCTCAGCGGAAGCCTTTGTGTACACCTGAACTCCCTGGGGGAGCCTTTACGCAACCCCACACTCAACAGGACTCTGCGTCTTCACTCTTTCCTAACAACCCTAAACATAACCCTCACCGCAACAAGAAGCTGAACCCGAGTTAGACCCGAAAAATCACGTACGGTGCCACTTTCTGCCATCAAAAAGTGCTCTCAGCGGAAGCCTTTGGGTACACCTGAACTCCCTGGGGGAGCCTTTACGCAACCCCACACTCAACAGGACTCTGCGTCTTCACTCTTTCCTAACAACCCTAAACATAACCCTAACCGCAACAAGAAGCTGAACCCGAGTTAGACCCGAAAAAACACGTACGGTGCCACTTTCTGCCATCAAAAAGTGCTCTCAGCGGAAGCCTTTGTGTACACCTGAACTCCCTGGGGGAGCCTTTACGCAACCCCACACTCAACAGGACTCTGCGTCTTCACTCTTTCCTAACAACCCTAAACATAACCCTAACCGGAACAAGAAGCTGAACCCGAGTTAGACCCAAAAAAACACGCACGGTGCCACTTTATGCCATCAAAAAGTGCTCTCAGCGGAAGCCTTTGGGTACACCTGAACTCCCTGGGGGAGCCTTTACGCAACCCCACACTCAACAGGACTCTGCGTCTTCACTCTTTCCTAACAACCCTAAACATAACCCTCACCGCAACAAGAAGCTGAACCCGAGTTAGACCCGAAAAAACACGCACGGTGCCACTTTATGCCATCAAAAAGTGCTCTCAGCGGAAGCCTTTGGGTACACCTGAACTCCCTGGGGGAGCCTTTACGCAACCCCACACTCAACAGGACTCTGCGTCTTCACTCTTTCCTAACAACCCTAAACATAACCCTCACCGCAACAAGCTGAACCCGAGTTAGACCCGAAAAAACACGTACGGTGCCACTTTCTGCCATCAAAAAGTGCTCTCAGCGGAAGCCTTTGGGTACACCTGAACTCCCTGGGGGAGCCTTTACGCAAGCCCACACTCAACAGGACTCTGCGTCTTCACTCTTTCCTAACAACCCTAAACATAACCCTAACCGGAACAAGAAGCTGAACCCGAGTTAGACCCGAAAAAACACGTACGGTGCCACTTTCTGCCATCAAAAAGTGCTCTCAGCGGAAGCCTTTGGGTACACCTGAACTCCCTGGGGGAGCCTTTACGCAACCCCACACTCAACAGGACTCTGCGTCTTCACTCTATCCTAACAACCCTAAACATAACCCTAACCAGAACAAGAAGCTGAACCCGAGTTAGACCCGAAAAATCACGCACGGTGCCACTTTCTGCCATCAAAAAGTGCTCTCAGCGGAAGCCTTTGTGTACACCTGAACTCCCTGGGGGAGCCTTTACGCAACCCCACACTCAACAGGACTCTGCGTCTTCACTCTTTCCTAACAACCCTAAACATAACCCTCACCGCAACAAGAAGCTGAACCCGAGTTAGACCCGAAAAAACACGTACGGTGCCACTTTCTGCCATGAAAAAGTGCTCTCAGCGGAAGCCTTTGGGTACACCTGAACTCCCTGGGGGAGCCTTTACGCAACCCCACACTCAACAGGACTCTGCGTCTTCACTCTTTCCTAACAACCCTAAACATAACCCTAACCGGAACAAGAAGCTGAACCCGAGTTAGACCCGAAAAAACACGCACGGTGCCACTTTCTGCCATCAAAAAGTGCTCTCAGCGGAAGCCTTTGGGTACACCTGAACTCCATGGGGGAGCCTTTACGCAACCCCACACTCAACAGGACTCTGCGTCTTCACTCTTTCCTAACAACCCTAAACATAACCCTCACCGCAACAAGAAGCTGAACCCGAGTTAGACCCGAAAAAACACGTACGGTGCCACTTTCTGCCATCAAAAAGTACTCTCAGCGGAAGCCTTTGGGTACACCTGAACTCCCTGGGGGAGCCTTTACGCAACCCCACACTCAACAGGACTCTGCGTCTTCACTCTATCCTAACAACCCTAAACATAACCCTAACCGGAACAGGAAAATGAACCCGAGTTAGACCCGAAAAAACACGTACGGTGCCACTTTCTGCCATCAAAAAGTGCTCTCAGCGGAAGCCTTTGGGTACACCTGAACTCCCTGGGGGAGCCTTTACGCAACCCCACACTCAACAGGACTCTGCGTCTTCACTCCTTCCTAACAACCCTAAACATAACCCTCACCGCAACAAGAAGCTGAACCCGAGTTAGACCCGAAAAAACACGTACGGTGCCACTTTCTGCCATCAAAAAGTGCTCTCAGCGGAAGCCTTTGGGTACACCTGAACTCCCTGGGGGAGCCTTTATGCAACCCCACACTCAACAGGACTCTGTCTCTTCACTCTTTCCTAACAACCCTAAATATAACCCTAACCGGAACAAGAAGCTGAACCCGAGTTAGACCCGAAAAAACACGCACGGTGCCACTTTATGCCATCAAAAAGTGCTCTCAGCGGAAGCCTTTGGGTACACCTGAACTCCCTGGGGGAGCCTTTACGCAACCCCACACTCAACAGGACTCTGCGTCTTCACTCTTTCCTAACAACCCTAAACATAACCCTCACCGCAACAAGAAGCTGAACCCGAGTTAGACCCGGAAAAACACGTACGGTGCCACTTTCTGACATCAAAAAGTGCTCTCAGCGGAAGCCTTCGGGTACACCTGAACTCCCTGGGGGAGCCTTTACGTAACCCCACACTCAACAGGACTCTGCGTCTTCACTCTTTCCTAACAACCCTAAACATAACCCTCACCGCAACAAGAAGCTGAACCCGAGTTAGACCCGAAAAAACACGTACGGTGCCACTTTCTGCCATCCAAAAGTGCTCTCAGCGGAAGCCTTTGGGTACACCTGAACTCCCTGGGGGAGCCTTTACGCAACCCCACACTCAACAGGACTCTGCGTCTTCACTCTTTCCTAACAACCCTAAACATAACCCTAACCGGAACAAGAAGCTGAACCCGAGTTAGACCCGAAAAATCACGTACGGTGCCACTTTCTGCCATCAAAAAGTGCTCTCAGCGGAAGCCTTTGGGTACACCTGAACTCCCTGGGGGAGCCTTTACGCAACCCCACACTCAACAGGACTCTGCGTCTTCACTCTTTCCTAACAAACCTAAACATAACCCTAACCGGAACAAGAAGCTGAACCCGAGTTAGACCCGAAAAATCAAGTAAAGTGCCACTTTCTGCCATCAAAAAGTGCTCTCATTGGAAGCCTTTGGGTACACCTGAACTCCCTGGGGGAGCCTTTACGCAACCCCACACTCAACAAGACTCTGCGTCTTCACTCTTTCCTAACAACCCTAAACATAACCCTAACCGCAACAAGAACCTGAACCCGAGTTAGACCCGGAAAAACACGCACGGTGCCACTTTCTGCCATCAAAAAGTGCTCTCAGCGGAAGCCTTTGGGTACACCTGAACTCCCTGGGGGAGCCTTTACGCAACCCCAAACTCAACAGGACTCTGCGTCTTCACTCTTTCCTAACAACCCTAAACATAACCCTAACCGGAACAAGAAGCTGAACCCGAGTTAGACCCGAAAAAACACGCACGGTGCCACTTTCTGCCATCAAAAAGTGCTCTCAGCGGAAGCCTTTGGGTACACCTGAACTCCCTGGGGGAGCCTTTACGCAACCCCACACTCAACAGGACTCTGCGTCTTCACTCTTTCCTAACAACCCTAAACATAACCCTCACCGGAACAAGAAGCTGAACCCGAGTTAGACCCGAAAAAACACGCACGGTGCCACTTTCTGCCATCAAAAAGTGCTCTCAGCGGAAGCCTTTGGGTACACCTGAACTCCCTGGGGGAGCCTTTACGCAACCCCACACTCAACAGGACTCTGCGTCTTCACTCTTTCCTAACAACCCTAAACATAACCCTAACCGCAACAAGAAGCTGAACCCGAGTTACACCCAAAAAAACACGCACGGTGCCACTTTATGCCATCAAAAAGTGCTCTCAGCGGAAGCCTTTGTGTACACCTGAACTCCCTGGGGGAGCCTTTACGCAACCCCACACTCAACAGGACTCTGCGTCTTCACTCTTTCCTAACAACCCTAAACATAACCCTCACCGCAACAAGAAGCTGAACCCGAGTTAGACCCGAAAAAACACGTACGGTGCCACTTTCTGACATCAAAAAGTGCTCTCAGCGGAAGCCTTCGGGTACACCTGAACTCCCTGGGGGAGCCTTTACGTAACCCCACACTCAACAGGACTCTGCGTCTTCACTCTTTCCTAACAACCCTAAACATAACCCTAACCGGAACAAGAAGCTGAACCCGAGTTAGACCCGAAAAAACACGTACGGTGCCACTTTCTGCCATCCAAAAGTGCTCTCAGCGGAAGCCTTTGGGTACACCTGAACTCCCTGGGGGAGCCTTTACGCAACCCCACACTCAACAGGACTCTGCGTCTTCACTCTTTCCTAACAACCCTAAACATAACCCTAACCGGAACAAGAAGCTGAACCCGAGTTAGACCCGAAAAATCACGTACGGTGCCACTTTCTGCCATCAAAAAGTGCTCTCAGCGGAAGCCTTTGGGTACACCTGAACTCCCTGGGGGAGCCTTTACGCAACCCCACACTCAACAGGACTCTGCGTCTTCACTCTTTCCTAACAACCCTAAACATAACCCTAACCGGAACAAGAAGCTGAACCCGAGTTAGACCCGAAAAATCAAGTAAAGTGCCACTTTCTGCCATCAAAAAGTGCTCTCAGCGGAAGCCTTTGGGTACACCTGAACTCCCTGGGGGAGCCTTTACGCAACCCCACACTCAACAGGACTCTGCGTCTTCACTCTTTCCTAACAACCCTAAACATAACCCTCACCGCAACAAGAAGCTGAACCCGAGTTAGACCCGGAAAAACACGCACGGTGCCACTTTCTGCCATCAAAAAGTGCTCTCAGCGGAAGCCTTTGGGTACACCTGAACTCCCTGGGGGAGCCTTTACGCAACCCCACACTCAACAGGACTCTGCGTCTTCACTCTTTCCTAACAACCCTAAACATAACCCTAACCGGAACAAGAAGCTGAACCCGAGTTAGACCCAAAAAAACACGCACGGTGCCACTTTATGCCATCAAAAAGTGCTCTCAGCGGAAGCCTTTGTGTACACCTGAACTCCCTGGGGGAGCCTTTACGCAACCCCACACTCAACAGGACTCTGCGTCTTCACTCTTTCCTAACAACCCTAAACATAACCCTCACCGCAACAAGAAGCTGAACCCGAGTTAGACCCGAAAAAACACGTACGGTGCCACTTTCTGCCATCAAAAAGTGCTCTCAGCGGAAGCCTTTGGGTACACCTGAACTCCCTGGGGGAGCCTTTACGCAACCCCACACTCAACAGGACTCTGCGTCTTCACTCTTTCCTAACAACCCTAAACATAACCCTAACCGGAACAAGAAGCTGAACCCGAGTTAGACCCGAAAAAACACGCACGGTGCCACTTTCTGCCATCAAAAAGTGCTCTCAGCGGAAGCCTTTGGGTACACCTGAACTCCCTGGGGGAGCCTTTACGCAACCCCACACTCAACAGGACTCTGCGTCTTCACTCTTTCCTAACAACCCTAAACATAACCCTCACCGCAACAAGCTGAACCCGAGTTAGACCCGAAAAAACACGTACGGTGCCACTTTCTGCCATCAAAAAGTGCTCTCAGCGGAAGCCTTCGGGTACACCTGAACTCCCTGGGGGAGCCTTTACGCAACCCCACACTCAACAGGACTCTGCGTCTTCACTCTTTCCTAACAACCCTAAACATAACCCTAACCGGAACAAGAAGCTGAACCCGAGTTAGACCCGAAAAAACACGTACGGTGCCACTTTATGCCATCAAAAAGTGCTCTCAGCGGAAGCCTTTGGGTACACCTGAACTCCCTGGGGGAGCCTTTACGCAACCCCACACTCAACAGGACTCTGCGTCTTCACTCTTTCCTAACAACCCTAAACATAACCCTAAACGCAACAAGAAGCTGAACCCGAGTTAGACCCGAAAAAACACGCACGGTGCCACTTTCTGCCATCAAAAAGTGCTCTCAGCGGAAGCCTTTGTGTACACCTGAACTCCCTGGGGGAGCCTTTACGCAACCCCACACTCAACAGGACTCTGCGTCTTCACTCTTTCCTAACAACCCTAAACATAACCCTCACCGCAACAAGAAGCTGAACCCGAGTTAGACCCGAAAAAACACGTACGGTGCCACTTTCTGCCATCAAAAAGTGCTCTCAGCGGAAGCCTTTGGGTACACCTGAACTCCCTGGGGGAGCCTTTACGCAACCCCACACTCAACAGGACTCTGCGTCTTCACTCTTTCCTAACAACCCTAAACATAACCCTAACCGGAACAAGAAGCTGAACCCGAGTTAGACCCGAAAAAACACGCACGGTGCCACTTTCTGCCATCAAAAAGTGCTCTCAGCGGAAGCCTTTGTGTACACCTGAACTCCCTGGGGGAGCCTTTACGCAACCCCACACTCAACAGGACTCTGCGTCTTCACTCTTTCCTAACAACCCTAAACATAACCCTCACCGCAACAAGAAGCTGAACCCGAGTTAGACCCGAAAAAACACGTACGGTGCCACTTTCTGCCATCAAAAAGTGCTCTCAGCGGAAGCCTTTGGGTACACCTGAACTCCCTGGGGGAGCCTTTACGCAACCCCACACTCAACAGGACTCTGCGTCTTCACTCTATCCTAACAACCCTAAACATAACCCTAACCGGAACAGGAAAATGAACCCGAGTTAGACCCGAAAAAACACGTACGGTGCCACTTTCTGCCATCAAAAAGTGCTCTCAGCGGAAGCCTTTGGGTACACCTGAACTCCCTGGGGGAGCCTTTACGCAACCCCACACTCAACAGGACTCTGCGTCTTCACTCTTTCCTAACAACCCTAAACATAACCCTAACCGGAACAAGAAGCTGAACCCGAGTTAGACCCGAAAAAACACGTACGGTGCCACTTTCTGCCATCAAAAAGTGCTCTCAGCGGAAGCCTTTGGGTACACCTGAACTCCCTGGGGGAGCCTTTATGCAACCCCACACTCAACAGGACTCTGTCTCTTCACTCTTTCCTAACAACCCTAAATATAACCCTAACCGGAACAAGAAGCTGAACCCGAGTTAGACCCGAAAAAACACGCACGGTGCCACTTTCTGCCATCAAAAAGTGCTCTCAGCGGAAGCCTTTGGGTACACCTGAACTCCCTGGGGGAGCCTTTACGCAACCCCACACTCAACAGGACTCTGCCTCTTCACTCTTTCCTAACAACCCTAAACATAACCCTAACCGCAACAAGAAGCTGAACCCGAGTTAGACCCGAAAAATCACGTACGGTGCCACTTTCTGCCATCAAAAAGTGCTCTCAGCGGAAGCCTTTGGGTACACCTGAACTCCCTGGGGGAGCCTTTACGCAACCCCACACTCAACAGGACTCTGCGTCTTCACTCTTTCCTAACAACCCTAAACATAACCCTAACCGGAACAAGAAGCTGAACCCGAGTTAGACCCGAAAAATCACGTAAAGTGCCACTTTCTGCCATCAAAAAGTGCTCTCATTGGAAGCCTTTGGGTACACCTGAACTCCCTGGGGGAGCCTTTACGCAACCCCACACTCAACAAGACTCTGCGTCTTCACTCTTGCCTAACAACCCTAAACATAACCCTACCCGGAACAAGAACCTGAACCCGAGTTAGACCCGGAAAAACACGCACGGTGCCACTTTCTGCCATCAAAAAGTGCTCTCAGCGGAAGCCTTTGGGTACACCTGAACTCCCTGGGGGAGCCTTTACGCAACCCCACACTCAACAGGACTCTGCGTCTTCACTCTTTCCTAACAACCCTAAACATAACCCTAACCGGAAGAGGAAACTGAACCTGAGTTACACCCGAAAAAACACGTACGGTGCCACTTTCTGCCATCAAAAAGTGCTCTCAGCGGAAGCCTTTGGGTACACCTGAACTCCCTGGGGGAGCCTTTACGCAACCCCACACTCAACAGGACTCTGCGTCTTCACTCTTTCCTAACAACCCTAAACATAACCCTAACCGCAACAAGAAGCTCAACCCGAGTTAGACCCGAAAAAACACGTACGGTGCCACTTTCTGCCATCAAAAAGTGCTCTCAGCGGAAGCCTTTGGGTACACCTGAACTCCCTGGGGGAGCCTTTACGCAACCCCACACTCAACAGGACTCTGCGTCTTCACTCTTTCCTAACAACACTAAACATAACCCTAACCGCAACAAGAAGCTGAACCCGAGTTAGACCCGAAAAATCACGTAAAGTGCCACTTTCTGCCATCAAAAAGTGCTCTCATTGGAAGCCTTTGGGTACACCTGAACTCCCTGGGGGAGCCTTTACGCAACCCCACACTCAACAGGACTCTGCGTCTTCACTCTTTCCTAACAACCCTAAACATAACCCTAACCGGAACAAGAAGCTGAACCCGAGTTAGACCCGAAAAAACACGCACGGTGCCACTTTCTGCCATCAAAAAGTGCTCTCAGCGGAAGCCTTTGTGTACACCTGAACTCCCTGGGGGAGCCTTTACGCAACCCCACACTCAACAGGACTCTGCGTCTTCACTCTTTCCTAACAACCCTAAACATAACCCTCACCGCAACAAGAAGCTGAACCCGAGTTAGACCCGAAAAAACACGTACGGTGCCACTTTCTGCCATCAAAAAGTGCTCTCAGCGGAAGCCTTTGGGTACACCTGAACTCCCTGGGGGAGCCTTTACGCAACCCCACACTCAACAGGACTCTGCGTCTTCACTCTATCCTAACAACCCTAAACATAACCCTAACCGGAACAGGAAAATGAACCCGAGTTAGACCCGAAAAAACACGCACGGTGCCACTTTCTGCCATCAAAAAGTGCTCTCAGCGGAAGCCTTTGTGTACACCTGAACTCCCTGGGGGAGCCTTTACGCAACCCCACACTCAACAGGACTCTGCGTCTTCACTCTTTCCTAACAACCCTAAACATAACCCTCACCGCAACAAGAAGCTGAACCCGAGTTAGACCCGAAAAAACACGTACGGTGCCACTTTCTGCCATCAAAAAGTGCTCTCAGCGGAAGCCTTTGGGTACACCTGAACTCCCTGGGGGAGCCTTTACGCAACCCCACACTCAACAGGACTCTGCGTCTTCACTCTTTCCTAACAACCCTAAACATAACCCTAACCGGAACAAGAAGCTGAACCCGAGTTAGACCCGAAAAAACACGCACGGTGCCACTTTCTGCCATCAAAAAGTGCTCTCAGCGGAAGCCTTTGTGTACACCTGAACTCCCTGGGGGAGCCTTTACGCAACCCCACACTCAACAGGACTCTGCGTCTTCACTCTTTCCTAACAACCCTAAACATAACCCTCACCGCAACAAGAAGCTGAACCCGAGTTAGACCCGAAAAAACACGTACGGTGCCACTTTCTGCCATCAAAAAGTGCTCTCAGCGGAAGCCTTTGGGTACACCTGAACTCCCTGGGGGAGCCTTTACGCAACCCCACACTCAACAGGACTCTGCGTCTTCACTCTATCCTAACAACCCTAAACATAACCCTAACCGGAACAGGAAAATGAACCCGAGTTAGACCCGAAAAAACACGTACGGTGCCACTTTCTGCCATCAAAAAGTGCTCTCAGCGGAAGCCTTTGGGTACACCTGAACTCCCTGGGGGAGCCTTTACGCAACCCCACACTCAACAGGACTCTGCGTCTTCACTCTTTCCTAACAACCCTAAACATAACCCTAACCGGAACAAGAAGCTGAACCCGAGTTAGACCCGAAAAAACACGTACGGTGCCACTTTCTGCCATCAAAAAGTGCTCTCAGCGGAAGCCTTTGGGTACACCTGAACTCCCTGGGGGAGCCTTTATGCAACCCCACACTCAACAGGACTCTGTCTCTTCACTCTTTCCTAACAACCCTAAATATAACCCTAACCGCAACAAGAAGCTGAACCCGAGTTAGACCCGAAAAAACACGCACGGTGCCACTTTCTGCCATCAAAAAGTGCTCTCAGCGGAAGCCTTTGGGTACACCTGAACTCCCTGGGGGAGCCTTTACGCAACCCCACACTCAACAGGACTCTGCCTCTTCACTCTTTCCTAACAACCCTAAACATAACCCTAACCGCAACAAGAAGCTGAACCCGAGTTAGACCCGAAAAATCACGTACGGTGCCACTTTATGCCATCAAAAAGTGCTCTCAGCGGAAGCCTTTGGGTACACCTGAACTCCCTGGGGGAGCCTTTACGCAACCCCACACTCAACAGGACTCTGCGTCTTCACTCTTTCCTAACAACCCTAAACATAACCCTAACCGGAACAAGAAGCTGAACCCGAGTTAGACCCGAAAAATCACGTAAAGTGCCACTTTCTGCCATCAAAAAGTGCTCTCATTGGAAGCCTTTGGGTACACCTGAACTCCCTGGGGGAGCCTTTACGCAACCCCACACTCAACAAGACTCTGCGTCTTCACTCTTGCCTAACAACCCTAAACATAACCCTACCCGGAACAAGAACCTGAACCCGAGTTAGACCCGGAAAAACACGCACGGTGCCACTTTCTGCCATCAAAAAGTGCTCTCAGCGGAAGCCTTTGGGTACACCTGAACTCCCTGGGGGAGCCTTTACGCAACCCCACACTCAACAGGACTCTGCGTCTTCACTCTTTCCTAACAACCCTAAACATAACCCTAACCGGAAGAGGAAACTGAACCTGAGTTACACCCGAAAAAACACGTACGGTGCCACTTTCTGCCATCAAAAAGTGCTCTCAGCGGAAGCCTTTGGGTACACCTGAACTCCCTGGGGGAGCCTTTACGCAACCCCACACTCAACAGGACTCTGCGTCTTCACTCTTTCCTAACAACCCTAAACATAACCCTAACCGCAACAAGAAGCTCAACCCGAGTTAGACCCGAAAAAACACGTACGGTGCCACTTTCTGCCATCAAAAAGTGCTCTCAGCGGAAGCCTTTGGGTACACCTGAACTCCCTGGGGGAGCCTTTACGCAACCCCACACTCAACAGGACTCTGCGTCTTCACTCTTTCCTAACAACACTAAACATAACCCTAACCGCAACAAGAAGCTGAACCCGAGTTAGACCCGAAAAATCACGTAAAGTGCCACTTTCTGCCATCAAAAAGTGCTCTCATTGGAAGCCTTTGGGTACACCTGAACTCCCTGGGGGAGCCTTTACGCAACCCCACACTCAACAGGACTCTGCGTCTTCACTCTTTCCTAACAACCCTAAACATAACCCTAACCGGAACAAGAAGCTGAACCCGAGTTAGACCCGAAAAAACACGCACGGTGCCACTTTCTGCCATCAAAAAGTGCTCTCAGCGGAAGCCTTTGTGTACACCTGAACTCCCTGGGGGAGCCTTTACGCAACCCCACACTCAACAGGACTCTGCGTCTTCACTCTTTCCTAACAACCCTAAACATAACCCTCACCGCAACAAGAAGCTGAACCCGAGTTAGACCCGAAAAAACACGTACGGTGCCACTTTCTGCCATCAAAAAGTGCTCTCAGCGGAAGCCTTTGGGTACACCTGAACTCCCTGGGGGAGCCTTTACGCAACCCCACACTCAACAGGACTCTGCGTCTTCACTCTATCCTAACAACCCTAAACATAACCCTAACCGGAACAGGAAAATGAACCCGAGTTAGACCCGAAAAAACACGTACGGTGCCACTTTCTGCCATCAAAAAGTGCTCTCAGCGGAAGCCTTTGGGTACACCTGAACTCCCTGGGGGAGCCTTTACGCAACCCCACACTCAACAGGACTCTGCGTCTTCACTCTTTCCTAACAACCCTAAACATAACCCTAACCGGAACAAGAAGCTGAACCCGAGTTAGACCCGAAAAAACACGTACGGTGCCACTTTCTGCCATCAAAAAGTGCTCTCAGCGGAAGCCTTTGGGTACACCTGAACTCCCTGGGGGAGCCTTTATGCAACCCCACACTCAACAGGACTCTGTCTCTTCACTCTTTCCTAACAACCCTAAATATAACCCTAACCGCAACAAGAAGCTGAACCCGAGTTAGACCCGAAAAAACACGCACGGTGCCACTTTCTGCCATCAAAAAGTGCTCTCAGCGGAAGCCTTTGGGTACACCTGAACTCCCTGGGGGAGCCTTTACGCAACCCCACACTCAACAGGACTCTGCCTCTTCACTCTTTCCTAACAACCCTAAACATAACCCTAACCGCAACAAGAAGCTGAACCCGAGTTAGACCCGAAAAATCACGTACGGTGCCACTTTCTGCCATCAAAAAGTGCTCTCAGCGGAAGCCTTTGGGTACACCTGAACTCCCTGGGGGAGCCTTTACGCAACCCCACACTCAACAGGACTCTGCGTCTTCACTCTTTCCTAACAACCCTAAACATAACCCTAACCGGAACAAGAAGCTGAACCCGAGTTAGACCCGAAAAATCACGTAAAGTGCCACTTTCTGCCATCAAAAAGTGCTCTCATTGGAAGCCTTTGGGTACACCTGAACTCCCTGGGGGAGCCTTTACGCAACCCCACACTCAACAAGACTCTGCGTCTTCACTCTTGCCTAACAACCCTAAACATAACCCTACCCGGAACAAGAACCTGAACCCGAGTTAGACCCGGAAAAACACGCACGGTGCCACTTTCTGCCATCAAAAAGTGCTCTCAGCGGAAGCCTTTGGGTACACCTGAACTCCCTGGGGGAGCCTTTACGCAACCCCACACTCAACAGGACTCTGCGTCTTCACTCTTTCCTAACAACCCTAAACATAACCCTAACCGGAAGAGGAAACTGAACCTGAGTTACACCCGAAAAAACACGTACGGTGCCACTTTCTGCCATCAAAAAGTGCTCTCAGCGGAAGCCTTTGGGTACACCTGAACTCCCTGGGGGAGCCTTTACGCAACCCCACACTCAACAGGACTCTGCGTCTTCACTCTTTCCTAACAACCCTAAACATAACCCTAACCGCAACAAGAAGCTGAACCCGAGTTAGACCCGAAAAAACACGCACGGTGCCACTTTCTGCCATCAAAAAGTGCTCTCAGCGGAAGCCTTTGGGTACACCTGAACTCCCTGGGGGAGCCTTTACGCAACCCCACACTCAACAGGACTCTGCCTCTTCACTCTTTCCTAACAACCCTAAACATAACCCTAACCGCAACAAGAAGCTGAACCCGAGTTAGACCCAAAAAAACACGCACGGTGCCACTTTATGCCATCAAAAAGTGCTCTCAGCGGAAGCCTTTGTGTACACCTGAACTCCCTGGGGGAGCCTTTACGCAACCCCACACTCAACAGGACTCTGCGTCTTCACTCTTTCCTAACAACCCTAAACATAACCCTCACCGCAACAAGAAGCTGAACCCGAGTTAGACCCGAAAAAACACGTACGGTGCCACTTTCTGCCATCAAAAAGTGCTCTCAGCGGAAGCCTTTGGGTACACCTGAACTCCCTGGGGGAGCCTTTACGCAACCCCACACTCAACAGGACTCTGCGTCTTCACTCTTTCCTAACAACCCTAAACATAACCCTAACCGGAACAAGAAGCTGAACCCGAGTTAGACCCGAAAAAACACGCACGGTGCCACTTTATGCCATCAAAAAGTGCTCTCAGCGGAAGCCTTTGGGTACACCTGAACTCCCTGGGGGAGCCTTTACGCAACCCCACACTCAACAGGACTCTGCGTCTTCACTCTTTCCTAACAACCCTAAACATAACCCTCACCGCAACAAGCTGAACCCGAGTTAGACCCGAAAAAACACGTACGGTGCCACTTTCTGCCATCAAAAAGTGCTCTCAGCGGAAGCCTTTGTGTACACCTGAACTCCCTGGGGGAGCCTTTACGCAAGCCCACACTCAACAGGACTCTGCGTCTTCACTCTTTCCTAACAACCCTAAACATAACCCTAACCGGAACAAGAAGCTGAACCCGAGTTAGACCCGAAAAAACACGTACGGTGCCACTTTATGCCATCAAAAAGTGCTCTCAGCGGAAGCCTTTGGGTACACCTGAACTCCCTGGGGGAGCCTTTACGCAACCCCACACTCAACAGGACTCTGCGTCTTCACTCTTTCCTAACAACCCTAAACATAACCCTAAACGCAACAAGAAGCTGAACCCGAGTTAGACCCGAAAAATCACGCACGGTGCCACTTTCTGCCATCAAAAAGTGCTCTCAGCGGAAGCCTTTGTGTACACCTGAACTCCCTGGGGGAGCCTTTACGCAACCCCACACTCAACAGGACTCTGCGTCTTCACTCTTTCCTAACAACCCTAAACATAACCCTCACCGCAACAAGAAGCTGAACCCGAGTTAGACCCGAAAAAACACGTACGGTGCCACTTTCTGCCATCAAAAAGTGCTCTCAGCGGAAGCCTTTGGGTACACCTGAACTCCCTGGGGGAGCCTTTACGCAACCCCACACTCAACAGGACTCTGCGTCTTCACTCTTTCCTAACAACCCTAAACATAACCCTAACCGGAACAAGAAGCTGAACCCGAGTTAGACCCGAAAAAACACGCACGGTGCCACTTTCTGCCATCCAAAAGTGCTCTCAGCGGAAGCCTTTGTGTACACCTGAACTCCCTGGGGGAGCCTTTACGCAACCCCACACTCAACAGGACTCTGCGTCTTCACTCTTTCCTAACAACCCTAAACATAACCCTCACCGCAACAAGAAGCTGAACCCGAGTTAGACCCGAAAAAACACGCACGGTGCCACTTTCTGCCATCAAAAAGTGCTCTCAGCGGAAGCCTTTGGGTACACCTGAACTCCCTGGGGGAGCCTTTACGCAACCCCACACTCAACAGGACTCTGCGTCTTCACTCTATCCTAACAACCCTAAACATAACCCTAACCGGAACAGGAAAATGAACTCGAGTTAGACCCGAAAAAACACGTACGGTGCCACTTTCTGCCATCAAAAAGTGCTCTCAGCGGAAGCCTTTGGGTACACCTGAACTCCCTGGGGGAGCCTTTACGCAACCCCACACTCAACAGGACTCTGCCTCTTCACTCTTTCCTAACAACCCTAAACATAACCCTAACCGCAACAAGAAGCTGAACCCGAGTTAGACCCGAAAAAACACGTACGGTGCCACTTTCTGCCATCAAAAAGTGCTCTCAGCGGAAGCCTTTGGGTACACCTGAACTCCCTGGGGGAGCCTTTATGCAACCCCACACTCAACAGGACTCTGTCTCTTCACTCTTTCCTAACAACCCTAAATATAACCCTAACCGCAACAAGAAGCTGAACCCGAGTTAGACCCGAAAAAACACGCACGGTGCCACTTTCTGCCATCCAAAAGTGCTCTCAGCGGAAGCCTTTGGGTACACCTGAACTCCCTGGGGGAGCCTTTACGCAACCCCACACTCAACAGGACTCTGCCTCTTCACTCTTTCCTAACAACCCTAAACATAACCCTAACCGCAACAAGAAGCTGAACCCGAGTTAGACCCGAAAAATCACGTACGGTGCCACTTTCTGCCATCAAAAAGTGCTCTCAGCGGAAGCCTTTGGGTACACCTGAACTCCCTGGGGGAGCCTTTACGCAACCCCACACTCAACAGGACTCTGCGTCTTCACTCTTTCCTAACAACCCTAAACATAACCCTAACCGGAACAAGAAGCTGAACCCGAGTTAGACCCGAAAAATCACGTAAAGTGCCACTTTCTGCCATCAAAAAGTGCTCTCATTGGAAGCCTTTGGGTACACCTGAACTCCCTGGGGGAGCCTTTACGCAACCCCACACTCAACAAGACTCTGCGTCTTCACTCTTTCCTAACAACCCTAAACATAACCCTACCCGGAACAAGAACCTGAACCCGAGTTAGACCCGGAAAAACACGCACGGTGCCACTTTCTGCCATCAAAAAGTGCTCTCAGCGGAAGCCTTTGGGTACACCTGAACTCCCTGGGGGAGCCTTTACGCAACCCCACACTCAACAGGACTCTGCGTCTTCACTCTTTCCTAACAACCCTAAACATAACCCTAACCGGAAGAGGAAACTGAACCCGAGTTAGACCCGAAAAAACACGTACGGTGCCACTTTCTGCCATCAAAAAGTGCTCTCAGTGGAAGCCTTTGGGTACACCTGAACTCCCTGGGGGAGCCTTTACGCAACCCCACACTCAACAGGACTCTGCGTCTTCACTCTTTCCTAACAACCCTAAACATAACCCTAACCGCAACAAGAAGCTGAACCCGAGTTAGACCCGAAAAAACACGCATGGTGCCACTTTATGCCATCAAAAAGTGCTCTCAGCGGAAGCCTTTGGGTACACCTGAACTCCCTGGGGGAGCCTTTACGCAACCCCACACTCAACAGGACTCTGCCTCTTCACTCTTTCCTAACAACCCTAAACATAACCCTAACCGGAACAGGAAGCTGAACCCGAGTTAGACCCGAAAAAACACGTACGGTGCCACTTTCTGCCATCAAAAAGTGCTCTCAGCGGAAGCCTTTGGGTACACCTGAACTCCCTGGGGGAGCCTTTATGCAACCCCACACTCAACAGGACTCTGCCTCTTCACTCTTTCCTAACAACCCTAAACATAACCCTAACCGGAACAAGAAGCTGAACCCGAGTTAGACCCGAAAAAACACGTACGGTGCCACTTTCTGCCATCAAAAAGTGCTCTCAGCGGAAGCCTTTGGGTACACCTGAACTCCCTGGGGGAGCCTTTACGCAACCCCACACTCAACAGGACTCTGCGTCTTCACTCTTTCCTAACAACCCTAAACATAACCCTAACCGCAACAAGAAGCTGAACCCGAGTTAGACCCGAAAAAACACGTACGGTGCCACTTTCTGCCATCAAAAAGTGCTCTCAGCGGAAGCCTTTGTGTACACCTGAACTCCCTGGGGGAGCCTTTACGCAACCCCACACTCAACAGGACTCTGCGTCTTCACTCTTTCCTAACAACCCTAAACATAACCCTAACCGCAACAAGAAGCTGAACCCGAGTTAGACCCGAAAAAACACGCACGGTGCCACTTTATGCCATCAAAAAGTGCTCTCAGCGGAAGCCTTTGGGTACACCTGAACTCCCTGGGGGAGCCTTTACGCAACCCCACACTCAACAGGACTCTGCGTCTTCACTCTTTCCTAACAACCCTAAACATAACCCTAACCGGAACAAGAAGCTGAACCCGAGTTAGACCCGAAAAAACACGTAAAGTGCCACTTTCTGCCATCAAAAAGTGCTCTCATTGGAAGCCTTTGGGTACACCTGAACTCCCTGGGGGAGCCTTTACGCAACCCCACACTCAACAAGACTCTGCGTCTTCACTCTTTCCTAACAACCCTAAACATAACCCTACCCGGAACAAGAACCTGAACCCGAGTTAGACCCGGAAAAACACGCACGGTGCCACTTTCTGCCATCAAAAAGTGCTCTCAGCAGAAGCCTTTGGGTACACCTGAACTCCCTGGGGGAGCCTTTACGCAACCCCACACTCAACAGAACTCTGCGTCTTCACTCTTTCCTAACAACCCTAAACATAACCCTAACCGGAAGAGGAAACTGAACCTGAGTTACACCCGAAAAAACACGTACGGTGCCACTTTCTGCCATCAAAAAGTGCTCTCAGCGGAAGCCTTTGGGTACACCTGAACTCCCTGGGGGAGCCTTTACGCAACCCCACACTCAACAGGACTCTGCGTCTTCACTCTTTCCTAACAACCCTAAACATAACCCTAACCGCAACAAGAAGCTGAACCCGAGTTAGACCCGAAAAAACACGTACGGTGCCACTTTCTGCCATCAAAAAGTGCTCTCAGCGGAAGCCTTTGGGTACACCTGAACTCCCTTGGGGAGCCTTTACGCAACCCCACACTCAACAGGACTCTGCGTCTTCACTCTTTCCTAACAACCCTAAACATAACCCTAACCGGAACAAGAAGCTGAACCCGAGTTAGACCCGAAAAAACACGCATGGTGCCACTTTATGCCATCAAAAAGTGCTCTCAGCGGAAGCCTTTGGGTACACCTGAACTCCCTGGGGGAGCCTTTACGAACCCCACACTCAACAGGACTCTGCGTCTTCACTCTTTCCTAACAACCCTAAACATAACCCTAACCGGAACAGGAAGCTGAACCCGAGTTAGACCCAAAAAATCACGCACGGTGCCACTTTCTGCCATCAAAAAGTGCTCTCAGCGGAAGCCTTTGGGTACACCTGAACTCCCTGGGGGAGCCTTTACGCAACCCCACACTCAACAGGACTCTGCGTTTTCACTCTTTCCTAACAACCCTAAACATAACCCTAACCGGAACAGGAAGCTGAACCCGAGTTAGACCCGAAAAATCACGTACGGTGCCACTTTCTGCCATCAAAAAGTGCTCTCAGCGGAAGCCTTTGTGTACACCTGAACTCCCTGGGGGAGCCTTTACGCAACCCCACACTCAACAGGACTCTGCCTCTTCACTCTTTCCTAACAACCCTAAACATAACCCTAACCGCAACAAGAAGCTGAACCCGAGTTAGACCCGAAAAAACACGCACGGTGCCACTTTCTGCCATCAAAAAGTGCTCTCAGCGGAAGCCTTTGGGTACACCTGAACTCCCTGGGGGAGCCTTTACGCAACCCCACACTCAACAGGACTCTGCGTCTTCACTCTTTCCTAACAACCCTAAACATAACCCTAACCGCAACAAGAAGCTGAACCCGAGTTAGACCCAAAAAAACACGTACGGTGCCACTTTCTGCCATCAAAAAGTGCTCTCAGCGGAAGCCTTTGGGTACACCTGAACTCCCTGGGGGAGCCTTTACGCAACCCCACACTCAACAGGACTCTGCCTCTTCACTCTTTCCTAACAACCCTAAACATAACCCTAACCGCAACAAGAAGCTGAACCCGAGTTAGACCCGAAAAAACACGTACGGTGCCACTTTCTGCCATCAAAAAGTGCTCTCAGCGGAAGCCTTTGGGTACACCTGAACTCCCTGGGGGAGCCTTTACGCAACCCCACACTCAACAGGACTCTGCGTCTTCACTCTTTCCTAACAACCCTAAACATAACCCTAACCGGAACAAGAAGCTGAACCCGAGTTAGACCCGAAAAACAAGTACGGTGCCACTTTCTGCCATCAAAAAGTGCTCTCAGCGGAAGCCTTTGGGTACACCTGAACTCCCTGGGGGAGCCTTTACGCAACCCCACACTCAACAGGACTCTGCGTCTTCACTCTTTCCTAACAACCCTAAACATAACCCTAACCGGAACAGGAAGCTGAACCCGAGTTAGACCCGAAAAAACACGTACGGTGCCACTTTCTGCCATCAAAAAGTGCTCTCAGCGGAAGCCTTTGGGTACTCCTGAACTCCCTGGGGGAGCCTTTACGCAACCCCACACTCAACAGGACTCTGCGTCTTCACTCTTTCCTAACAACCCTAAACATAACCCTAACCGGAACAGGAAGCTGAACCCGAGTTAGACCCGAAAAAACACGTACGGTGCCACTTTCTGCCATCAAAAAGTGCTCTCAGCGGAAGCCTTTGGGTACTCCTGAACTCCCTGGGGGAGCCTTTACGCAACCCCACACTCAACAGGACTCTGCGTCTTCACTCTTTCCTAACAACCCTAAACATAACCCTAACCGGAACAAGAAGCTGAACCCAAGTTAGACCCGAAAAATCACGTACGGTGCCACTTTATGCCATCAAAAAGTGCTCTCAGCGGAAGCCTTTGGGTACACCTGAACTCCCTGGGGGAGCCTTTACGCAACCCCACACTCAACAGGACTCTGCCTCTTCACTCTTTCCTAACAACCCTAAACATAACCCTAACCGGAACAAGAAGCTGAACCCGAGCTAGACCCCAAAAAACACGCACGGTGCCACTTTCTGCCATCACAAAGTGCTCTCAGCGGAAGCCTTTGGGTACACCTGAACTCCCTGGGGGAGCCTTTACGCAACCCCACACTCAACAGGAGTCTGCGTCTTCACTCTTTCCTAACAACCCTAAACATAACCCTAACCGCAACAAGAAGCTGAACCCGAGTTAGACCCGAAAAAACACGTACGGTGCCACTTTCTGCCATCAAAAAGTGCTCTCAGCGGAAGCCTTTGGGTACACCTGAACTCCCTGGGGGAGCCTTTACGCAACCCCACACTCAACAGGACTCTGCGTCTTCACTCTTTCCTAACAACCCTAAACATAACCCTAACCGCAACAAGAAGCTGAACCCGAGTTAGACCCGAAAAACAAGTACGGTGCCACTTTCTGCCATCAAAAAGTGCTCTCAGCGGAAGCCTTTGGGTACACCTGAACTCCCTGGGGGAGCCTTTACGCAACCCCACACTCAACAGGACTCTGCGTCTTCACTCTTTCCTAACAACCCTAAACATAACCCTACCCGGAACAAGAACCTGAACCCGAGTTAGACCCGGAAAAACACGCACGGTGCCACTTTCTGCCATCAAAAAGTGCTCTCAGCGGAAGCCTTTGGGTACTCCTGAACTCCCTGGGGGAGCCTTTACGCAACCCCACACTCAACAGGACTCTGCGTCTTCACTCTTTCCTAACAACCCTAAACATAACCCTAACCGCAACAAGAAGCTGAACCCGAGTTAGACCCGAAAAAACACGTACGGTGCCACTTTCTGCCATCAAAAAGTGCTCTCAGCGGAAGCCTTTGGGTACACCTGAACTCCCTGGGGGAGCCTTTACGCAACCCCACACTCAACAGGACTCTGCGTCTTCACTCTTTCCTAACAACCCTAAACATAACCCTAACCGCAACAAGAAGCTGAACCCGAGTTAGACCCGAAAAATCACGTACGGTGCCACTTTATGCCATCAAAAAGTGCTCTCAGCGGAAGCCTTTGGGTACACCTGAACTCCCTGGGGGAGCCTTTACGCAACCCCACACTCAACAGGACTCTGGCTCTTCACTCTTTCCTAACAACCCTAAACATAACCCTAACCGCAACAAGAAGCTGAACCCGAGTTAGACCCGAAAAAACACGCATGGTGCCACTTTCTGCCATCACAAAGTGCTCTCAGCGGAAGCCTTTGGGTACACCTGAACTCCCTGGGGGAGCCTTTACGCAACCCCACACTCAACAGGACTCTGCGTCTTCACTCTTTCCTAACAACCCTAAACATAACCCTCACCGCAACAAGAAGCTGAACCCGAGTTAGACCCGAAAAAACACGCACGGTGCCACTTTCTGCCATCAAAAAGTGCTCTCAGCGGAAGCCTTTGGGTACACCTGAACTCCCTGGGGGAGCCTTTACGCAACCCCACACTCAACAGGACTCTGCGTCTTCACTCTTTCCTAACAACCCTAAACATAACCGTAACCGGAACAAGAAGCTGAACCCGAGTTAGACCCGAAAAAACACGTACGGTGCCACTTTCTGCCATCAAAAAGTGCTCTCAGCGGAAGCCTTTGGGTACACCTGAACTCCCTGGGGGAGCCTTTACGCAACCCCACACTCAACAGGACTCTGCGTCTTCACTCTTTCCTAACAACCCTAAACATAACCCTAACCGGAACAAGAAGCTGAACCCGAGTTAGACCCGAAAAAACACGTATGGTGCCACTTTCTGCCATCAAAAAGTGCTCTCAGCGGAAGCCTTTGGGTACACCTGAACTCCCTGGGGGAGCCTTTACGCAACCCCACACTCAACAGGACTCTGCCTCTTCACTCTTTCCTAACAACCCTAAACATAACCCTAACCGGAACAAGAAGCTGAACCCGAGCTAGACCCCAAAAAACACGCACGGTGCCACTTTCTGCCATCACAAAGTGCTCTCATTGGAAGCCTTTGGGTACACCTGAACTCCCTGGGGGAGCCTTTACGCAACCCCACACTCAACAGGACTCTGCGTCTTCACTCTTTCCTAACAACCCTAAACATAACCCTAACCGGAACAGGAAGCTGAACCCGAGTTAGACCCGAAAAATCACGCACGGTGCCACTTTCTGCCATCAAAAAGTGCTCTCAGCGGAAGCCTTTGGGTACTCCTGAACTCCCTGGGGGAGCCTTTACGCAACCCCACACTCAACAGGACTCTGCGTCTTCACTCTTTCCTAACAACCCTAAACATAACCCTAACCGGAACAGGAAGCTGAACCCGAGTTAGACCCGAAAAATCACGTACGTTGCCACTTTCTGCCATCCAAAAGTGCTCTCAGCGGAAGCCTTTGTGTACACCTGAACTCCCTGGGGGAGCCTTTACGCAACCCCACACTCAACAGGACTCTGCCTCTTCACTCTTTCCTAACAACCCTAAACATAACCCTAACCGGAACAAGAAGATGAACCCGAGCTAGACCCCAAAAAACACGCACGGTGCCACTTTCTGCCATCACAAAGTGCTCTCAGCGGAAGCCTTTGGGTACACCTGAACTCCCTGGGGGAGCCTTTACGCAACCCCACACTCAACAGGACTCTGCGTCTTCACTCTTTCCTAACAACCCTAAACATAACCCTAACCGCAACAAGAAGCTGAACCCGAGTTAGACCCGAAAAAACACGTACGGTGCCACTTTCTGCCATCAAAAAGTGCTCTCAGCGGAAGCCTTTGGGTACACCTGAACTCCCTGGGGGAGCCTTTACGCAACCCCACACTCAACAGGACTCTGCGTCTTCACTCTTTCCTAACAACCCTAAACATAACCCTAACCGGAACAAGAAGCTGCACCCGAGTTAGACCCGAAAAAACACGTACGGTGCCACTTTCTGCCATCAAAAAGTGCTCTCAGCGGAAGCCTTTGGGTACACCTGAACTCCCTGGGGGAGCCTTTACGCAACCCCACACTCAACAGGACTCTGCGTCTTCACTCTTTCCTAACAACCCTAAACATAACCCTAACCGCAACAAGAAGCTGAACCCGAGTTAGACCCGAAAAACAAGTACGGTGCCACTTTCTGCCATCAAAAAGTGCTCTCAGCGGAAGCCTTTGGGTACACCTGAACTCCCTGGGGGAGCCTTTACGCAACCCCACACTCAACAGGACTCTGCGTCTTCACTCTTTCCTAACAACCCTAAACATAACCCTAACCGGTACAGGAAGCTGAACCCGAGTTAGACCCGAAAAAACACGTACGGTGCCACTTTCTGCCATCAAAAAGTGCTCTCAGCGGAAGCCTTTGGGTACTCCTGAACTCCCTGGGGGAGCCTTTACGCAACCCCACACTCAACAGGACTCTGCCTCTTCACTCTTTCCTAACAACCCTAAACATAACCCTAACCGGAACAGGAAGCTGAACCCGAGTTAGACCCGAAAAAACACGTACGGTGCCACTTTCTGCCATCAAAAAGTGCTCTCAGCGGAAGCCTTTGTGTACACCTGAACTCCCTGGGGGAGCCTTTACGCAACCCCACACTCAACAGGACTCTGCCTCTTCACTCTTTCCTAACAACCCTAAACATAACCCTAACCGGAACAAGAAGCTGAACCCGAGCTAGACCCAAAAAAACACGCACGGTGCCACTTTCTGCCATCACAAAGTGCTCTCAGCGGAAGCCTTTGGGTACACCTGAACTCCCTGGGGGAGCCTTTACGCAACCCCACACTCAACAGGAGTCTGCGTCTTCACTCTTTCCTAACAACCCTAAACATAACCCTAACCGCAACAAGAAGCTGAACCCGAGTTAGACCCGAAAAAACACGTACGGTGCCACTTTCTGCCATCAAAAAGTGCTCTCAGCGGAAGCCTTTGGGTACACCTGAACTCCCTGGGGGAGCCTTTACGCAACCCCACACTCAACAGGACTCTGCGTCTTCACTCTTTCCTAACAACCCTAAACATAACCCTAACCGGAACAAGAAGCTGCACCCGAGTTAGACCCGAAAAAACACGTACGGTGCCACTTTCTGCCATCAAAAAGTGCTCTCAGCGGAAGCCTTTGGGTACACCTGAACTCCCTGGGGGAGCCTTTACGCAACCCCACACTCAACAGGAGTCTGCGTCTTCACTCTTTCCTAACAACCCTAAACATAACCCTAACCGGAACAAGAAGCTGAACCCAAGTTAGACCCGAAAAATCACGTACGGTGCCACTTTCTGCCATCAAAAAGTGCTCTCAGCGGAAGCCTTTGGGTACACCTGAACTCCCTGGGGGAGCCTTTACGCAACCCCACACTCAACAGGACTCTGCGTCTTCACTCTTTCCTAACAACCCTAAACATAACCCTAACCGCAACAAGAAGCTGAACCCGAGTTAGACCCGAAAAACAAGTACGGTGCCACTTTCTGCCATCAAAAAGTGCTCTCAGCGGAAGCCTTTGGGTACACCTGAACTCCCTGGGGGAGCCTTTACGCAACCCCACACTCAACAGGACTCTGCGTCTTCACTCTTTCCTAACAACCCTAAACATAACCCTAACCGGTACAGGAAGCTGAACCCGAGTTAGACCCGAAAAAACACGTACGGTGCCACTTTCTGCCATCAAAAAGTGCTCTCAGCGGAAGCCTTTGGGTACTCCTGAACTCCCTGGGGGAGCCTTTACGCAACCCCACACTCAACAGGACTCTGCCTCTTCACTCTTTCCTAACAACCCTAAACATAACCCTAACCGGAACAGGAAGCTGAACCCGAGTTAGACCCGAAAAAACACGTACGGTGCCACTTTCTGCCATCAAAAAGTGCTCTCAGCGGAAGCCTTTGGGTACTCCTGAACTCCCTGGGGGAGCCTTTACGCAACCCCACACTCAACAGGACTCTGCGTCTTCACTCTTTCCTAACAACCCTAAACATAACCCTAACCGGAACAAGAAGCTGAACCCGAGTTAGACCCGAAAAATCACGTACGGTGCCACTTTATGCCATCAAAAAGTGCTCTCAGCGGAAGCCTTTGGGTACACCTGAACTCCCTGGGGGAGCCTTTACGCAACCCCACACTCAACAGGACTCTGCCTCTTCACTCTTTCCTAACAACCCTAAACATAACCCTAACCGGAACAAGAAGCTGAACCCGAGCTAGACCCAAAAAAACACGCACGGTGCCACTTTCTGCCATCACAAAGTGCTCTCAGCGGAAGCCTTTGGGTACACCTGAACTCCCTGGGGGAGCCTTTACGCAACCCCACACTCAACAGGAGTCTGCGTCTTCACTCTTTCCTAACAACCCTAAACATAACCCTAACCGCAACAAGAAGCTGAACCCGAGTTAGACCCGAAAAAACACGTACGGTGCCACTTTCTGCCATCAAAAAGTGCTCTCAGCGGAAGCCTTTGGGTACACCTGAACTCCCTGGGGGAGCCTTTACGCAACCCCACACTCAACAGGACTCTGCGTCTTCACTCTTTCCTAACAACCCTAAACATAACCCTAACCGGAACAAGAAGCTGCACCCGAGTTAGACCCGAAAAAACACGTACGGTGCCACTTTCTGCCATCAAAAAGTGCTCTCAGCGGAAGCCTTTGGGTACACCTGAACTCCCTGGGGGAGCCTTTACGCAACCCCACACTCAACAGGACTCTGCGTCTTCACTCTTTCCTAACAACCCTAAACATAACCCTAACCGGAACAAGAAGCTGAACCCGAGTTAGACCCGAAAAAACACGTATGGTGCCACTTTCTGCCATCAAAAAGTGCTCTCATTGGAAGCCTTTGGGTACACCTGAACTCCCTGGGGGAGCCTTTACGCAACCCCACACTCAACAGGACTCTGCATCTTCACTCTTTCCTAACAACCCTAAACATAACCCTAACCGGAACAGGAAGCTGAACCCGAGTTAGACCCGAAAAAACACGTACGGTGCCACTTTCTGCCATCAAAAAGTGCTCTCAGCGGAAGCCTTTGGGTACTCCTGAACTCCCTGGGGGAGCCTTTACGCAACCCCACACTCAACAGGACTCTGCGTCTTCACTCTTTCCTAACAACCCTAAACATAACCCTAACCGGAACAAGAAGCTGCACCCGAGTTAGACCCGAAAAAACACGTACGGTGCCACTTTCTGCCATCAAAAAGTGCTCTCAGCGGAAGCCTTTGGGTACACCTGAACTCCCTGGGGGAGCCTTTACGCAACCCCACACTCAACAGGACTCTGCCTCTTCACTCTTTCCTAACAACCCTAAACATAACCCTAACCGGAACAAGAAGCTGAACCCGAGTTAGACCCGAAAAAACACGCACGGTGCCACTTTCTGCCATCAAAAAGTGCTCTCAGCGGAAGCCTTTGGGTACACCTGAACTCCCTGGGGGAGCCTTTACGCAACCCCACACTCAACAGGACTCTGCGTCTTCACTCTTTCCTAACAACCCTAAACATAACCCTAACCGCAACAAGAAGCTGAACCCGAGTTAGACCCGAAAAAACACGCACGGTGCCACTTTCTGCCATCAAAAAGTGCTCTCAGCGGAAGCCTTTGGGTACACCTGAACTCCCTGGGGGAGCCTTTACGCAACCCCACACTCAACAGGACTCTGCGTCTTCACTCTTTCCTAACAACCCTAAACATAACCCTAACCGGAACAGGAAGCTGAACCCGAGTTAGACCCGAAAAAACACGCACGGTGCCACTTTCTGCCATCAAAAAGTGCTCTCAGCGGAAGCCTTTGGGTACTCCTGAACTCCCTGGGGGAGCCTTTACGCAACCCCACACTCAACAGGACTCTGCGTCTTCACTCTTTCCTAACAACCCTAAACATAACCCTAACCTCAACAAGAAGCTGAACCCGAGTTAGACCCGAAAAATCACGCACGGTGCCACTTTCTGCCATCCAAAAGTGCTCTCAGCGGAAGCCTTTGGGTACACCTGAACTCCCTGGGGGATCCTTTACGCAACCCCACACTCAACAGGACTCTGCGTCTTCACTCTTTCCTAACAACCCTAAACATAACCCTAACCGGAACAAGAAGCTGAACCCGAGTTAGACTCGAAAAACAAGTACGGTGCCACTTTCTGCCATCAAAAAGTGCTCTCAGCGGAAGCCTTTGGGTACACCTGAACTCCCTGGGGGAGCCTTTACGCAACCCCACACTCAACAGGACTCTGCGTCTTCACTCTTTCCTAACAACCCTAAACATAACCCTAACCGGAACAGGAAGCTGAACCCGAGTTAGACCCGAAAAAACACGCACGGTGCCACTTTCTGCCATCAAAAAGTGCTCTCAGCAGAAGCCTTTGGGTACACCTGAACTCCCTGGGGGAGCCTTTACGCAACCCCACACTCAACAGGACTCTGCGTCTTCACTCTTTCCTAACAACCCTAAACATAACCCTAACCGCAACAAGAAGCTGAACCCAAGTTAGACCCGAAAAATCACGTACGGTGCCACTTTCTGCCATCAAAAAGTGCTCTCAGCGGAAGCCTTTGGGTACACCTGAACTCCCTGGGGGAGCCTTTACGCAACCCCACACTCAACAGGACTCTGCCTCTTCACTCTTTCCTAACAACCCTAAACATAACCCTAACCGGAACAAGAAGCTGAACCCGAGCTAGACCCCAAAAAACACGCACAGTGCCACTTTCTGCCATCAAAAAGTGCTCTCAGCGGAAGCCTTTGGGTACAACTGAACTCCCTGGGGGAGCCTTTACGCAACCCCACACTCAACAGGACTCTGCCTCTTCACTCTTTCCTAACAACCCTAAACATAACCCTAACCGGAACAAGAAGCTGAACCCGAGTTAGACCCGAAAAAACACGCACGGTGCCACTTTCTGCCATCAAAAAGTGCTCTCAGCGGAAGCCTTTGGGTACACCTGAACTCCCTGGGGGAGCCTTTACGCAACCCCACACTCAACAGGACTCTGCGTCTTCACTCTTTCCTAACAACCCTAAACATAACCCTAACCGGAACAAGAAGCTGAACCCGAGTTAGACCCGAAAAATCACGTACGGTGCCACTTTCTGCCATCAAAAAGTGCTCTCAGCGGAAGCCTTTGGGTACACCTGAACTCCCTGGGGGAGCCTTTACGCAACCCCACACTCAACAGGACTCTGCGTCTTCACTCTTTCCTAACAACCCTAAACATAACCCTAACCGCAACAAGAAGCTGAACCCGAGTTAGACCCGAAAAAACACGTATGGTGCCACTTTCTGCCATCCAAAAGTGCTCTCAGCGGAAGCCTTTGGGTACACCTGAACTCCCTGGGGGAGCCTTTACGCAACCCCACACTCAACAGGACTCTGCGTCTTCACTCTTTCCTAACAACCCTAAACATAACCCTAACCGCAACAAGAAGCTGAACCCGAGTTAGACCCAAAAAAACACGTACGGTGCCACTTTCTGCCATCAAAAAGTGCTCTCAGCGGAAGCCTTTGGGTACTCCTGAACTCCCTGGGGGAGCCTTTACGCAACCCCACACTCAACAGGACTCTGCGTTTTCACTCTTTCGTAACAACCCTAAACATAACCCTAACCGGAACAAGAAGCTGAACCCGAGTTAGACCCAAAAAATCACGTACGGTGCCACTTTCTGCCATCAAAAAGTGCTCTCAGCGGAAGCCTTTGGGTACACCTGAACTCCCTGGGGGAGCCTTTACGCAACCCCACACTCAACAGGACTCTGCCTCTTCACTCTTTCCTAACAACCCTAAACATAACCCTAACCGGAACAAGAAGCTGAACCCGAGTTAGACCCGAAAAAACACGCACGGTGCCACTTTCTGCCATCAAAAAGTGCTCTCAGCGGAAGCCTTTGGGTACACCTGAACTCCCTGGGGGAGCCTTTACGCAACCCCACACTCAACAGGACTCTGCGTCTTCACTCTTTCCTAACAACCCTAAACATAACCCTAACCGGAACAGGAAGCTGAACCCGAGTTAGACCCGAAAAAACACGTACGGTGCCACTTTCTGCCATCAAAAAGTGCTCTCAGCGGAAGCCTTTGGGTACACCTGAACTCCCTGGGGGAGCCTTTACGCAACCCCACACTCAACAGGAGTCTGCGTCTTCACTCTTTCCTAACAACCCTAAACATAACCCTAACCGCAACAAGAAGCTGAACCCGAGTTAGACCCGAAAAAACACGCACGGTGCCACTTTCTGCCATCAAAAAGTGCTCTCAGCGGAAGCCTTTGGGTACACCTGAACTCCCTGGGGGAGCCTTTACGCAACCCCACACTCAACAGGACTCTGCGTCTTCACTCTTTCCTAACAACCCTAAACATAACCCTAACCGGAACAAGAAGCTGAACCCGAGTTAGACCCGAAAAAACACGTATGGTGCCACTTTCTGCCATCAAAAAGTGCTCTCAGCGGAAGCCTTTGGGTACACCTGAACTCCCTGGGGGAGCCTTTACGCAACCCCACACTCAACAGGACTCTGCCTCTTCACTCTTTCCTAACAACCCTAAACATAACCCTAACCGCAACAAGAAGCTGAACCCGAGTTAGACCCGAAAAAACACGTACGGTGCCACTTTCTGCCATCAAAAAGTGCTCTCAGCGGAAGCCTTTGGGTACACCTGAACTCCCTGGGGGAGCCTTTACGCAACCCCAAACTCAACAGGACTCTGCGTCTTCACTCTTTCCTAACAACCCTAAACATAACCCTAACCGGAACAAGAAGCTGAACCCGAGTTAGACCCGAAAAAACACGTACGGTGCCACTTTCTGCAATCAAAAAGTGCTCTCATTGGAAGCCTTTCGGTACACCTGAACTCCCTGGGGGAGCCTTTACGCAACCCCACACTCAACAGGACTCTGCGTCTTCACTCTTTCCTAACAACCCTAAACATAACCCTAACCGGAACAGGAAGCTGAACCCGAGTTAGACCCAAAAAAACACGTACGGTGCCACTTTCTGCCATCAAAAAGTGCTCTCAGCGGAAGCCTTTGGGTACTCCTGAACTCCCTGGGGGAGCCTTTACGCAACCCCACACTCAACAGGACTCTGCGTTTTCACTCTTTCCTAACAACCCTAAACATAACCCTAACCGGAACAAGAAGCTGAACCCGAGTTAGACCGAAAAAATCACATACGGTGCCACTTTCTGCCATCAAAAAGTGCTCTCAGCGGAAGCCTTTGGGTACACCTGAACTCCCTGGGGGAGCCTTTACGCAACCCCACACTCAACAGGACTCTGCGTCTTCACTCTTTCCTAACAACCCTAAACATAACCCTAACCGCAACAAGAAGCTGAACCCGAGTTAGACCCGAAAAAACACGCACGGTGCCACTTTATGCCATCAAAAAGTGCTCTCAGCGGAAGCCTTTGGGTACACCTGAACTCCCTGGGGGAGCCTTTACGCAACCCCACACTCAACAGGACTCTGCGTCTTCACTCTTTCCTAACAACCCTAAACATAACCCTAACCGGAACAGGAAGCTGAACCCGAGTTAGACCCGAAAAAACACGTACGGTGCCACTTTCTGCCATCAAAACGTGCTCTCAGCGGAAGCCTTTGGGTACTCCTGAACTCCCTGGGGGAGCCTTTACGCAACCCCACACTCAACAGGACTCTGCGTCTTCACTCTTTCCTAACAACCCTAAACATAACCCTAACCGCAACAAGAAGCTGAACCCGAGTTAGACCCGAAAAATCACGCACGGTGCCACTTTCTGCCATCGAAAAGTGCTCTCAGCGGAAGCCTTTGGGTACACCTGAACTCCCTGGGGGAGCCTTTATGCAACCCCACACTCAACAGGACTCTGCCTCTTCACTCTTTCCTAACAACCCTAAACATAACCCTAACCGGAACAAGAAGCTGAACCCGAGTTAGACCCGAAAAAACACGTACGGTGCCACTTTCTGCCATCAAAAAGTGCTCTCAGCGGAAGCCTTTGGGTACACCTGAACTCCCTGGGGGAGCCTTTACGCAACCCCACACTCAACAGGACTCTGCGTCTTCACTCTTTCCTAACAACCCTAAACATAACCCTAACCGGAAGAGGAAACTGAACCTGAGTTACACCCGAAAAAACACGTACGGTGCCACTTTCTGCCATCAAAAAGTGCTCTCAGCGGAAGCCTTTGGGTACACCTGAACTCCCTGGGGGAGCCTTTACGCAACCCCACACTCAACAGGACTCTGCGTCTTCACTCTTTCCTAACAACCCTAAACATAACCCTAACCGCAACAAGAAGCTGAACCCGAGTTAGACCCGAAAAATCACGTACGGTGCCACTTTCTGCCATCAAAAAGTGCTCTCAGCGGAAGCCTTTGGGTACACCTGAACTCCCTGGGGGAGCCTTTACGCAACCCCACACTCAACAGGACTCTGCGTCTTCACTCTTTCCTAACAACCCTAAACATAACCCTAACCGCAACAAGAAGCTGAACCCGAGTTAGACCCGAGAAAACACGTATGGTGCCACTTTCTGCCATCAAAAAGTGCTCTCAGCGGAAGCCTTTGGGTACACCTGAACTCCCTGGGGGAGCCTTTACGCAACCGCACACTCAACAGGACTCTGCGTCTTCACTCTTTCCTAACAACCCTAAACATAACCCTCACCGCAACAAGAAGCTGAACCCGAGTTAGACCCGAAAAAACACGCACGGTGCCACTTTCTGCCATCAAAAAGTGCTCTCAGCGGAAGCCTTTGGGTACACCTGAACTCCCTGGGGGAGCCTTTACGCAACCCCACACTCAACAGGACTCTGCCTCTTCACTCTTTCCTAACAACCCTAAACATAACCCTAACCGGAACAAGAAGCTGAACCCGAGTTAGACCCGAAAAAACACGTACGGTGCCACTTTATGCCATCAAAAAGTGCTCTCAGCGGAAGCCTTTGGGTACACCTGAACTCCCTGGGGGAGCCTTTACGCAACCCCACACTCAACAGGACTCTGCCTCTTCACTCTTTCCTAACAACCCTAAACATAACCCTAACCGCAACAAGAAGCTGAACCCGAGTTAGACCCGAAAAAACACGCACGGTGCCACTTTCTGCCATCAAAAAGTGCTCTCAGCGGAAGCCTTTGGGTACACCTGAACTCCCTGGGGGAGCCTTTACGCAACCCCACACTCAACAGGACTCTGCGTCTTCACTCTTTCCTAACAACCCTAAACATAAGCCTAACCGCAACAAGAAGCTGAACCCGAGTTAGACCCGAAAAAACACGCACGGTGCCACTTTCTGCCATCAAAAAGTGCTCTCAGCGGAAGCCTTTGGGTACACCTGAACTCCCTGGGGGAGCCTTTACGCAACCCCACACTCAACAGGACTCTGCCTCTTCACTCTTTCCTAACAACCCTAAACATAACCCTAACCGGAACAAGAAGCTGAACCCGAGCTAGACCCCAAAAAACACGCACGGTGCCACTTTCTGCCATCACAAAGTGCTCTCAGCGGAAGCCTTTGGGTACACCTGAACTCCCAGGGGGAGCCTTTACGCAACCCCACACTCAACAGGACTCTGCGTCTTCACTCTTTCCTAACAACCCTAAACATAACCCTAACCGCAACAAGAAGCTGAACCCGAGTTAGACCCGAAAAATCACGTACGGTGCCACTTTCTGCCATCAAAAAGTGCTCTCATTGGAAGCCTTTGGGTACACCTGAACTCCCTGGGGGAGCCTTTACGCAACCCCACACTCAACAGGACTCTGCGTCTTCACTCTTTCCTAACAACCCTAAACATAACCCTAACCGCAACAAGAAGCTGAACCCGAGTTAGACCCGAAAAAACACGCACGGTGCCACTTTATGCCATCAAAAAGTGCTCTCAGCGGAAGCCTTTGGGTACACCTGAACTCCCTGGGGGAGCCTTTATGCAACTCCACACTCAACAGGACTCTGCGTCTTCACTCTTTCCTAACAACCCTAAACATAACCCTAACCGGAACAAGAACCTGAACCCGAGTTAGACCCGAAAAAACACGTACGGTGCCACTTTATGCCATCAAAAAGTGCTCTCAGCGGAAGCCTTTGGGTACACCTGAACTCCCTGGGGGAGCCTTTACGCAACCCCACACTCAACAGGACTCTGCCTCTTCACTCTTTCCTAACAACCCTAAACATAACCCTAACCGCAACAAGAAGCTGAACCCGAGTTAGACCCGAAAAAACACGCACGGTGCCACTTTCTGCCATCAAAGAGTGCTCTCAGCGGAAGCCTTTGGGTACACCTGAACTCCCTGGGGGAGCCTTTACGCAACCCCACACTCAACAGGACTCTGCGTCTTCACTCTTTCCTAACAACCCTAAACATAACCCTAACCGCAACAAGAAGCTGAACCCGAGTTAGACCCGAAAAAACACGCACGGTGCCACTTTCTGCCATCGAAAAGTGCTCTCAGCGGAAGCCTTTGGGTACACCTGAACTCCCTGGGGGAGCCTTTATGCAACCCCACACTCAACAGGACTCTGCCTCTTCACTCTTTCCTAACAACCCTAAACATAACCCTAACCGGAACAAGAAGCTGAACCCGAGTTAGACCCGAAAAAACACGTACAGTGCCACTTTATGCCACCAAAAAGTGCTCTCAGCGGAAGCCTTTGGGTACACCTGAACTCCCTGGGGGAGCCTTTACGCAACCCCACACTCAACAGGACTCTGCCTCTTCACTCTTTCCTAACAACCCTAAACATAACCCTAACCGCAACAAGAAGCTGAACCCGAGTTAGACCCGAAAAAACACGCACGGTGCCACTTTCTGCCATCAAAAAGTGCTCTCAGCGGAAGCCTTTGGGTACACCTGAACTCCCTGGGGGAGCCTTTACGCAACCCCACACTCAACAGGACTCTGCGTCTTCACTCTTTCCTAACAACCCTAAACATAACCCTAACCGGAAGAGGAAACTGAACCTGAGTTACACCCGAAAAAACACGTACGGTGCCACTTTCTGCCATCAAAAAGTGCTCTCAGCGGAAGCCTTTGGGTACACCTGAACTCCCTGGGGGAGCCTTTACGCAACCCCACACTCAACAGGACTCTGCGTCTTCACTCTTTCCTAACAACCCTAAACATAACCCTAACCGCAACAAGAAGCTGAACCCGAGTTAGACCCGAAAAAACACGTACGGTGCCACTTTCTGCCATCAAAAAGTGCTCTCAGCGGAAGCCTTTGGGTACACCTGAACTCCCTGGGGGAGCCTTTACGCAACCCCACACTCAACAGGACTCTGCGTCTTCACTCTTTCCTAACAACCCTAAACATAACCCTAACCGCAACAAGAAGCTGAACCCGAGTTAGACCCGAAAAAACACGCACGGTGCCACTTTATGCCATCAAAAAGTGCTCTCAGCGGAAGCCTTTGGGTACACCTGAACTCCCTGGGGGAGCCTTTACGCAACCCCACACTCAACAGGACTCTGCGTCTTCACTCTTTCCTAACAACCCTAAACATAACCCTCACCGCAACAAGAAGCTGAACCCGAGTTAGACCCGAAAAAACACGTACGGTGCCACTTTCTGCCATCAAAAAGTGCTCTCAGCGGAAGCCTTTGGGTACACCTGAACTCCCTGGGGGAGCCTTTACGCAACCCCACACTCAACAGGACTCTGCGTCTTCACTCTTTCCTAACAACCCTAAACATAACCCTAACCGCAACAAGAAGCTGAACCCGAGTTAGACCCGAAAAATCACGTACGGTGCCACTTTCTGCCATCAAAAAGTGCTCTCAGCGGAAGCCTTTGGGTACACCTGAACTCCCTGGGGGAGCCTTTACGCAACCCCACACTCAACAGGACTCTGCGTCTTCACTCTTTCCTAACAACCCTAAACATAACCCTAACCGCAACAAGAAGCTGAACCCGAGTTAGACCCGAAAAATCACGTACGGTACCACTTTCTGCCATCAAAAAGTGCTCTCAGCGGAAGCCTTTGGGTACACCTGAACTCCCAGGGGGAGCCTTTACGCAACCCCACACTCAACAGGACTCTGCGTCTTCACTCTTTCCTAACAACCCTAAACATAACCCTAACCGCAACAAGAAGCTGAACCCGAGTTAGACCCGAAAAAACACGCACGGTGCCACTTTCTGCCATCAAAAAGTGCTCTCAGCGGAAGCCTTTGGGTACACCTGAACTCCCTGGGGGAGCCTTTACGCAACCCCACACTCAACAGGACTCTGCGTCTTCACTCTTTCCTAACAACCCTAAACATAACCCTAACCGGAACAAGAAGCTGAACCCGAGTTAGACCCGAAAAAACACGTACGGTGCCACTTTCTGCCATCAAAAAGTGCTCTCAGCGGAAGCCTTCGGGTACACCTGAACTCCCTGGGGGAGCCTTTACGCAACCCCACACTCAACAGGACTCTGCGTCTTCACTCTTTCCTAACAACCCTAAACATAACCCTAACCGGAACAAGAAGCTGAACCCGAGTTAGACCCGAAAAATCACGTACGGTGCCACTTTCTGCCATCAAAAAGTGCTCTCAGCGGAAGCCTTTGGGTACACCTGAACTCCCTGGGGGAGCCTTTACGCAACCCCACACTCAACAGGACTCTGCGTCTTCACTCTTTCCTAACAACCCTAAACATAACCCTCACCGCAACAAGAAGCTGAACCCGAGTTAGACCCGAAAAAACACGCACGGTGCCACTTTCTGCCATCAAAAAGTGCTCTCAGCGGAAGCCTTTGGGTACACCTGAACTCCCTGGGGGAGCCTTTACGCAACCCCACACTCAACAGGACTCTGCGTCTTCACTCTTTCCTAACAACCCTAAACATAACCCTAACCGGAACAGGAAGCTGAACCCGAGTTAGACCCGAAAAAACACGTACGGTGCCACTTTCTGCCATCAAAAAGTGCTCTCAGCGGAAGCCTTTGGGTACACCTGAACTCCCTGGGGGAGCCTTTACGCAACCCCACACTCAACAGGACTCTGCGTCTTCACTCTTTCCTAACAACCCTAAACATAACCCTAACCGCAACAAGAAGCTGAACCCGAGTTAGACCCGAAAAATCACGCACGGTGCCACTTTCTGCCATCAAAAAGTGCTCTCAGCGGAAGCCTTTGGGTACACCTGAACTCCCTGGGGGAGCCTTTACGCAACCCCACACTCAACAGGACTCTGCGTCTTCACTCTTTCCTAACAACCCTAAACATAACCCTCACCGCAACAAGAAGCTGAACCCGAGTTAGACCCGAAAAAACACGCACGGTGCCACTTTCTGCCATCAAAAAGTGCTCTCAGCGGAAGCCTTTGGGTACACCTGAACTCCCTGGGGGAGCCTTTACGCAACCCCACACTCAACAGGACTCTGCCTCTTCACTCTTTCCTAACAACCCTAAACATAACCCTAACCGCAACAAGAAGCTGAACCCGAGTTAGACCCGAAAAAACACGCACGGTGCCACTTTATGCCATCAAAAAGTGCTCTCAGCGGAAGCCTTTGGGTACACCTGAACTCCCTGGGGGAGCCTTTACGCAACCCCACACTCAACAAGACTCTGCGTCTTCACTCTTTCCTAACAACCCTAAACATAACCCTACCCGGAACAAGAACCTGAACCCGAGTTAGACCCGAAAAAACACGCACGGTGCCACTTTCTGCCATCAAAAAGTGCTCTCAGCGGAAGCCTTTGGGTACACCTGAACTCCCTAGGGGAGCCTTTACGCAACCCCACACTCAACAGGACTCTGCGTCTTCACTCTTTCCTAACAACCCTAAACATAACCCTAACCGGAAGAGGAAACTGAACCCGAGTTACACCCGAAAAAACACGTACGGTGCCACTTTCTGCCATCAAAAAGTGCTCTCAGCGGAAGCCTTTGGGTACACCTGAACTCCCTGGGGGAGCCTTTACGCAACCCCACACTCAACAGGACTCTGCGTCTTCACTCTTTCCTAACAACCCTAAACATAACCCTAACCGCAACAAGAAGCTGAACCCGAGTTAGACCCAAAAAATCACGTACGGTGCCACTTTCTGCCATCAAAAAGTGCTCTCAGCGGAAGCCTTTGGGTACACCTGAACTCCCTGGGGGAGCCTTTACGCAACCCCACACTCAACAGGACTCTGCGTCTTCACTCTTTCCTAACAACCCTAAACATAACCCTAACCGGAATAAGAAGCTGAACCCGAGTTAGACCCAAAAAATCACGTACGGTGCCACTTTCTGCCATCAAAAAGTGCTCTCAGCGGAAGCCTTTGGGTACACCTGAACTCCCTGGGGGAGCCTTTACGCAACCCCAAACTCAACAGGACTCTGCGTCTTCACTCTTTCCTAACAACCCTAAACATAACCCTAACCAGAACAAGAAGCTGAACCCGAGTTAGACCCGAAAAAACACGTATGGTGCCACTTTCTGCCATCAAAAAGTGCTCTCAGCGGAAGCCTTTGGGTACACCTGAACTCCCTGGGGGAGCCTTTACGCAACCCCACACTCAACAGGACTCTGCGTCTTCACTCTTTCCTAACAACCCTAAACATAACCCTAACCGGAACAAGAAGCTGAACCCGAGTTAGACCCGAAAAAACACGTACGGTGCCACTTTCTGCCATCAAAAAGTGCTCTCAGCGGAAGCCTTTGGGTACACCTGAACTCCCTGGGGGAGCCTTTACGCAACCCCACACTCAACAGGACTCTGCGTCTTCACTCTTTCCTAACAACCCTAAACATAACCCTAACCGGAACAGGAAGCTGAACCCGAGTTAGACCCGAAAAAACACGGACGGTGCCACTTTCTGCCATCAAAAAGTGCTCTCAGCGGAAGCCTTCGGGTACACCTGAACTCCCTGGGGGAGCCTTTACGCAACCCCACACTCAACAGGACTCTGCGTCTTCACTCTTTCCTAACAACCCTAAACATAACCCTAACCGGAACAAGAAGCTGAACCCGAGTTAGACCCGAAAAAACACGTACGGTGCCACTTTCTGCCATCAAAAAGTGCTCTCAGCGGAAGCCTTTGGGTACACCTGAACTCCCTGGGGGAGCCTTTACGCAACCCCACACTCAACAGGACTCTGCGTCTTCACTCTTTCCTAACAACCCTAAACATAACCCTAACCGGAACAGGAAGCTGAACCCGAGTTAGACCCGAAAAAACACGTACGGTGCCACTTTCTGCCATCAAAAAGTGCTCTCAGCGGAAGCCTTTGGGTACACCTGAACTCCCTGGGGGAGCCTTTACGCAACCCCACACTCAACAGGACTCTGCGTCTTCACTCTTTCCTAACAACCCTAAACATAACCCTAACCGCAACAAGAAGCTGAACCCGAGTTAGACCCGAAAAAACACGCACGGTGCCACTTTCTGCCATCAAAAAGTGCTCTCAGCGGAAGCCTTTGGGTACACCTGAACTCCCTGGGGGAGCCTTTACGCAACCCCACACTCAACAGGACTCTGCGTCTTCACTCTTTCCTAACAACCCTAAACATAACCCTAACCGGAACAAGAAGCTGAACCCGAGTTAGACCCGAAAAAACACGTACGGTGCCACTTTCTGCCATCAAAAAGTGCTCTCAGCGGAAGCCTTTGGGTACACCTGAACTCCCTGGGGGAGCCTTTACGCAACCCCACACTCAACAGGACTCTGCGTCTTCACTCTTTCCTAACAACCCTAAACATAACCCTAACCGCAACAAGAAGCTGAACCCGAGTTAGACCCGAAAAATCACGCACGGTGCCACTTTCTGCCATCAAAAAGTGCTCTCAGCGGAAGCCTTTGGGTACACCTGAACTCCCTGGGGGAGCCTTTACGCAACCCCACACTCAACAGGACTCTGCGTCTTCACTCTTTCCTAACAACCCTAAACATAACCCTAACCGCAACAAGAAGCTGAACCCGAGTTAGACCCGAAAAATCACGTACGGTGCCACTTTCTGCCATCAAAAAGTGCTCTCAGCGGAAGCCTTTGGGTACACCTGAACTCCCTGGGGGAGCCTTTACGCAACCCCACACTCAACAGGACTCTGCGTCTTCACTCTTTCCTAACAACCCTAAACATAACCCTAACCGCAACAAGAAGCTGAACCCGAGTTAGACCCAAAAAAACACGCACGGTGCCACTTTCTGCCATCAAAAAGTGCTCTCAGCGGAAGCCTTTGGGTACACCTGAACTCCCTGGGGGAGCCTTTACGCAACCCCACACTCAACAGGACTCTGCGTCTTCACTCTTTCCTAACAACCCTAAACATAACCCTAACCGCAACAAGAAGCTGAACCCGAGTTAGACCCGAAAAATCACGTAAAGTGCCACTTCCTGCCATCAAAAAGTGCTCTCATTGGAAGCCTTTGGGTACACCTGAACTCCCTGTGGGAGCCTTTACGCAACCCCACACTCAACAAGACTCTGCGTCTTCACTCTTTCCTAACAACCCTAAACATAACCCTACCCGGAACAAGAACCTGAACCCGAGTTAGACCCGAAAAAACACGCACGGTGCCACTTTCTGCCATCAAAAAGTGCTCTCAGCAGAAGCCTTTGGGTACACCTGAACTCCCTGGGGGAGCCTTTACGCAACCCCACACTCAACAGGACTCTGCGTCTTCACTCTTTCCTAACAACCCTAAACATAACCCTAACCGGAAGAGGAAACTGAACCTGAGTTACACCCGAAAAAACACGTACGGTGCCACTTTCTGCCATCACAAAGTGCTCTCAGCGGAAGCCTTTGGGTACACCTGAACTCCCTGGGGGAGCCTTTACGCAACCCCACACTCAACAGGACTCTGCGTCTTCACTCTTTCCTAACAACCCTAAACATAACCCTAACCGCAACAAGAAGCTGAACCCGAGTTAGACCCGAAAAAACACGCACGGTGCCACTTTCTGCCATCAAAAAGTGCTCTCAGCGGAAGCCTTTGGGTACACCTGAACTCCCTGGGGGAGCCTTTACGCAACCCCACACTCAACAGGACTCTGCGTCTTCACTCTTTCCTAACAACCCTAAACATAACCCTAACCGCAACAAGAAGCTGAACCCGAGTTAGACCCGAAAAAACACGTACGGTGCCACTTTCTGCCATCAAAAAGTGCTCTCAGCGGAAGCCTTTGGGTACACCTGAACTCCCTGGGGGAGCCTTTACGCAACCCCACACTCAACAGGACTCTGCGTCTTCACTCTTTCCTAACAACCCTAAACATAACCCTAACCGGAACAAGAAGCTGAACCCGAGTTAGACCCGAAAAAACACGTACGGTGCCACTTTCTGCCATCAAAAAGTGCTCTCAGCGGAAGCCTTTGGGTACACCTGAACTCCCTGGGGGAGCCTTTATGCAACCCCACACTCAACAGGACTCTGCGTCCTCACTCTTTCCTAACAACCCTAAACATAACCCTAACCGGAACAAGAAGCTGAACCCGAGTTAGACCCGAAAAAACACGTACGGTGCCACTTTCGGCCATCAAAAAGTGCTCTCAGCAGAAGCCTTTGGCCACACCTGAACTCCCTGGGGGAGCCTTTACGCAACCCCACACTCAACAGGACTCTGCGCCTTCACTCTTTCCAAACAACCCCAAACATAACCCTAACCGGAACAAGAAGCTGAACCCGAGTTAGACCGGAAAAAACACATACGGTGCCACTTTCTGCCATCAAAAAGTGCTCTCAGCGGAAGCCTTTGGGTACACCTGAACTCCCTGGGGGAGCCTTTACGCAACCCCACACTCAACAGGACTCTGCGTCTTCACTCTTTCCTAACAACCCTAAACATAACCCTAACCGCAACAAGAAGCTGAACCCGAGTTAGACTCGAAAAAACACGTACGGTGCCACTTTAGGCCATCAAAAAGTTCTCTCAGCAGAAGCCTTTGGGTACACCTGAACTCCCTGGGGGAGCCTTTACGCAACCCCACACTCAACAGGACACTGCGTCTTCACTCTTTCCTAACAACCCTAAACATAACCCTAACCGGAAGAGGAAACTGAACCTGAGTTACACCCGAAAAAACACGTACGGTGCCACTTTCTGCCATCAAAAAGTGCTCTCAGCGGAAGCCTTTGGGTACACCT
Organism: Anser anser; assembly: GCF_964211835.1. Taxonomy (NCBI): domain Eukaryota; kingdom Metazoa; phylum Chordata; class Aves; order Anseriformes; family Anatidae; genus Anser; species Anser anser. Next base: position 111,588 of record NC_139744.1, read on the forward strand.
GAACTCCCTGGGGGAGCCTTTACGCAACCCCACACTCAACAGGACTCTGCGTCTTCACTCTTTCCTAACAACCCTAAACATAACCCTAACCGGAACAAGAAGCTGAACCCGAGTTAGACCCGAAAAAACACGCACGGTGCCACTTTCTGCCATCAAAAAGTGCTCTCAGCGGAAGCCTTTGGGTACACCTGAACTCCCTGGGGGAGCCTTTACGCAACCCCACACTCAACAGGACTCTGCGTCTTCACTCTTTCCTAACAACCCTAAACATAACCCTAACCGCAACAAGAAGCTGAACCCGAGTTACACCCGAAAAAACACGTACGGTGCCACTTTCTGCCATCAAAAAGTGCTCTCAGCGGAAGCCTTTGGGTACACCTGAACTCCCTGGGGGAGCCTTTACGCAACCCCACACTCAACAGGACTCTGCCTCTTCACTCTTTCCTAACAACCCTAAACATAACCCTAACCGCAACAAGAAGCTGAACCCGAGTTAGACCCGAAAAAACACGTACGGTGCCACTTTCTGCCATCAAAAAGTGCTCTCAGCGGAAGCCTTTGGGTACACCTGAACTCCCTGGGGGAGCCTTTATGCAACCCCACACTCGACAAGACTCTGCGTCCTCACTCTTTCCTAACAACCCTAAACATAACCCTAACCGGAACAAGAAGCTGAACCCGAGTTAGACCCGAAAAAACACGTACGGTGCCACTTTCTGCCATCAAAAAGTGCTCTCAGCAGAAGCCTTTGGCCACACCTGAACTCCCTGGGGGAGCCTTTACGCAACCCCACACTCAACAGGACTCTGCGTCTTCACTCTTTCCTAACAACCCTAAACATAACCCTAACCGCAACAAGAAGCTGAACCCGAGTTAGACCCGAAAAAACACGCACGGTGCCACTTTCTGCCATCAAAAAGTGCTCTCAGCGGAAGCCTTTGGGTACACCTGAACTCCCTGGGGGAGCCTTTACGCAACCCCACACTCAACAGGACTCTGCGTCTTCACTCTTTCCTAACAACCCTAAACATAACCCTAACCGGAACAAGAAGCTGAACCCGAGTTAGACCCGAAAAAACACGCACGGTGCCACTTTCTGCCATCAAAAAGTGCTCTCAGCGGAAGCCTTTGGGTACACCTGAACTCCCTGGGGGAGCCTTTACGCAACCCCACACTCAACAGGACTCTGCGTCTTCACTCTTTCCTAACAACCCTAAACATAACCCTAACCGGAACAAGAAGCTGAACCCGAGTTAGACCCGAAAAATCACGTACGGTGCCACTTTCTGCCATCAAAAAGTGCTCTCATTGGAAGCCTTTGGGTACACCTGAACTCCCTGGGGGAGCCTTTACGCAACCCCACACTCAACAGGACTCTGCGTCTTCACTCTTTCCTAACAACCCTAAACATAACCCTAACCGCAACAAGAAGCTGAACCCGAGTTAGACCCAAAAAAACACGCACGGTGCCACTTTCTGCCATCAAAAAGTGCTCTCAGCGGAAGCCTTTGGGTACACCTGAACTCCCTGGGGGAGCCTTTACGCAACCCCACACTCAACAGGACTCTGCCTCTTCACTCTTTCCTAACAACCCTAAACATAACCCTAACCGCAACAAGAAGCTGAACCCGAGTTAGACCCGAAAAAACACGTACGGTGCCACTTTCTGCCATCAAAAAGTGCTCTCAGCGGAAGCCTTTGGGTACACCTGAACTCCCTGGGGGAGCCTTTACGCAACCCCACACTCAACAGGACTCTGCGTCTTCACTCTTTCCTAACAACCCTAAACATAACCCTAACCGCAACAAGAAGCTGAACCCGAGTTAGACCCGAAAAAACACGTACGGTGCCACTTTCTGCCATCAAAAAGTGCTCTCAGCGGAAGCCTTTGGGTACACCTGAACTCCCTGGGGGAGCCTTTACGCAACCCCACACTCAACAGGACTCTGCGTCTTCACTCTTTCCTAACAACCCTAAACATAACCCTACCTGGAACAAGAAGCTGAACCCGAGTTAGACCCGAAAAATCACGCACGGTGCCACTTTCTGCCATCAAAAAGTGCTCTCAGCGGAAGCCTTTGGGTACACCTGAACTCCCTGGGGGAGCCTTTACGCAACCCCACACTCAACAGGACTCTGCGTCTTCACTCTTTCCTAACAACCCTAAACATAACCCTAACCGGAAGAGGAAACTGAACCTGAGTTACACCCGAAAAAACACGTACGGTGCCACTTTCTGCCATCAAAAACTGCTCTCGGCGGAAGCCTTTGGGTACACCTGAACTCCCTGGGGGAGCCTTTACGCAACCCCACACTCAACAGGACTCTGCGTCTTCACTCTTTCCTAACAACCCTAAACATAACCCTAACCGGAACAAGAAGCTGAACCCGAGTTATACCCAATAAATCACGTACGGTGCCACTTTCTGCCATCAAAAAGTGCTCTCAGCGGAAGCCTTTGGGTACACCTGAACTCCCTAGGGGAGCCTTTACGCAACCCCACACTCAACAGGACTCTGCGTCTTCACTCTTTCCTAACAACCCTAAACATAACCCTAACCGCAACAAGAAGCTGAACCCGAGTTAGACCCGAAAAAACACGCACGGTGCCACTTTCTGCCATCAAAAAGTGCTCTCAGCGGAAGCCTTTGGGTACACCTGAACTCCCTGGGGGAGCCTTTACGCAACCCCACACTCAACAGGACTCTGCGTCTTCACTCTTTCCTAACAACCCTAAACATAACCCTAACCGCAACAAGAAGCTGAACCCGAGTTAGACCCGAAAAAACACGTACGGTGCCACTTTCTGCCATCAAAAAGTGCTCTCAGCGGAAGCCTTTGGGTACACCTGAACTCCCTGGGGGAGCCTTTACGCAACCCCACACTCAACAGGACTCTGCGTCTTCACTCTTTCCTAACAACCCTAAACATAACCCTAACCGCAACAAGAAGCTGAACCCGAGTTAGACCCGAAAAAACACGCACGGTGCCACTTTCTGCCATCAAAAAGTGCTCTCAGCGGAAGCCTTTGGGTACAACTGAACTCCCTGGGGGAGCCTTTACGCAACCCCACACTCAACAGGACTCTGCCTCTTCACTCTTTCCTAACAACCCTAAACATAACCCTAACCACAACAAGAAGCTGAACCCGAGTTAGACCCGAAAAAACACGTACGGTGCCACTTTCTGCCATCAAAAAGTGCTCTCAGCGGAAGCCTTTGGGTACACCTGAACTCCCTGGGGGAGCCTTTACGCAACCCCACACTCAACAGGACTCTGCGTCTTCACTCTTTCCTAACAACCCTAAACATAACCCTCACCGCAACAAGAAGCTGAACCCGAGTTAGACCCGAAAAAACACGCACGGTGCCACTTTCTGCCATCAAAAAGTGCTCTCAGCGGAAGCCTTTGGGTACACCTGAACTCCCTGGGGGAGCCTTTACGCAACCCCACACTCAACAGGACTCTGCGTCTTCACTCTTTCCTAACAACCCTAAACATAACCCTAACCGCAACAAGAAGCTGAACCCGAGTTAGACCCGAAAAATCACGTAAAGTGCCACTTTCTGCCATCAAAAAGTGCTCTCATTGGAAGCCTTTGGGTACACCTGAACTCCCTGGGGGAGCCTTTACGCAACCCCACACTCAACAGGACTCTGCGTCTTCACTCTTTCCTAACAACCCTAAACATAACCCTACCCGGAACAAGAACCTGAACCCGAGTTAGACCCGAAAAAACACGTACGGTGCCACTTTCTGCCATCAAAAAGTGCTCTCAGCGGAAGCCTTTGGGTACACCTGAACTCCCTGGGGGAGCCTTTACGCAACCCCACACTCAACAGGACTCTGCGTCCTCACTCTTTCCTAACAACCCTAAACATAACCCTAACCGGAACAAGAAGCTGAACCCGAGTTACACCCGAAAAAACACGTACGGTGCCACTTTCTGCCATCAAAAAGTGCTCTCAGCAGAAGCCTTTGGCCACACCTGAACTCCCTGGGGGAGCCTTTACGCAACCCCACACTCAACAGGACTCTGCGCCTTCACTCTTTCCAAACAACCCCAAACATAACCCTAACCGGAACAAGAAGCTGAACCCGAGTTAGACCCGAAAAAACACGTACGGTGCCACTTTCTGCCATCAAAAAGTGCTCTCAGCGGAAGCCTTTGGGTACACCTGAACTCCCTGGGGGAGCCTTTACGCAACCCCACACTCAACAGGACTCTGCGTCTTCACTCTTTCCTAACAACCCTAAACATAACCCTAACCGGAAGAGGAAACTGAACCTGAGTTACACCCGAAAAAACACGTACGGTGCCACTTTCTGCCATCAAAAAGTGCTCTCAGCGGAAGCCTTTGGGTACACCTGAACTCCCTGGGGGAGCCTTTACGCAACCCCACACTCAACAGGACTCTGCGTCTTCACTCTTTCCTAACAACCCTAAACATAACCCTAACCGCAACAAGAAGCTGAACCCGAGTTAGACCCGAAAAAACACGCACGGTGCCACTTTCTGCCATCAAAAAGTGCTCTCAGCGGAAGCCTTTGGGTACACCTGAACTCCCTGGGGGAGCCTTTACGCAACCCCACACTCAACAGGACTCTTCGTCTTCACTCTTTCCTAACAACCCTAAACATAACCCTATACCGGAACAAGAAGCTGAACCCGAGTTAGACCCGAAAAAACACGTACGGTGCCACTTTCTGCCATCAAAAAGTGCTCTCAGCGGAAGCCTTTGGGTACACCTGAACTCCCTGGGGGAGCCTTTACGCAACCCCACACTCAACAGGACTCTGCGCCTTCACTCTTTCCTAACAACCCCAAACATAACCCTAACCGGAACAAGAAGCTGAACCCGAGTTAGACCCGAAAAAACACGTACGGTGCCACTTTCTGCCATCCAAAAGTGCTCTCAGCGGAAGCCTTTGGGTACACCTGAACTCCCTGGGGGAGCCTTTACGCAACCCCACACTCAACAGGACTCTGCACCTTCAATCTTTCCAAACAATTAAAACCCTAACCCTACACCTAACCCTAACCATAACCCTAATCCTAAAACCTAAATCTACCCCTCACCCTTATCATAAACCTAACCCAAAACCCTAAACCCTAACCGCATCCCTAACACTAACCCTAACCTTAACAAAAACCCTGAACCCTAAACCCTAAACTCTAAACCCTAACCTTAACCCTAAACCTAACCCTAGCCCTAGGCCTAACCCTAAATTTAACCGTAGCCCTAAACTTAAACCTAAACCTAACCCTAACCCTAAACCCTAAACCTAACCCTAACCCTAATCCCCACCCTTACCTGGCCTTCCGCCCTAATATTAGGCCTAACCCCTAACCCTACGGCACCCACGGATCTAACCCTATCCCCCACCCCAAAAAACTCTAGAAACCCTAACCCTAAGAACCCTTACAGCCCTAACCCAATAAAACTTACCACACTAAAGCCCTGAAGACCTATGCCTAAACCCCCTAACCCTAAAAATTAAGACCCTCTAAACCCTAACCCAAAAAATTAAGACTCTCAAGGCCCTAACCCTGGAGCCCCTAACCTTAAAAACAAACAAAAATTGATACCTTAAAACCCTAACCCTAAATACCTTACCATAAATAAAACCCTATGACCCTAACCCCTAAAACCCTATCAACACTAAAACCCCCAAAAACTTTAAAACCTTAACACACTAACCCCCAAACCCTAACCCTTTAACTCCAACCCTAACAACCTTAAAATCCTAACCCTAAACCCTGGAAATCCTAATCCTGAAACCCAACCCTAGTGCCTTAGCCCTGAAACCTTAAAACCCTAACACCTTGTTAAAAACACTCTGTAACCAACAACATAGGCTCAGGCAAGGATCTCAGTGAGGTAGCATTTTTATTCACGAGTGCAATGGCAGGTGTCCCACAAGCCACGTACTAGTTCCATAACACAGTTTATATAAATTTTTTGTTTCCTCTCGGTGACCAGGACCCTCCCCAGTTTCCCAATTGACCAGGTAATCCATGTTCACAATCTATCCAGTGCTTCACAGAAAATACACAGCTGCTGGCCTGTTACAAGTCAATTTTCTTTTTTTCTTGACTGTTTTCCTCTTTGAGGTGGTAATGTTTCTTACACCGTGATTTCCACCCAATTGCTCTAAGGATTCTGGTTGTCTGCATTTTACAAGGTTGTCTGGTAAGCTTTCTTATCACTGCAAGCATATCTCAATACCACCTTCCTTCCCTCTAAACGATGTAACTCTGTGCAAAAACATTTTTATTCCCACAGCCTTGATCCCCTTACCCTAAAATCCTTATTCCCTTTAACCCTAACAACTCTAACCACAACCCTAACCCTTCATATCAACCCCCCAACGCTAATGACACTAATGACCCAAATCCCAAACTGCCCCTAACCCCAGGCAACTGACAAAGAAACTGACACATAGCTGAAAACTACAAAAAAGGCAAAACCCTGGATACACACCCCAAATCACAAACATGCGACCAAAATGCTACAAAAAAGCCCCAGACGCAGGCCCCAAGCACTACAGCTAGGCCCCAGAAGCTCAAGACACATCCCAAAGCCAAAATGCAAGCCCCAAACGCTACAGAAGAGCCCCCAAACACCAGACGCAGGCTGCAGAAGTCTACAAGCAGGCCCCAACCACACCCGGATGCAGACCCCAACTGTTCACAAGCAGCTCCCAACCCCCCCCATGAACTGGACCCCACCCCACCCAGATGCAGGCCCCAGCCCCAGCCCCCACGCCCCAGACTCTGGCCCCAAAGGTGTACAACCAGCTCCCAACTGCCCCCCTCAAAGGGAGGCTCCAAAGCCCACCAGAAGACCCTAGAGTGTAAAAGCAGCTCCCACCCCCCCAGCACAGGCCCCAACCCCCCCCAGACACAGGCCCCAAAGGTGTACAAGCAACTCCCCATCCTCCCCAGAGGCACACCCCAAAGGTGTACAAACAGCCCCAACCCCCCAAGACCCAGACCCCTACAGTGTACAAGCAGCTCCCACCCCCCCCAGACGCAGGCCCCACCAAAGGTGTACAAGCAGGCCCCTACAGTATACAAGCAGCTCACAACCACCCCCCCAGAGGCAGGCCCCAACCCCCTCCAGATGCAAGCCCCAAAGGTGGACAAGCAGCTCCCAACCCCCTCCAGATGCAGATCCCTACATTGTACAAGCAGCTCCCAACACCTGCCCCCAAACGCAAGCCCATACTGTGTACAAGCAGCTCCCAACCCCCACAGATACAGATCCCTACATTGTAGGAGCAGCTTCCAACCCCCCAGATGCAGGCCCTGACCCCCCCCCAGCCACAGTCCCCAAAGGTGTACAAGCAACTCCCAACCCCCCCCCCAGATGCAAGCCCCTAAGGTGTACAAGCAGCTCCACACCCCCCCAAGACACTGGCCCCAAAAGCCTAAATATATGCCAAGAAAGTATTAATGCAAGTGCCAAATGCTACAGACAGGCCCAAAAGCACAGGCCCCAGATGCTCGAGGCCGAGACGTAACTTGGCTTTCTGAATTACTGGAAAGCGGCTTTCGTTCTCAGCGAGGTGTGCACAGGCTAGACAGGATGGGGCTTCAGGCACCTCTTCACCTGTGGAAACACACTGCCATCAGGCACTGCCATGCCAGACAAGCTTTTTCTGTTAAAACACCCTTCTCAGATGCCCTGCGGCATTCTAGTGACCTGCTTTGCTCCAATTCTAAAGACTAACGTCACAGCCCACCTTGCCTGTGGCACCTGATGAACAGAAGAGAAAGCAACCATACCGTTTGGAAACCGTCACTGCACGTGCTGCTCCTTGATGCTCTGTAACCTCTTCTCAAATCCTCAGCCACTTCTGTGTAGAGCCTGCCATGACACCTGAAAAGCAAAATGGATACCCTTCGCAGTCACCTTGCGCAACTTGGCCATTCTGCTCCAACCCCACTCACGACCAGCCTGCCCTTCTAGTGCTGCTCTTCAGAGTGCAGCTTGGCCCCTCTGAGTCTGTGCAAGGCACCTGCGAAAGAAAAAGAAAAGCATAGACCACGGCAGCATCCAAAGCCGCAGCACAGCTAGGACAGGTACTCTCATCTGCTCCCTTACTCTGCCCCCTCACCTGCCCTCGAGGCAGATGCTTCCATCTTAAGCCAGCTACAACACCACTGGAATATAAACAGGACTTTAACTGTATTTTGTGTAGTTCAGTAACTGCAGTGACAACCGCACCCCTAAAATAACTGCTACATCTGTTCATCGCTCACCTTGCTAAAAGCAGCTCTGGACGTGAAGTCCCATGTTGTACACTGTGTTTCAGCTTTAACAAATGAAAACAGTCAGAAGATAATCATTCAGATGCCAGCATTAGCACCCATCCCTCAACAACACAAGGGACCCCATGTCTAATTTTATCATTTCAAAACAGCAGCCCCCTTGCCTCAGCACCTGGAAAGTAGATCAAGCCAGTCACCAGGTTGCCTACTGAGTCCTTGACAGTTCCAGAAGGAGCTCTTTCCTGTGACCAGTTCCTCCTAAGGTTTACCCCTCTACTGGGGAGGGGAAAGAAATAAAAATAAAAAAAATCAAAACCTGTATCTGCAAGCTTTCAAGATTCAATGACAGACCTCTCCTCTAGCACTATTCAAGCACTATGTGAACAGCTGCTCGCAAGCAGCTCAGGTCTCCCCCTCCACATTTGCCAAACACCACGGAGATGACTCTGTGCCAGCTGCCCTTCAGTACGTGCCCAGAGGCAGACCAGATGTCTTTGCCGAAACAGTCTGGACAATGTATTAGTACACCGATGGACCGCCACGGTAGCTACCATCACTAACTGCCAGGCAGGACAGCTCCAGGCCAAACACACACAGAGGCACGCTACAAACATTACGAACAAAACACAGAACACAAGGTGCTAAAAAAAATGACTGCCAGAGGGAAGCCCCACAGCAACAGCAAGTCAGAACAGGTGCTCTGCAGCAGCAGACCCAAGGAGAGACTCAAATGTCACGACCTGCAACTGGAAGCAACTGCCAGAACTGGGATGATGGAGGCATACAAAGCCTGCCTTTAAGACAAGAGACCAGAAGGATGGGGAGTGCAAACCCCGGAAGAAAAATGCTTCGGAAATGAACTCCCAAGACAGAGCTCCTGATGAAGCCCACATGACTTCCGCAACAGCGAGGATGGAAACAGATGCCATCTGAAACCGAATATGATGCACAAGACCTGAAACACATCTGCGCTTTAAGCTGTGACTGCCAGTCAAGAAGTGCTCAGATCAGCCCTACGATGATGAAACAAGCATTTAGGACCTTTGGTGTGGCTACCGAGTTGCCCATCTAATCCATCCAATGGAAGAAGGCAATGAGGATATCAAGACCTGAGGAGCGCGTAACATATGATGATCACATCAAGAAACATTTGATACAAAAAGTTACACGCACAGAAGAAATGATCTCTTTAGGCTCCCACTGCAAGACAAGAAATGCTCAGCTTCCGATTGAGCATCAGCGTTATTCCAGTGAGGTCAAGTGTTCTACACCCTCAGGATGGCTTCCCCAGGGCCTGCCAAGCGCCAAGAGCAACAGCGCAGCACAGACAACAGAACACAGGCACCAAGCTGGAACTGCCCTGCCTGGCACGTGCTCAAGCCTTACCTGACGGAATCCCAACCCCCCCACACACTGTCTGACCGTAATCAATCCTAAAAGGCCCCATCCACTGCAATGACTTAAAAGCACAGACCCTCGCCCTATGTGTGCATTCAAAACCCAAAAGCAAGCATAGCACTTGCCCCACAACTTACCTTGGGAATGATGGGAGGCAGGTTCCATCCTCATCAAGGAACACGAAGGCTAGCCAGGACATTGCTTCCGGCACGAGGCTCCTCTTCACCTGCAGAAATAAAGTGCCATCAGGCACTGGCACACCAGCCAAACTTCTTCCAGTGAAACACCCACCTCAAAAACAAAACAGTAGTCCACTGACCTGCTCTGCTACTGAGGTCAGATAGACCAACTCCAGACAACTGCCCGCCTTCCCCCGCCAACCACCCCCAAACACACAGTATTTGCCCCTGGACTTAATTCTCAAGGGTCAGAATCCATCCTCAAGGTGGACCACAGAGGCCAACTAGGATGTTCCCAGTATCTTCTTTGTCCCCGAAAAAGAGGAGTCACCAAGAGGTGGGACCAATAGACTACCAAACCAAAACCAATGCCCTTTTTCCAACTTTTCTCCACTCACCTTCCCGATCCAGGCTTAGCGCTTCCATTTACTGTGCTGAGCCAAGGTCACCTAGCTTAAACCAAGGAGAAAGAATGAACAAGCGTGACAATCCACAAAACAGTCTATACCCACTCCTCTTCTTTCCTCCCCTACCCCAACAGCCAAGCCCCAGACCCACGTTCCCCAACCCAGTACCACCTCTTTGCTCACCTAACATCCCAAGGAGATGCATCACACTCCCAGCTCCTCTGGCGCTGCGAGCATCTCCAACATTTCAGGAACTGGAACCGCTGACGCCTGGCGCACCTCAGGAACGTGGCAGGAGATGTACTCTGCTGTCGCAAGGTGCTTCCAAAGCCTGCCCAACAGGCAAAGCAGACTAACACAATCCACTGACCAACTCAGGGCCCACACTGCCATCCCACTCACCCTCGTGCCTCATTCAAGTGTCCGTGCCCATGCCCTGGGCTACAAGAAACAAAAAGAGAAGGTCATATCTGTGATGGACACGCAAACAGTACAGCTCCTTGCAGAGGACTCAAACACAGAGATGAGAGCCAGAAAAAAAACAAACACCCTCAGGTCCACAAATGCCAAAAGGCCATGAATGCACAGCAGCCCCAACAGGGGTAATCAGACTTATCCTTTATAGATGAGACAGGTGACCCTGCTCAGTCTCTCCGTAATACTGCACTTATGCGGTCAAGCCCCTTCTGATGCGTACTGAAGCTCGTTCTGAAGCCTCTGGACAGTTACGCAAATGGCTTGATATACCTAGAGATTAAAAGATAACTCAAAAAAAAGGAACCGTACGCCACCATTTCCCAAAAACAAGTTAGCCGGCAACACCTCCTAAACTCACCTCTATTACGTGAATTCCAAGCACGTAAAATCTAGAAGGCTGCAACATCTAAAGACTCTACAGCCACACAAACCACAGGCAAAAGCTCCAAAACTATAACAAACTGTCCCTAACCCTGAAAAAGACTACACCTTACACGCCTACTGCTGCTGTTTTCCGATACATGCTTATACAGGGAGCTTCAGTGGTACTTTTCTCCTAAACCCTGCTCCATCACTTTGCGACTAAGGTTATAACTTCGATAATATTTGCCCTAATTCAGCAAAAATCATAAGGGACCCAGAACCACAAAGCAAACACACAAAGTAACACTGCCATCCTATCCGTACACATGCTATAACAATTACTCACCTGAAGAAGAGCTGCACGCAATACAAGCACCTATTACTAGATTGGTTTGCTCTAACAGATCCTACTGGTTGTTACCTCACAAAGATGGGCGTACCAGTCTCTACTTGGAAACGCATCGGTCCATAGACTCTTAACCACCTAAAGACCCCTGCAACTGACTGAAGGAAAACCAAAGCACTTACCCTAAAGTGCAGCCCAGGCAGAATGAGCTCTCTGATGGGATGCCTGTGAGTCAACTACCATTAGGCCCTGCCTGGAACCCAAAGCCAATCACCTGGGGAAGGGGAGGGGCAAAGCACAAGAAAGGAGAAAGAGGAGAAGCAGCAGCTGTGGTTTATTTATTTTTGCTTCAGCTTTGAATATTGAAAACACCTGCCTCAGGAACCAAACAGCATTCCAGTGACCTGCTTTGCTCCTATTCCAAAGACTAGGACAGTCCGCCTTGCCTGTGGCACCTGATAAGCAGAAGAGAAAGCAACCACAGCAGCAAAAGCCACAGCACCCTCAGGACAGTTACTCTCATCCCCTCCTTTACCTCAGCCGCTTACCTACCCCACATGGCAGATGCTTCCACCCGTTCTCTGAAGCCACCTAGAGCACCTCTAAAAGAGAAACTGGAATTTTACTCTATTGGATGTAGTTAAAAAAACTGCAGCGACAACCGCACCCCAAAAATAACACCTACCTCTGTTCATCACTCACCAGAGTCACTCCAGAGGTAGCTCGGGTTGTGACGTCCTGTACTGCACACTGCGTTTCAGCCTGAACAAAGGAAAACACAGTCAGAAGACAAACATTCAGCTGACAGCATTAGCACCCATCCCTCAACAACAGAAGTCACCCCATATTTAATGTTTCCGTTTCAAAACAGCAGTCCACTTGCCTCTGTACCTGCAAGTTAGATCCAAGCTCGAAAGGAACGGCCACCATCACCCATGCCACCTGGGAACACAGAAGGACAAAATGACCTCTGTGCTTGCAAGCCACCGCCTGCCACACTGCTCCTCTGTCCCAAACAGCCTCACCTCAGACCCTCAGAGGGAAACACCTGAACATCTTCCCCTGTGGTGGTTTTACAGGGGTAGGCGACCGAGCTCCACCAAAACCGCTCTCTCACTCTCCCTCCTCAAAGAAGAACAGGGAGAAAGTACAAGGAAAAAGGGCTCAAGGGTTGAGATAAGGATGAGGAGATTACACAGTAAATATCGTGATAAGCAAAACACACTCAGCATAGAAAGACAGAAAGATTTATTGCTTATTACTACACAATGTAGAGAAGCGAGAAACAAAGGAAAGCAACCAAAAGCACCTTCCCCCCCCAACCATCCTCTTCCACCTTCTCCCCCCCAGCGGTGCAGGTGATCGGTGTTTATGGTCAGTCTATAGCGCTTCTTTGCCGCCACTCCTTCTCGGACGCCCTCATCCCCTGTGCTGTGGGGTTCCTCCCACAGGATGCAGTCCTTGGTCAACTGATCTGGCATGGCCTTCCCACAGGCAGCAGCTCTTCCAGAACTGTTCCAGATGTAGGTCCATACCACGGGGTCCATCCCTCAGGAGCAAACTGCTCCAACCTGGGTCCCCCACGGGCAGCAGCTCCTGCCAGCTCATCTGCTCCTGCGTGGTCTCCTCTCCACGGTCTACAGGTCCGGCCCGGAATCTGCACCGGCAAGGGTCTTCCACAGGCCGCAGCCTCCATCAGTGCAGGTCCACCTGCTCCACCGTGCTCTCCTCCACCAGCTGCAGCATGGAACCCTGCTCCACCGTGGTACTCCGTGGGCTGCAGGGGGACAGCCTGCTTCACCATGGTCCTCGCCACAGGCCGCAGGGGACTTCTGCTCCGGCACCTGGAGTACCTCTCCCCCTCCTTCTTCACTGACCTTGGCGCCTGCAAGGCTGTTCCTCACTCCTCTTGCTCTCCCAGCTGCTGCATGGCACAGCGTCTTTGTTTTTTTTTTTTTTTTTCCTGTCTTAAATATGCTCTCACAGACGCGCAAACAACATCACTTATTGGCTCCGCTCAGCAGCGGGGCCATTACCTAACATGGGGCAGCTTCTAGATTCTTCGCACAGAAGCCACCCCTAGAGCCCCCTGCTACCAAAACCTTGCCACATAAACCCACTACGTCCCTTCACTTTGGTTAAGGGACGACCAGGCTGACAGCACGCTCACCTTCCCTCACTGCTCCGTGACACGGGGATTTCCCTGTCCAAGACTGCACCAAGCACCTGCAGAGGCGAGGGAAAAGCACACCCTGAGGCACCTCACAGCCACAGCGGACCTGCTGCAATACCTCTCTCTTCCCAGCTCCTTTACTTCAGCTGCTCGTTAGCTCGATCTAAGATAAACGTGCCCGGGCGGCACCACACGAAAACGTGCCTGGGCGGCGCCGATCACAGACCTACCCTTTACAGATGAAAAAGGTAACTCTGATACGACCCTGCTCAGTCTCTTGGTAATACTGCGCCTACGTGGTCAAGCCTCTTGTAGTGTGTAATCAAGCTCTTTTTAGTCCTCTGGAGAGTTACACAAGTGCCTTCATACATCTAGAGATTCAAATATAACCCAAAAACACAAGTGGATCCCACCATCCCAAAAACAAGTGAGCCAGCAACCTCTGCTAAATATCCCTCTAGTAAGTGATTTCCAAGCACTTAAAATCTAGAAATCCATAGACTCCAACCTGCCCAAAGAACCCTGCAACTGACTGAAGGAAAGCAAAGCACTTACCCCAAAGAGCAGCCCAGGCACAATGAACTCCCTAATGGCATACCTGGGGCTCACATACCATTTGGCCCTGCCCAGCACCCAAACCCAATCACCTGGGAAAGGGGAGGTGGCAAGCACAAGAAAGTAGAAAGAGCACTAGCAGCACAGCAGCTGTGGGGTTTTTTGGTGGTTTTTTTGGTTTTGTGTTTTGTTTTTTTTTTTGTTTTTCTTTTGTTTTTTCTTTAATCTGGTTTAGCTCAATAGCATGCAGACTGCAGACAAGAGAACTGGGGTGATTCTAGAAGCAACAATACCCGTGCTTTTGCTGCAGCTTCGAATATTGAAAGGACAATACGACCAAGCAAGTAACTGAAATTTTTCCAGCTAGAATTAGCTCAAACCTTTATTTATATAGAAAGAAAAATCTGGGAGCATAACATCACACGCCAAAACAAAAAAAATAAATAAATTCCATATAATAACATCACTTGCAGGAAAAATCACGTACTTGAGTAGGCTATCTGAAAACCAAAAGGCTATGCTGATGGGTCAAAACACACTACAGGACAACGGAGCCTGGCCCTCTGCTGCACCAGCTTAAAACTCATCCCTACACTCACCAAGGTGCAACCCCAGCCCAAACACAGACACACCATTTCAGCCTCAACACAGTTTTGGGAACTGCTGGAAAGCAGGCTTCATCCTCAGCGAGGCGTGCTCAGGCTCCACGGGATGGGGCTTCAGGCACCGCTTCACCTACTGAAGACGACCACCACCATCAGGAGCTGCCACGCCAGACCACCTTTTTCCTCTGCAACACCTTTCTCAGGAACCAAACAGCATTCCAGTGACCTGCTTTGCTCCTGTTCCAAAGACTATCACAGCCCACCTTGCCTGTGGCACCTGATAAGCGGAACAGAAAGCAACCACAGCAGCAAAAGCCACAGCACCCTTAGGACGGTTACTCTCATCCCCTCCTTTACCTCAGCCGCTTACCTACCCCACGTGGCAGATGCTTCCACCCGTTCTCTGAAGCCACCTAGAGCACCTCCAAAAGAGAAACTGGAATTTTACTCTAATTGATATAGTAAACTAACTGCAGTGATGGGCACAAAAATGTGCCCAGATGGCAGCAATCACAGACTTACCCTTTACAGATGAAAAAGGGGACCCTGCTCAGTCTCTTGGTAATGCTACCGTGCTTATGCGGTCGAGGAACCGTACCCCACCATTTCTTAAAAACGAGTTAGCCGGCAACACCTCCTAAGCACGCCTCTATTACGTGAATTCCAAGCACTGAAAATCTAGAAGGCTGCAATGTCTAAAGACTCTACAGCCACACAAACCACAGGCAAAAGCTCCAAAACTATAACAAACTGTCCCTAACCCTGAAAAAGACTACCCCTTACATGCCTACTGCTGCTCTTTGCAGACACATGCTTACACAGGGAGCCTCGATGATACTTATCTCCTAAACCCTGCTCCATCACTTTGCCACCAAGGTTGTAACTTTGATAATATTTGACATACAGGCAAAGACTCACAAGTAAGCCCCGCAATTCAGCAAAAATCATAACAGACCCAGAACCACAAAGTAAACACACAAAGTAACACTGCCATCCTATCCGTAAACACGCTATAACAATTACTCACCTGAAGAAGAGCTGCATGCAATACAAGCACCTATTACTAGATTGGTTTACTCTAACAGATCCTACTAGTTGTTACCTCACAAAGATGGGCGTACCGGTCTCTACTTGGAAACGCATCGGTCCATAGACTCTTAACCACCTAAAGAAACCTGCAACTCACTGAAGGAGAAACAAAGCACTTACCCCAAAGTGCAGCCCAGGCAGAATGAGCTCTCTGATGGGATGCCTGTGAGTCAATGACCACCAGGCCCTCCCTGGAACCCAAAGCCAATCACCTGGGAAAGGGGAGGGGCAAAGCACAAGAAAGGAGAAAGAGGAGAAGCAGCAGCTGTGGTTTATTTTTTTTTGCTTCAGCTTTGAATATTGAAAGCTTTTCTCCTCTACAACTCCTGTCTCAGGAACCAAACAGCATTCCAGTGACCTGCTTTGCTCCTGTTCCAAAGACTATCACAGCCCACCTTGCCTGTGGCACCTGATAAGCAGAACAGAAAGCAACCACAGCAATAAAAGCCACTGCACCCTCAGGACAGTTACTCTCATCCCCTCCTTTACCTCAGCCGCTTACCTACCCCACGTGGCAGATGCTTCCACCCGTTCTCTGAAGCCACCTAGAGCACCTCCAAAATAGAAACTGGAATTTTACTCTATTTGATATAGTTAAAAAAACTGCAGCGACAACCGCACCCCAAAAATAACACCTACCTCTGTTCATCACTCACCAGAGTCACTCCAGAGGTAGCTCGGGTTGTGACGTCCTGTACTGCACACTGCGTTTCAGCCTGAACAAAGGAAAACACAGTCAGAAGACAAACATTCAGCTGACAGCATTAGCACCCATCCCTCAACAACAGAAGTCACCCCATATTTAATGGTTTCGTTTCAAAACAGCAGTCCTCTTGCCTCTGTACCTGCAAGTTAGATCCAAGCTCGAAAGGAACGGCCACCATCACCCATGTGCCACCTGGGAACACAGAAGGACAAAATGACCGCTGTGCTTGCAAGCCTCCACCTGCCACACTGCTCCTCTGTCCCAAACAGCCTCACCTCAGACCCTCAGAGGGAAACACCTGAATGTCTTCCCTTCGCTTCGGATAAGGGACGACCAGGCTGATAAAACTCTCACCTTCCCTCACTGCTCCGTGACACGGGGATTTCCCTGTCCAAGACTTCAGGAAGCCCCTGCAGAGACAAGAGAAAAGCACACCCTGAGGCACCTCACAGCCACAGCGGACCTGCTGCAATACCTCTCTCTTCCCAGCTCCTTTACTTCAGCTGCTCACCAGCTCGAACTGAGATTCTTTGCTCACAGCGCCGCGGCAAACTCTGCCCGGGCCACACAACACGCACTGCACAAGCTACGTTGTTTAAGACACACAAGCTGGAACGTTCCTGCCCAACAATCAGTGGCATCGCACAGGAAGGATGCCGCACGCTCCTAGAAACCAAACCTACCAGTCCTGAACAGCTCCCCTGCCAGACAATTCCCCACCTCCTCCTGCCAACCACGCTCAGCACACACACTACTTGGCTCTCAAAAGAAAAAAAAAACGTAATACCATACACACACAAAAAAAACAACTGAGCTCCACAAACACCAAAAAGCCATGCACACACAGCAGCCCCAGCAGGGCTAATCACAGACTTACCCTTTACAGATGAAAAAGGTAACTCTGATACAACCCTGCTCAGTCTCTTGGTAATTACTGCGCCTACATGGTCAAGCCTCTTGCAGTGTGTAATCAGGCTCTTTTTAGTCCTCTGGAGAGTTACACAAGTGCCTTCATACATCTAGAGATTCAAATATAACCCAAAAACACAAGTGGATCCCACCATCCCAAAAACAAGTGAGCCAGCAACCTCTGCTAAATATCCCTCTAGTAAGTGAATTTCAAGCACTTAAAATCTAGAAATCCATGGACTCCAACCTGCCCAAAGAACCCCTGCAACTGACTGAAGGAAAAACAAAGCACTTACCCCAAAGAGCAGCCCAGGCACAATGAACTCATGCAGTTGATGACTCATGCAGTTGATGGAGATTCTCCCTAGTCCTCCGTTTCGCGTTGATGTATTTGTAAAAGGATTTTTTTTTACTGCCGTTAAAGACAACAAAAAATCCTTTTACAAATACATCAACGCGAAACGGAGGACTAGGGAGAATCTCCATCCTTTACTGGATGCGAGGGGAAACCTAGTTACTAAGGATGAGGAAAAGGCTGAGGTGCTTAATGCCGCCTTTGCCTCAGTCTTTAGCGGCAATACCGGTTGTTCTCCGGACACCCAGTGCCCTGAGCTGGTGGAAGGGGATGGGGAGCAGGATGTGGCCTTCGCTATCCATGAGGAAATGGTTGGCGACCTGCTACGGAGCTTGGATGCGCGCAAGTCGATGGGGCCGGATGGGATCCACCCAAGGGTACTGAGAGAACTGGCAGAGGAGCTGGCCGAGCCGCTTTCCATCATTTATCGGCAGTCCTGGCTATCGGGGGAGGTCCCGGTTGACTGGCGGCTAGCCAATGTGACGCCCATCTATAAGAAGGGCCGCAGGGCAGACCCGGGGAACTATAGGCCTGTCAGTTTGACCTCAGTGCCGGGGAAGCTCATGGAGCAGATTATCTTGAGGGTCATCACGCGGCACTTGCAGGGCAAGCAGGCGATCAGGCCCAGTCAGCATGGGTTTATGAAAGGCAGGTCCTGCTTGACGAACCTGATCTCCTTCTATGACCAAGTGACGCGCTTGGTGGATGAGGGAAAGGCTGTGGACGTGGTCTACCTTGACCTCAGTAAGGCTTTTGACACCGTTCCCCACAACATTCTCCTCGAGAAACTGGCTGCTCGGGGCTTGGACTGGCGTACGCTTCGCTGGGTTAGAAACTGGCTGGATGGCCGGGCCCAGAGAGTTGTGGTGAATGGAGTCAAATCTGGTTGGAGGCCGGTCACTAGTGGAGTCCCCCAGGGCTCGGTACTGGGGCCGGTCCTCTTTAATATCTTTATTGATGATCTGGATGAGGGCGTCCAGTGCACCCTCAGTAAGTTTGCAGACGACACCAAGCTAAGTGCGTGTGTTGATCTGCTCGAGGGCAGGAAGGCTCTGCAGGAGGATCTGGATAGGCTGGAGCGATGGGCTGAGGTCAACTGCATGAAGTTCAACAAGGCCAAGTGCCGGGTCCTGCACCTGGGGCGCAACAACCCCAAGCAGAGCTACAGGCTGGGAGATGAGTGGCTGGAAAGCTGCCTGGCCGAGAAGGACCTGGGAGTATTGGTGGATAGTCGGCTGAATATGAGCCAGCAGTGTGCTCAGGTGGCCAAGAAGGCCAACGGCATCCTGGCCTGTATAAGAAGCAGTGTGGCCAGCAGGCCGAGGGAAGTGATTGTGCCCCTGTACTCGGCTCTGGTGAGGCCGCACCTTGAGTACTGTGTTCAGTTTTAGGCCCCTCGCTACAGGAAGGACATGGACGTGCTCGAGCGAGTCCAGAGAAGGGCGACCAAGCTGGTGAGGGGTCTGGAGAACAAGTCTTACGAGGAGCGGCTGAGGGAGCTGGGCTTGTTCAGCCTGGAGAAGAGGAGGCTCAGGGGCGACCTCATCGCTCTCTACAGTTACCTGAAAGGAGGCTGTAGAGAGGTGGGGGTTGGTCTGTTCTCCTACGTGCCTGGTGACAGGACGAGGGGGAATGGGCTAAAGTTGCGACAGGGGAGTTTTAGGTTGGATGTTAGCAAGTACTTCTTTACCAAAAGGGTTATTAAGCATTGGAACGGGCTGCCCAGGGAGGTGGTGGAGTCACCATCCCTGGAGGTCTTTAAAAGACGTTTAGATGTAGAGCTTAGGGATATGGTTTAGTGGAGTACTTAGTGTTAGGTCAGAGGTTGGACTAGGTGATCTTGAGGTCTCTTCCAACCTAGAGAAATCTAGGAATCTGTGAACTCCCTAATGGCATACCTGGGGCTCATATACCATTTGGCCCCGCCCAGCACCCAAACCCAATCACCTGGGAAAGGGGAGGGGCTAAGCACAAGAAAGTAGAAAGAGAGCAGGAGCAACAGCTGTGGGGGTTTGTTTCTTGTTTCTGTTTACTGTGTTTTTTTTTTTTAAATCTGGTTTAGCTCAATAGCATGCAGACTGCAGACAAGACAACTGGGGTGTTTCTAGAAGCAACAATACCCATGCTTTTGCTGCAGCTTTGAATATTGAAAGGACAATACGACCAAGCAACTGAATTTTTCTCAGCTGGAATTAGCTCAAGCCTTCCTTTACAAAGAAAGAAAAACCTGGGAGCATAACAGATCACACACCAAAACAAACAAAAAACACCAATTCCATATAATAACATCACTCGCAGGAAAAATCACGTACTTGAGTAGGCTATCTGAAAACCAAAAGGCTATGCTGATGGGTCAAAACACACTACAGGACAACGGAGCCTGGCCCTCTGCTGCACCAGCTTAAAACTCATCCCTACACTCACCAAGGTGCAACCCCAGCCCAAACACAGACACACCATTTCAGCCTCAACACAGTTTTGGGAACTGCTGGAAAGCAGGCTTCATCCTCAGCGAGGCGTGCTCAGGCTCCACGGGATGGGGCTTCAGGCACCGCTTCACCTACTGAAGACGACCACCACCATCAGGAGCTGCCACGCCAGACCACCTTTTTCCTCTGCAACACCTTTCTCAGGAACCAAACAGCATTCCAGTGACCTGCTTTGCTCCTGTTCCAAAGACTATCACAGCCCACCTTGCCTGTGGCACCTGATAAGCAGAACAGAAAGCAACCACAGCAATAAAAGCCACTGCACCCTCAGGACAGTTACTCTCATCCCCTCCTTTACCTCAGCCGCTTACCTACCCCACGTGGCAGGTGCTTCCACCCGTTCTCTGAAGCCACCTAGAGCACCTCTAAAAGAGAAACTGGAATTTTACTCTATTGGATGTAGTTAAAAAAACTGCAGCGACAACCGCACCCCAAAAATAACACCTACCTCTGTTCATCACTCACCAGAGTCACTCCAGAGGTAGCTCGGGTTGTGACGTCCTGTACTGCACACTGCGTTTCAGCCTGAACAAAGGAAAACACAGTCAGAAGACAAACATTCAGCTGACAGCATTAGCACCCATCCCTCAACAACAGAAGTCACCCCATATTTAATGGTTTCGTATCAAAACAGCAGTCCACTTGCCTCTGTACCTGCAAGTTAGATCCAAGCTCGAAAGGAACGGCCACCATCACCCATGCCACCTGGGAACACAGAAGGACAAAGTGACCACTGTGCTTGCAAGCCACCACCTGCCACACTGCTCCTCTGTCCCAAACAGCCTCACCTCAGACCCTCAGAGGGAAACACCTGAACATCTTCCCCTGTGGTGGTTTTACAGGGGTAGGCGACCGAGCTCCACCAAAACCGCTCTCTCCCTCTCCCTCCTCAAAGAAGGATAGGGAGAAAATACAAGGAAAAAGGGCTCAAGGGTTGAGATAAGGATGAGGAGATTACACAGTAAATATCGTGATAAGCAAAACACACTCAGCATAGAAAGACAAAGATTTATTGCTTATTACTACACAATGTAGAGAAGCGAGAAACAAAGGAAAGCAACCAAAAGCACCTTCCCCCCCTAACCATCCTCTTCCACCTTCTCCCCCCCAGCGGTGCAGGTGATCGGTGTTTATGGTCAGTCTATAGCGCTTCTTTGCCGCCACTCCTTCTCGGACGCCCTCATCCCCTGTGCTGTGGGGTTCCTCCCACAGGATGCAGTCCTTGGTCAACTGATCTGGCATGGCCTTCCCACAGGCAGCAGCTCTTCCAGAACTGTTCCAGATGTAGGTCCATACCACGGGGTCCATCCCTCAGGAGCAAACTGCTCCAACCTGGGTCCCCCACGGGCAGCAGCTCCTGCCAGCTCATGACACCTGGGAACACAGAAGGACAAAGTGACCACTGCGCTTGCAAGCGACCACCTGCCACATTGCTCCTCTGTCCCAAACAGCCTCACCTCAGACCCTCAGAGGGAAACACCTGAATGTCTTCCCTTTGCTTCGGATAAGGGACGACCAGGCTGATAACACTCTCACCTTCCCTCACTGCTCTGTGACACAGGCATTTCCCTGTCCAAGACTTCAGGAAGCCCCTGCAGAGACAAGAGAAAAGCACACCCTGAGGCACCTCACAGCCACAGCGGACCTGCTGCAATACCTCTCTCTTCCCAGCTCCTTTTCTTCAGCTGCTCACCAGCTCGAACTGAGATTCTTCGCTCACAGCGCCGCGGCAAACTCTGCCCGGGCCACACAACACACGCTGCACAAGCTACATTGTTTAAGACACACAAGCTGGAACGTTCCTGCCCAACAATCAGTGGCATCGCACAGGAAGGATGCCGCACGCTCCTAGAAACCAAACCTACCAGTCCTGAACAGCTCCCCTGCCAGACATTTCCCCACCTCCTCCTGCCAACCACGCTCAGCACACACACTATTTGCCCCTCAGAAAAAAAAAGGAAGAACATACACACAAAAAAACAACTGAGCTCCACAAACACCAAAAAGCCATGCACACACAGCAGGCCCGGCAGGGGTAATGACAGACTTACCCTTTATAGATGAAAAAGGTAACTCTGATATGACCCTGCTCAGTCTCTTAGTAATTACTGCGCCTACGTGGTCAAGCCTCTTGCAGTGTGTAATCAGGCTCTTTTTAGTCCTCTGGAGAGTTACACAAGTGCCTTCATACATCTAGAGATTCAAATATAACCCAAAAACACAAGTGGATCCCACCATCCCAAAAACAAGTGAGCCAGCAACCTCTGCTAAATATCCCTCTAGTAAGTGAATTTCAAGCACTTAAAATCTAGAAATCCATGGACTCCAACCTGCCCAAAGAACCCCTGCAACTGACTGAAGGAAAAACAAAGCACTTACCCCAAAGAGCAGCCCAGGCAGTATGAGCTCTCGAATGGCATACCTGGGGCTCATATACCATTTGGCCCCACCCGACACCTTGCCCCGATCACCTGGGAAAGGGGAGGGGCAAAGCACAGGAAGGGATAAAGAGAGCAGCAGCTACATTTTTTATTTGGCTTAGCTCAACAGTGTGTGGAGCGTTACTAGAAGCAACAATTCCTGTGCTTTGCTTCAGTTCTGATTATTGAAATGACAATATGACCAAGTAGGTAACTAAAACTGTTTTTGACTGTAATTAGCTGAAAACTTTCTTTACATAGGTAGAAGTAATCTAGGAGTGTAACAGATTACAAACCACAAAAATACTATTCAGTGTAGTAAAATAACTCACAGGAGAAGTAACATACCTTAGTAGAGTATCCAAAAAACAAAAGGCTATGCAGATGTGTCCAAAAAAGCCAACCCAATCAAGATCTGAAAAGGGTACAGACATTCTCAAAAGGAGCAGGGAAAAAATAATGGAACAGTACAAGCCGGAAAGGCTGCTGAGCAGATTTAAAAGATCTGTAAGACCTCAGGAGGGAGGTGAGCAGAGCACATAGGTCTTTGGAAAGTGGGGGGAGGGAGGGCAGGTTAGGCAGGGACTAGGAATACTAAGTAGAGGAGAAAATGAGTGTTGTGAGCCTGAAGTGTGTACAAGTATCGTAAAAAGGGCTCCTGAGAAGACAGGGAAACAAAGGAAAAGCTGCTTACCTCTGAGAAGTCATCCTTGATCTTTGTGCCACAGACATTTGTCTTGCATGCTCAGCGCATGATTTTAGGGGTCCCTGTATGTTGAAGACTTACCTCTGAGAAGTCCTACATGGCTCCACCTGCGTTACTGATTTTTTTTTGCCAGCAGGTGGTGGCAAAAAATCCTGAGAAACGGCAGACACAGCTTCCTAAACCGTTTTCTCAATAATGGAAGCAGTGAGAACCACATGGAAAACCACAAGTGCAGCAGAAAAACGCACCCCACGTCGTCTCAGGGAGGAAGTAACTGCCCTGAGCAACGTGCCCTTCCCAGGGTGAACCCAACGTGCCCAAGGCCTTGGGGGACAGGCAGAAAAGGAACCCGAGACTCTAAGTATGTCTCCTGAGAATCGCAGCTTACAGTTACTCCGTGTCTTCTGGTCTCACAGGATGAGGCAGAGGTATAATTAATTCCTTATCCATCTCTCTGGAAAGAGCTTTTCTCCTATCTGTGACAAAAGAGAAAAATGTCATGATCATGGGAGTCATCATACAAAGCCACACTCAATTCAAAGCCACACTGAATTCACTATTACAGTTAAGATCGATTTTAACCAAAAACACCTCGGCCGCGATGTTACCACTGCAAACACAGCGCTGCACAAAAATTCAGCTCAAGATAAATGAACAATCAAACCACTTGAGTAACAATCATTAGCTATGCCTACGCTTAAAGCCAGGACTACACTTATCTACTTAGCATTTCCCCTTATTATGACTACACGACTACCTTGGAATACAGAAAACTTTATTTTTATCTATCTCGGGGAAAGACCGGCCGCGCACTCTGCAGCCCACGTGACCTCCCGGCACAGCAGAACTACAGCTCCCAGCATGCCTCGGGACGGAGCAGTCCATCCAACGCAGAGGGGAGTCGGCAAAGCGCACACAACCGCCCCCCCCCCCCCCACCGCCGCTCCAAACCCAAAAATTCAGACCATGTGACTAAGAGCACAGTCCAAACGCTTCTTAAAATGCGACAGGCGTGGTGCAGTGACTACTTCCCTGGGGAGACTGTTTCAGTGCGCAACAACCCTCTCGGTGAAGAACCTCTTCCTGCCCTAACCCTAAACCCTAACCCTAGACCCAAAAAAAAAAAAAGAAAACCACTACCTGTAACACTACCCCCAACCCTACCCCCAATCCAAAAAAAATAAACCATAACCCTAAACCTAACCCCTCCCAAAAAACTAACCTTAAACCTAACCCTAACACAAAAAAATAAGTCTAATCCTAACCCTAACCCAAAAAAAACCCTAACCCTACCCCAAACAAAAAAAAACCTTTCCCTAACTCTAACCCTAATCCTAAACCTAACCCCAAGCCCTAACCCCAACCCTAAACCCTAACCATAACCCTAAACCCCCACAAAAAAACAACCTTAAACCTAACCCTAACCAAAAAAAACACTAACCTCAAACCTAACCCTACCATAAAAAAACGAAAAACTCTAATCCTAACCCTAACCCTAACCCAAAAATACAAAAAAAAATAAACCTAACTGTAAACCTAACCCTACCCCTAGCCCAAAAAAACACTAACCTCAAACCTAACCCTAACATAAAAAAAATGAAAAACTCTAATCCTAACCCAAAAAAAACTAAACACCCTAACCGTAAACCTAACACTAAAACCTACCCATACCCCTAACACTATCTCTACCCTAGCCCTAACCCTAAACCCTAACCCAAAACTCCTAACCCTAACAAATAAACCCCAACCCTAACCCAAAACCTAACCCTAAATCTAAGCCTACACATAACCGTAACCCTAACCTTAATACTTAACCCTAATAGCTAACCCTAATCCTAATCCTATCCATAACCGTAACCCTAACGGCCTACCAACCCTAACCCTAAACCTAACCGTAACCCTAACCCTATTCCTAAACCTAAAAATAACAGTAACACTAACGCTAACCTAAACCCTAACACTAACGTAGCTACCCCTAACCCACACCCTAACCATAACCCTAACCCATACCGTAATGCTAACCCTACCTGAGCTAACCCTAATTAGGACCCTAGGAAACACATACGGCACCACTTTCTCCCGTCAAAAAGTGCTCCCAACAGAAGCCTTTGGGTACACCTGAACTCCCTTGGGGAGCCTTTATGCAACCCCACACACAACAGGACACTGCACCTTCTCTCTTTCCAAACCCTAATTGTATCCGTTCCTGTAACACTAACCCTACCCGAAAATCCACAAGACAGTATATATCCTCTCCCCTTCTTTCCTCCCCTACCGCAACAGCCAAGCCCCAGAGCCACCATGTCCCCCAGCCCAGCACCACTGCTTTGCTCACCTAATGTCCCAAAGAGATATCCCAAAGAGATTCATCACACTCCCTGCTCCTCCTGCACTCTGAGCATCTCCAGCACCTCAGGAACTGGAACTGTTGACATCCGGTGTACCTCAGGAATGTGGCAGGAGATGCACGCTACTGTCATGCGGTGCTTGCCAAGACTGCCCAAATGACTCAAACGCAGATACCAGAACCCAAAAAGAAAAAAAAAAAAAATCCACAAATGCACAAAAGCCATGCATACACAGCAGCCCTGACAGGGGTAATCACAGACTTAACCTTTATAGGTGAAAAAGGTAACTCTGCTATGACCCTGCTCAGTCTTTTGGTATTACCACACCTATGAGGTCAAGCCCCTCACAGTGTACTGAAGCTCTTTTGAGTCTTCTGGAGAGTTACTCAAGTGGTCTGATATATCTAGAGATCAAAACATAACCCAAAAACAGAAATATACCCCACCATGTCCCAGAAACAAGCTGGCCAGCAACCTCTCCTAAATATCCACTTATTAACTGAATTCTAAGCACTTAAAATCTAGAAGGCTACAAGGTCTAAAGACTTAACAGCCAGCAAAACAGCAGGCAAAAGTTCCAGAATTATAACCAACTATTGCTAACCCTGAAAAAGATTACTCCTTGGGTGCTTACTGCTGCTGTTTTCAGATACATACTTGCACAAAGATCTTAGATGATACATTGACCCTAAACCCTGCTCCATCATTTCACCATCCAGGTTATATCTTTGGTAATATTTGACAGAACAGGTGAAGACATAGGGTCACATTCACAGTAAGCCCTGTAATTGTGCAAAAATCAAACGGGGCCTAGAATTACAAAGCAAACACAAAGCAATGTCATCTTTCTAACTATAGACGCCACAAAAATTACTCACCTGAAGAAGAGCTATAGGCAATAAATGCACCTACTACTATATAGATTGTTTTACTTTAAATGATCCTACTAGTTGTTACCTCAAAAAGATGTGCTTACCTCTCTCAGTATGGAAACACATCAGTACACAGACTCTGACCCACACTTAAAAAAAAAAAAAACCACACAACCTGCAACTGACTGAGGAAAAAACAAAGCACTTACCCCCAAAAAAGCAGCTCAGGCAGAACAAACTCTGGTGGGATGCCTGTGGCTCATATACCATTGGGCCCGCCTGGCATCCCGCCCCAATCACCTGGGAAAGGGGAGGGGCAAAGCTCAAGAAGGGATGAAGAGAAAAGGAGGAGCAGCAGCCCTGTTTTTTGGCTGGCTTAGGTCAACAGTGTGCAGAGTACAACAAAGAGAACTGGGCTGTTTCTAGAGGCAACAATTCCCATTGTGAGAAACACTCTGTAGCCAATAACTTAGGCTCAGGCGAGGATCTCAGTGAAGTAGCAGTTTGTTTGCAATTGCAATGGCGGGCGTCCCACAAGCAGGAGCGCGCCTAGTGGTTCCAAAACACAGTTTATATACTTTTTGATGACAGGACCCTCCCCTGTTTCCCCACTGAGTGGGTAATCCAGGTTCACAATCTATCTGATGCTTCACAGACAATGCATGGCCTCCAGTTGCCGGCCTGTTAAATTTCAAATTTCTTTTGACTTTTTCACTGTTTGAAGTGGTAATGTTTCTTCGCTTATCTGACTTGACTTAACACCGTGATTTTCACCTAATTGTTCTAAGGAGTCTATTTGTCTGCATTTTACAAGGTCACCTGCTAAGTTTTCTTATCACTGCAAGCATATCTCAATACCCCATTCCTTACCTTTAAACAATGTAACTCTGCAAAAACAACATTTTTATTCCCACGATGTCCCCTGTGCTCACAGGTGTCACATCGGAGGGAAAATCCACCAGGGAAGGTGCCACAGTGGGTGCACAGTGGACGTGGATGCCTCTGTGCAGGAAGGGCATGCTCTGGGGTCTCCCTGGGCAGTGTCATGTTGTTTTTGTCTGTTTGTTTGTTTGTTTGTTTCTCCTCTCGTTTCCCTTTTAGTCAGGAGTCATGGAGGCAATGGGAGAGAGCTGCTTACCTTCAGCAGCACTGGTCTTCCTGCTTGTGGGGGTTGCTGGGCCAAAGGGTATGCTCATGGTAACGGAATAAGGGGCCTTTGTCCTGTGCCAGCACCTGTGCTCACAGCAGGAGCCAGGGTGACTCTGGGGCTGCCTGGTTTCTCACACGAAAGGGGTGACTCGGTGCATAGCAGTTGGATGCAGAACCTAGCTGGGAATGTTGCAGTCAGGCAGGGGATGTGACTGGGCGTCTGGGGTCCCTGCTTTTGTCACCACTGCCACTTCTCAGAAAACCATTTATGGTGCCCTTCAGCTCTGGGCACTCACTAGGCTGTCTGACAGCCCTCTCTGCACTGCCAGGGGCAGCCATGCCCCCCACAACCCCAGAACCCACTGCTCCTCTGCCCAGGAAGTACTGGGAAAGGCCAGTTCCAGCCCCGTTTTCTCTGGTGATTGGAAAGGAGTGGGCACACGCTGCTCCATCCCGTCTGGGCATTTAGGTAGCAACTCAGAACCCTCGCAAGTCTCAGCATTCCCCCGTCCTGGACACCGTACCAGTACAACCCCTATCTGTCTTCAATCTACCAGGACTACAGTTCCCAGGACAACCTGCGCGCAGCGAGAGAGACGCAGCCAATGCCAAGCGGCCTTGCTCAACCAGAGGGACGCCGCCGGGCTCGCCTGTAATTGTATGCTCCCCGGGAAGGCGGAGAAGAACTACACTTCCCAGAATGCCATGAAGAAGCGTGGGCCAATAAGGAGCGGGCGTCTTGGCATAGTGCGCAGACGCAGTGCGGCTGGCGGTCGTGAATTCATGTGGAGGTCAGGGTCGCTGCGGGAGAGGGAGAGGGAGAGGGAGAGGGAGAGGGAGAGGGAGAGGGAGAATCGGGGACGGTGCGGTTGGCTCCGGGGCCCGGGCTGCTGTGTGGGAGCGGGCTGGGCTGCGCTGCGCTGCGGGAGACAGCAGGACGTGGGCTCGCGAGGCGCCCGGCCTAGGGGTGAGCGGCCTTGGAGCGGGTGGAAGGAAGGAGGATGGGGGGGGGGGGGGGGGGGTGGTCAGGGTGGGGGCAGTGTAGAAGAGATCGGGGGTCGGGGCAGCGCGGGGGGCTGGGGAGAGCTGTGGCCTAGGGGCAGGCGGCCTGGGCCTGCGGCGTGGTGCTGCAGCAGGGGAGAGACCCTGGAGCGCGGGTATCTGTGAGGCCTTGGGCTTAGAGCCCCAGGGAGAAGTAGCGCGAGGTGTCAGAGTGGAGGATGCCGGTGTGGTTGAAGTGGCCGTTGAGGGGGAGAAAAAGAGTTTCTGGGGTGAATGCGAACATTGCAGGTTGGGATTTTTGGAGGAGGATTAATTCTCAGATCCGTAGGCAAGTGCATGCAAAGTTGTGTGTTTTTGCAGGAGGGGCTTCTTAAAGGGGCTAGAACCTCACATGTGAAATGGCTGCAAAAGTGTTCGAAAGCCTTGGGAAATTTGGCCTGGGGTTGGCTGTTGCAGGTGGAGTAGTTAATTCTGCTCTTTACAATGGTGAGTGGCAGTACATCTTTTACTACCTAAAGGCTATCACTTTATATTCTTTTCGTCAGCATTTTGGTTGCTCTTTTATTGCTAATGGCATCTGGGGAAAACAGTCCTGAAGCCTTGCTGAGCTGTTTTATACCTTATACGTTCCATAGGCAAGAGGATTGCAGAGTCCTTTCTCAAGAAAGCTGTCAATTAGATGCTGCTTTTGTGAGCAGCCTGAGGGGTCACCAGTTATGGCTGAGACATTATTTCCTTTGTTCCTGACAGTATAATTAATCTCACCGGTTTCCTATAGCAAAAGATCTTAACTCATCTCAGTAGATTGTTTCTACAGAGAAGGTTCTGATGGTGTGTACTTTAAACTGATGATAATAGTTAAACCACTATTTCTTCCACAGTCGATGCAGGCCACAGAGCCGTTATCTTTGACCGATTCCGTGGGGTCCAGGACACAGTGGTAGGAGAAGGTACCCACTTCCTCATCCCCTGGGTACAGAAACCGATCATTTTTGATTGCCGTTCTCGCCCTCGTAACATACCTGTCATCACTGGCAGCAAAGGTGAGTATTTGAACCAGACAGCTGTAAGATTTCACTGCTTAGTTATCAGCTAGATGGACAGAGGCATGAGAAAAAGCTTTATCACAGTCGTGACTTCTGTGATCTCTAACCTGCAGAAAAGGAATATTTATGTGAGGCTTTTTTCTTCTGGACACGGGGTTTCCATGTATGCTGAGTCCAGTTTGGCACAGCATCAGTAATGGTTTGATCTGTCTTTCAGTT
Source organism: Anser anser (assembly GCF_964211835.1). NCBI lineage: Eukaryota > Metazoa > Chordata > Aves > Anseriformes > Anatidae > Anser > Anser anser. The sequence goes on from NC_139744.1 coordinate 141,679, forward strand.
ACAGAATGGATTAAGGGATCCTTCCTTCAGTTTTGTAAATCTTCCCTTAAACATAAAATCTCTGTGTATACAGTAGGGCCAGTAATTTCCTGCATTGCAAGCTGAAGCTTAAATCCTATCTGTAAGGAAGATTTGGATCCCTAGATGGAAGGAATATTAAAAGTTACTCATTTTTGTTGGCAAAAAGAAGTCCGAGTGTTTATCCTTTCTCATTTAGTTACTCTAGAGAGGACAACTTCAGAACATTTCCTATTGCTGTGGTTTGCAGCTAAACTTGTGACTGTATTTCTCCAGATCTACAGAATGTGAACATCACATTGCGTATTCTGTTTAGACCAGTGACTGCCCAGTTACCCCGGATTTTCACAAGTATTGGAGAGGACTATGATGAGCGTGTTCTGCCCTCAATCACAACTGAAATCCTGAAGTCTGTTGTGGTAAGAATCGTGTGAGAACCGCTGAGCTCCACCTGTCACCTTTCTTTCTTCTTTTTGGTATCCAAGGGACCTGATAGAGTGTAGAAGATATAAGATGTAGTGCTCCAAACTAAGAAATCTCTTTCCACCTCCAGCTCTAATGGGCAACCCAGAAGAGCTAATTGTAGCTGTGCTACAATTTTGTGTTCCTCTGTCATTCTAACTGCCTGGCCTTTATTCAAGTGGAACGATGTCTGGATGGAAGGAGGCTTCTTCATGACTTGCTGTTAGCGCTGCCTTTCAGAGTGGGAGTCTGAGTCAGAAGACTTGGATTCTCGCTTCTCATTTATTCTTACACTTCAGCTTTCTGAAGTTTTCTGGCTTTGGAAGCATCCCCAGGGGACTACTGAATAAGCACTAACCATCTGTAGTACAGTTTGTATGCTTTTATGTGAGGTGCTCAACTGGACAGCAATTCCCAATCTTTCTCTCAATTCAAATAGAATCATTTAGGTTAGAAAAGATGAATAAGATCATCAAGTCCAACCATCACCTAACACTACCAAGTCCATTGCTAAACCATGTCCCTAAATACTACGTCCACACCTCTCTTGTGTACCTCCAGGGATGGTGACTCCACCATTTCTCTGGGCAGCCTGTTCCAATGCTGAAATGCATGGGTAGCTCAGTGTTTGCAAGCTTTGGGAGATGCATTGGATTAACTCTGGGGCTCATGGGTGCAAAGATGAGCAGGGCACGGAGAATCATTTATAGGAGCCTTTTTCTCACTGTTGTTCACCCTGACTTCAGGCTCGCTTTGATGCTGGAGAATTGATCACTCAGAGAGAGCTGGTCTCCAGGCAAGTGAGTGAAGACCTCACAGAGAGAGCAGCAACTTTTGGCCTCATTCTGGATGATGTATCCTTGGTAAGGGTTCTTTTCAGTTTTTCTCTTTGCCCAAATAAGAGCAGTAGGGAAGAGAATCGATGGATGACCAAAGAAGGGGCCTGGAAGTTTAGACTACGTTTGTCTGTCTGCAGTTGCATGTTATGTAGTGGTTACAGTTCAAGTCAGTACCTCTAGTTTTGTCACTGGCCTTCTGTGACCTTGAACAAGCTCTTGCAGGCTCCAATGCACTGGCTTATCAACAGACTTCACTACTGTAGGGCTTTTATAGTTAAAAATGAGAAGAAAATGATTTTGTGGGTGATAGATCAGTCTGCAGTTTGCTATAAAGAAAGGCTGCTGTTCCACAGGCACCCTGAGACACAGGGAGAAAGTCTTAGGCACGAGGAGGTAGTGAAAATGTATACTTCCGATAGCATCCTTTTTTCTGCTATGTATACTACTTCCTCTTAGTTGTGATGTCTTCTAAGGCTATTCAAGGGAGGGAGCTCTCCCCTCCTTCCCTCTACCTCCTTATAAGCTTTGAAAATGAAACCTTGTGCAGCCTGACTTGTATGTGCATATCTCTCTTCTGGGATTTCCTTCACAAAGTCTGCCTAGAGTAAGTAAGTAACTCTCATTTAGCTTTGAACACATAGGAAGTGTTCACAGGAAGGTGGCTTTGTAATTTTTTTTAAACTTTTTTTCTGAATACACCACTTAAGGAAACTCCCCTTTCCCCTGTAACATTGCAGTGATCTGTATGTGTCTACAGCAGCTCAGGCAGAGCACACCACTGAATAATTGAGCGTGAAAAGTTCACGGCTGCTTGGCAGACTGCAGGCTCCGCTGGCAAGGGAGGGGAGCAAACAGTCTCCCTCCTCTAGGTGTGCAAGCAAGTGATGTCAGGAGAGTATGGTATGTCCCTTAAGGTACTCGTGTTAACCCATCACCTGGATTGGAGTTGTGCTTATGGTTTCTCTTGACACTTCCAAACAAGTTGGGTAGGCCTGCTTGGTATAGTTCCTGTTACTTTGCAGTTCTTTTAGGGATACTGGTTTTCCATCTTCACAGATACAGGCAGGCTGCCCTCTACCTCAGAGGTGTGCTGTTCGTAACAGTGCTGCAGTAAATTGTCATTGTTGTGGACTGTGATTTCTGTCCTCCAGACACATCTGACCTTTGGCAAGGAGTTCACTGAGGCGGTTGAAATGAAGCAAGTGGCCCAGCAAGAAGCAGAGCGAGCCAGATTTATTGTGGAAAAGGTACGTTATCCTTCAGAGGAACTTTCACTTGGCAACAGTCCCGGGTATCTCTTTGCCAATCCAGCTCGTAGTGAACATCTCCTGTTCAGGGTACTGGACAGGTGAATGACAGATGTCACTGAGGGTCATAATGCTTATACAGCTCTCGGCTCTGGCACATCATTGTTGGATAGGTAAAGCCTAAGGTTCTGTTCTTTTTTTTTTTCTTTTTCCCTTTTTTTATTTCATGTCAAAATCTTGTAAGACTTCAGGACAGAAGTGCCTGCAAGGATGAGAAGAGAGAATACACTCAAGGGAAATTGTTACTTATAAATGGGGTTAAAGGTTGAGATTTGCAACCTGAGTGATCCTGCTGTTTGTGAATTTTGAGAGGTGGCTGAAGTTTTCCATGGTGTTTGGTATCATGGGCATGAGGCCTGTGTCATAGGAGTGTTATTAATTGCATGTGAGACTGTGTAATCTCATATCGACCCAGGATGTCAGTGAGGAGCCCGAACACCCACAGAAATAATTTCATGTAAAACTACCCTGATAGAGCTGAGAACCTGCTGAACACCTGTTAAGATTGCAAGAACCTGAAACTACACCCAGAATTCATCCAGTGGATGTAGTAAGATGCATGTAATCAGACAGGATAATTAAACAGCACAAGAGTTTATTTAGCCCCACTGGCGAAGATCTCAAATCTTTTTTAGGTAACTTTCTACTAGGAGTACCCTTAGGTGGGTTGATGTTTCATGAGGTTAAGATAAGACAATCTCAAAGATTTTTAAACCTTTTTTCCACAGTAGACAAAAAAAAGTCAAAATACAACTTTAGAATAAAACCACCTTCTATTTTATCTCTCTCAAGACTCCTGCTTGGGGAAAGAGCAGTAGGGTGGTGAAGTAGGAATTGCTACTTTAAACAGGACAGTAGCATTTTCCTTCCCTTTTGCTCTTGTTTTCTGTTTCATTTTCCTTCTCACTTGTTCCCTCTCAGGCTGAGCAGCAGAAGAAAGCAGCTGTCATCTCTGCTGAGGGAGACTCAAAAGCAGCTGAGCTGATTGCCAATTCACTGGCCACTGCAGGTGATGGCCTGATAGAACTACGGAAGCTGGAGGCAGCTGAAGACATCGCTTACCAGCTCTCACGGTCCCGCAACATCACCTACCTGCCTTCCGGACAGTCTGTGCTCCTCCAGCTGCCACAGTGAACCTGGCTTTGCAGCTGTAGGTAGCCTAATCACCTTTATCTACCAGATCAGCCCTTTGCAAAAGAATCTTTGTAACTTCCTGGTTGCCTAAAAGCAGAGAAAATTAAAATACACTTGATTTTGAATTCTTAAATAAAACTGAATGCTCTTCAGAACAAACCGGCATTCCTCCCACGTATGGTCAGAGTAGTGGCTCCACTGACTGTTAAGCTAGGTTTGAGAATTGCACCTTTTTCATGCAGTCTGTGCAACAGGAGCGGTTTTAATCTGTTTGCTCCTGGCACAAACAAGTAGCCCAGGAGCCTCCCAGAACATGAGTGCTTGTATCAGCTGTCACAGTGATGTTCAGAACCTTTAGGCTGGCTGAACGGGGGTTGTCACATAATTACAGGTCTTGGACTGTGGAATAGGGATGCTCAGGGCTTGTTCTTCAGGGAGACTGTATAGCAGCCTTCCAGTACCTAAAGGGGGCTACAGGAAAGCTGTGGAAGGACCCTTTGTCAGAGATTGGGGTGACACGACAAGGAATAATAGTTTCAAACCAAAAAAGGGTAGATTTAGATTAGATATTAAGAAGAAATTCTTTACTATGAGGGTGGTGAGACAGTGGAAAAGGTTGCCCAGAGAAGCTGTGGATGTACCATTCCTGGAATTGTTTGAGGCCACATTGGATGGGACTTTGAGCAACCTGGTCTGGTGGGAGGTTTCCCTGGCCATGGCAGGGGGGTTGGAATTAGATGCTATTTAAGGTCCCTTTCAACCCAAACCATTCTATGATTCTGTGATTCTATAACAGGCTGCATTAGCTCAAAAGAACACTTGAGATGAGGTCACCTCTTTCAGAAGGCAAAATGAATGCAAACTGGAGTGGATGAGGCCGGCAGCCAGGCTGCTCTCCCACCAGATGGCAGCAGCAATTCTGCTCTTTGCACCGGGAGAGTGGTGGGGACAAAGAGGTGTGTGTGCCTCTGCCTCCCCGTATGGACAGGTGAGCAGGTCACCCTGCCCTGAGCTGAGGATGCACGGAGTGGACGTGGACGAGGGCGCACACAATAATACACAGTGTTTGGGGATGGGGGGGGCGGAGCACAAGCTGCCATACGAGCTTTCGACGAGCTGCCACACGAGACAGGCAGTGCTGCACCCACAGGTAGGCACAAACATTTACTCCCTGTACCAGGCTGTGCTGGTAAACGTCTGATGCCCATTTGACTCTGTATTGGGCATTTCTGATCCCTTCTCCAGGCTTTAACCCCTTTAAGCTACAGTAACACACTGAAGTGTGCAAATGTCTGTCTCCTTTTCTAATGCTGGTCCCAGGGTGGCTTGGCTTTACAGCGTGTCTCTTTGTAGCCCTTTCAGTGTTCCTTCTGTGCCCTTTTCGTAACCCCCAAAGGCCTTCCCTAGCTCAATACTAATTCAGGGTGGACAGAAGTAACAGAAACATCTAGAGTAACTTCAGTGGCACAAGCTCATTTAGCTTGCTATTAGAAAACTGCATTGAGTCTTTGGATCCAGACCGTTGGTATGATGATTTCATACCGGAAGACCCGGTGTTGGTAAAAACTTGGCAGTTTTTTAATCTGAAGCCCTGTATTTAGTTGGCACCAGAGCAATTACAGTAATGGTAACACAGGTTTGCTGCTTGTATTTCTCTGAATACAGCCCAAAAACTAAGCTATGGGGACCCAGCGTGAGGCAAGGTCTTCTGTTTGTATGCAATGAGAGACCTGCTGGGGCTGCTGCAGGGCCCTGTATGAGGGGGAGTGCAACCCTCTGTGCTGGCAAAAAGTTGCTAGAATGCATCTCCCACTTAAGACTGAAGAGCAGCAGTTGGTTGCCACCTTCGCGCATCAATGCCCTACAATCCATAGTGAAATCTCCCTGCCCGCCCCACTCTGCCTTGGCTGCAAACTTCCAAAGAGGTGGTCTGTGTGTTTTTTTCTTCTCTACTTTCCCCCCAGGAGATTTGGTTTTACTTCTCTTTCCTTTTCATGCTAGTGGAAGAGCTCAGCTTTTGCAGCTGGGCCAGTCTGCTAGCAATGTTCAGACCAGCCAAACAAACTTTTGTTCGTGATGGAGAGGAAACTGCCTGATTTCCTCTGTTCACCCTCTCTCTTCCTATTTAATAGATAACCAGCCTATCTGACTCGCGAGGGGACAACCAAAAGCAACCATATGGACAGATACTCTGGAGCAGTTGTAATTTGCAGAATGGCTGTTGCATAGGAATGGGCATCTACTTCCTGATAGTTACTGATGCACCAGAGCTGCTGACGCCTCTCCAGCTAGGGGAGCTACCCAAGCTTGTAATGATTTGTACCCTGCAGCAAGCTGGCAGCATGTCTGAAGCAGTCAGAATGAGGAATAGGGAGGAGTTTCCTTATAGCTCCCTTTGTGCTGTTTATATCCACGTGGATCAAGCAGAAAATGCCTCTGTCCTAAAATGCAGAGGACAGGGGAGAAACACTCATGGTAGGAGGTAGGAAGTGAATAATTGCCTATTCCAGGCTAGAGCTCAGATGGACTCTCAGATGGGAGATGGGGAGCAATTCTTAGGGCCAAATTTAGTTTAATTATTCCTTAGCTGGCACTAGGTAGCACTGAGGGCAGAGATGTTCCTCATACGCCTGTTTTCCTTCAGCAGAATTAAGCTGATTTCAGTCCAGCAAGTCCATCCTGACATACACTAGTATAAGTAAATCTCAGAGGTGGGTCAGGTTTACTTAGAGATGACAACTCCCTGTGCTTTGTTTTTCTGCTTGGTGAAGCATGAGGTGAGAGTCACACCTAGTGAGAAATATCAGCGATGGGGGACAGCGTACTCTAGCTCAAGGGATGCAGAACAAACTCCAGAGAAGGTGACGTATCTGATGTCTCAGAAGAAATACAGTGGATAATTCTTTTAACCGTGTGCTCACCATAACTATGGTAAGTTCACCTTCCCCACCCACAGAAAGTAATAAAAAAATAAATTTACGGGCAAAGGACCTGCGGTAGGGCAGTCATCCATTTCTTGCTGAGCTCTTCTCCGGAAAGGAACGAGAGAAGCTGGGGAGACACCAAGGGGACCTGTCCCACTTGAAGAAAGCATCATCACAGTTAGCGGTTCAACTACAGCAGCCATTTATTGCAGCTGCTTTAGCCAGGCTGAGTTTAAACTCTTAATGTGCACGGCCCTGTAAAATCACGCTGAAAACACCTGTCCTTGCTGTGTCCCTGAAGACACCGAGATTCCTGCAGCATTAAAATACTTGCTGGGGAAAGCTGTGTGTGTCTTCTCAGAAATGTAGAGTGAAAGTCACCACTACCACTGGTAAGCACTTCAGTCTGGAATTCTGCTTCTCAGGTGTTTGTTTATTGTATGAACACTACCTACATCCTGCTGCTCTTGAGGTCTAATCTAGGGCATGAAGAGATGCTGATGCGTGTTAACTACGCAATATTATTTGAAGGCAGATAACCTTTAATTGTGACTTAACGCTGAACTAGTAAAGGTGAATGGAGAGTGGGGACAGAAATTTCCTCTTTGAACTTCTACTTTGCTCTTATACAGTCTCAAAGGACAGCACTCAGGAGTCGTGGTTCCTTCAGAGGGCATAGCGCTTCCTCTGACATGAGCTAGCAGGAAAAGCCCTTTCTTTTCCCATTGCTTGAAAGGATCCTGAATCCTGCAGGACATAGCAGGATACCTAAAAGATAAAGTGTCGGTCCAAGAGAACTCGGTTGGGTTGCAGTCTAGATCGGCAAGCTGTCAGTGTCCCTGCCCCTGCCTAAGTTTCTCTTCTCACCCTTGGCTTGTTTTCCCAGATGGGGCTGGGCCTGTTTGTTGCAGCACCCTTGAGCAGCGCCCTTCTCCAAGGACATTCCTCCTTTGGGAAAGGAGAAAGAGTCCCACTCGCAACTGCATACTCGCGAGGTCCTTGATGCTGAGTCGTGCCCAGTTCAGGCTGTTCCCAAAACAGAACTGTTAGGATGTGGAAACCTCAGCAAAACAGCAAGCTTGCGGAGAAGAGCTAGTGCTGTTCCACCAAGTCCTTCTTAGTGCCAGGCCCAGCCCCAGCACCAACAAGCTACCAAGAGTCACCTCTCACTTTGGGAAGAGGCAGGAATGCAACCCATCTCCCTGCTGGCTGTAGGAAGAAAGAATGCTAGAAGGGCTGTTTCATTGGCTGCTGAGAGTTTCCCAAGAAATCATTGTAGCAAGAGCCCTGATGAAGCATACAGCCATCGCTGCCTGGGTGAAATAGAGAACTCGCATAAATTGTGCCTCATTCCGCAGCAGCACAGTCCACATGGGATTGCAGGCCCTAGACTAGACAGACATCTCCCTTACCAGAGGACTCCGGCCTGGGATTACTACCTGGTAAGACACAAAAAAACAGCCAGAGCAGCCAGCTCAGAGATTGCCCAGGAATACCCAGCTTTGCAAACCCAAGAAGCTGAACCGTGCCACAAGAAAATTAACTGCTGATATATGTAGGAACTCAACTCTGTCTGATTTTCCCCTCCCCATGCTATTCTGCAGCTGGTGTGTTAGTGGTTATCCCCAACACAGAGAGAGCTGCATCTCAGCAATACTCGACCTCATTAGGCTTGCTTTCTCAGCAAGTCTAGAACATCCATTCCTATAGGAAAACAACAAAAAAGCAAAGGTGGGTAACGCTGTGTTCTGGTGTGTGAAGTAACTGGTCCTGCAAGTTCTCATATTGTTACTGTATTTTTTACCCTGAAAGGTCCTAAGCCACTTAGCAAGAAATGATCTGGTATCCAGCAGGGGATAATTTCATCTACTGTTGTATTGCTGCTACTTCTGGAGTGAGCTGCAAAAAGCTCCTTGCTGAAACACTGCCACAGTTTAAGGCAGGAAATGAAGATCTGTATCACCTGTTCCTGGCACTGCATGCAGTGAGGAAGACGTATGAGAGCATTTCCCATACTGGTTATACTTCAGGGAGAAGAAAAATGCCAGAAGGGGCAAGGGAGCACAGCACCTTACTGAACAGTGAACAAGATGCACAAATTTGCCTCTAGAAGTTAAACAACAGTGTGAAGGGAAAGCAGAGATGACAGCAAGGAAAACAGAGGGCTGTGATAAGGATCTGTGGCTATGAGGCAGGTGTGTGCTAGGGAGCAGATCATGTGCAACCGGAGATGTGGGACCGTTCCTGTATTTTGTTTCCCTCTACCTGGCCGACATGTCTTTTCACATTAAAAACTAGATCAAAGAGAGGAATGTAAATAACTGAAGGTAGCGGTGAGTATAGCAGCGAACCACTCAGCTGGATCTCTCCCTAGGAGATGTGAGGAGCTGTCTCCTGCTAGTTGTTTGACTAAAGGCAAAATGTGCAAATGCGGGCTGCCCTGGGCATTCAGGAGACAAACCACACAGTGGGACTAGGAAGAGTCAGTCTCCTTTGCAGCAGCCCATTCCCCAACACCAATGCTTAAGTGACACAGCAGGATGATAAGGACAAATGCTTTGGTGTCATCACGTCAGAAGTCCTTCAGACTCAACATGTGCACTTTGTAGAATGGCTCAGGTTAAAAGAGACCTTAAGGACCATCTAGTTCCAAAAGCCCTGCCACGGGCACGGATGCCACCCACCAGATCAGGTTGCCCAGTCTGGCCTTGAACACCTCCAGGGATGGGGCATCTTGGCATTCTCTGGGCAACTTGTTCCAGTGCCTCACCTCACCCTCTGAATAAAGAATTTCCTCCTAACCTCTAATCTAAATATCCCCTTTTAGTTTGAAAACATTTTCCCTTGTCCTCTCACTATCTTCCTGCGTAAAAAGTCACTCTTCATCTTTTTTTTTTTATAAGCTCCCATTTAAGCACAATGAGGTCTCCCTGTATCTTTCTCTTCTCCAGGCTGAACATCCCCAGCTTTTTGTCTTTCTTCATAGGGGAGGTCCCATATTTTTCCCCCATCTCCCTCTGCAGAGTTCTGGTTGAGAAAGAGGGACTTAATAATTCCATTTAATTCAGGCACAGCTCATGGGTGGAGTAACATCACCCTAGTTGGCATCACCTGAAACTGAGGATATGGAGCATCTTTTACAAGAAAGGCCTCTGTAATCCTCCAGTAGCCATTTCAACGTAAGGGGACCTCATGCTGTATGCTCAGGGTAAAGAAGCCAGGGTAGAAAACTACAGACCCAGCATCAGAGAAGAGGGAACAGCAAAACAACCTGGGAGACTAAATGCTCTTCCCCACACACCAGAGGGAGAACTCATCAAGGCACTGGCCTACTCTCGTCCCATGAACAGATGCCAGCAGTGGCTGTGCCTTTGTGCAGGTATTAAAATAGTTGGTGGCTTCACTCTGCACCTGTGCTCCTTTGAGCAAGAACGTCCACTGCTTTCTGATGTCCCTCTGATGAAATTCAGAATTTTGAAGAGGGTCACCGCTGTCTTGCTCATTCACCTGCCAAAAAAAAGGCGTCCAGCATTTTTCTTCTTGTCCTTTTAAGGCTTGAAATTCAGTTACATGGCATCCCTCGCGTACACCCAGTTAACCAACAGCAGCATCGCATCATCCCATGACATTCTCTTTATTCTTCCTCAAGAAGCTGCGTTGCACAAGGGTGTTGGGCTGAACTGGAGCAATGCTAATGCTCCCAAAGCCCAGGGTCTCCCTTGACCATCCCTTCCCCCCCTCCTGCTATACACAGTCCAAGCAGAGGAGAGAACAGACTGGGCCTGCTAGTAATAGCTCCCATGGGGCTAGTTCTTAGCAAAGTGCTTGTGCTCTGCTCCTTTCCGATGCCCCCAAGTAAGGGTTGCTAGGGCAAAGAAGAAAGCTCGCAACATCGTTCTGATCCACCACGGGGCTTCTCCAGCATATACTGCCCCTATCTGATCATGCACTTTGAGAGTCCCAACCCCTGCTCTGCACAGGGAGCTCAAATCTGGATTTTCAGTTCAGTAATCAAGAGAAGATCAAATACACTAGCAGGAAGCATTTCAGAGGACAGATGGATTTTTTTTTTTTTTTTTTACAGAACCTCAAATCAAGTGCTCTATGCTGTTAGGGGGAGCATTTGCAGCAAACAGCAGGTAAGACAACAAACCACAGGTAAAGAAAGGGTTGTAGACTAAAAGATAAAAAAAAGTGGGTGCCATGGCAGGGACATGAGTCTGAAAGTGGGCAGGAGGGAGTCAAAGTACATGACATGAGATTCCTGAAGTCCCTGGGATGCAGCTAACTACCAAAAACACTGGTGCCTTTCACCCTTTTCCTGTTTCTGCTGCTTTTGCTAATTCTTTTGCTGCTGCTAAACCTAAACCGCAGCAGTGCTCTTCCCTCCTACACAGTGCTCATAAGTGGTTTTCAAGACTATGGAGCAGGCTTTGCAGCTTCCTGGCAGAGGTCGTACTGCTGCAAAACGCTGTGCCAGCCTGGAAAGGAGCCCTGACCCACTCCACATCCTTTTATGAACCCCATACCTGACAAACAGTGAGTTCTATCAACAAATAAACGCTTTTAACTTGTCACATCTCTCTCTCATATATCACACTTAGGCCCTGTAGGTGGGTGCAATCAAGAAACCACAAGCTAGAGTTAAGTATTTATTAGTATTGTAATGGGAGAGAAAGGTTGGAACAAGTGGCTACTTGGGGTTTGGCATAACAGAAGCGATAGGCTCTTCCATCTACTGCGAGTTAAATTGGGCCTCGCTAATAAGGCCCTTTTTAAGGTCTTACCTAGCTCTCGAGGGGAAGCTCTGTGACACCCTGCATGGCAAGTAGCCCTTCCAAGGCGCCTCCCAGCCCGAGACCGCCACCGTCCCTGCACGGCGGCCGCTCTGTGAGACCTTACCCACATTTATCCCGGCGGAGCAGGGCCCCGAGGCCTGGCACCGGCCCGGCTCTCGTTCCGGCCATTATTCCCCAGGCCGCCGGCGGCAATGCTGCGACCGGGGCCTTCGCCAGAGCCGCGGAGGGAGGCGCGGGCCACGGTTAGCCACAGCGCGGCGAAGCGCTCGCCACGGCTTGCCCGGCTCAGCTGACTGCAATTAGGGCAGCCTCTGTAATTGCCTCAGCAGACTAACGGTCGGCCCTACCGGGGGAGCGCGGCTAAGAGGAGCCAGCGCCGTGCTCCGCCCCCCCGCCACCTCACCTGAGCCCCGCGGGGCGCCGGAACCCGCGCATGCGCGCCCCCCGCCCCCCCGGGCCTCACCTGCGCGCCGCGCTCCCCTCCGGCTCCGCCGCGGCCCGAGGTGAATCGCGAGCGGGAGGGGAACCGGCGGCCGCCCGACGGCGCATGCGCCCCTGGCTCGCGTTCCCCTCGGCCTATGGGAGTTTCCCCCCTGCCCAGCGCGCGCGCGTCCCCCCCCGCCCCGCTCGCGGCAGCCACCTCCTCGGCGCGCTCCCGCGCGCGTGCGCGCGGCGGAGTCGCGAGACTGGCTGCGGCGGCCACGTAGCGCTGCGGCGGCGGCCGAGGGGAGCGGGAGCCCGGGCGGGAGCCGCGTCCGCCGGCGGTGGCGGAGCCTGGGCCTGCCCCCGAGCTCGACCCCGACCCCGAGGCGGAGGCTGCTCGAGCGCCGCGGCGGCGGCCGAGGGGGCCGAGCGGAGGCAGGCGGGGAGGGAGGGCCCCGGCCGCCCTGCCCTCCGCCCTCCCGCCTCGCCTCCTCCGCCCGCCCGCCGCCGCCCCTGCTGCGCCCCCCGCCCCGCGCCGCCCGGCATGGAAGGCGGCGGGGGCGGCCCTGAGGGGATCGGCCTGGGTGAGTGGGGGCCCCCCGCCCGGCTGGGGATCTCCTTCCCCCTTCTCCGCGGGCATGGCGGCAGCAGCCGAGCGGCGCTAGGCCCAGCCGGGGGTGGGTGGCGGAGGGAGCGGGGCAGGGCCGCCGCCCGGCCTGGAAGGGAGCGGGGCTGCGAGGGGCGGGGGGGCGCGTCGTGCCCGGCCTGCGGCCCGGGGGGGTAGCGCGCTGCGGCTGGGGCGCCCCGCGGGTGCAGCCGGGGCAGCCCCCGGCGAGCGGGGGAAACGCTCCTGGAGGCCCTGGGGTCTGCCCTGGCAGGGCACCCCGCGGGGAGGGGCTGGTCCACCTGCTGGGAGGTGAGGGGAGAGACGGGTCGGTTGCACGAAGTGAGCGGAAGAAATAACCGTGCTGCATCTGGACGCGTTGGGCCGCCTTTCTGCACATCTTGCTTTGTGGCACTGCTTTCCAGCCTCCTCTAGCGGAGTGGTAGCACGGGGGTAGGGGAGCGGCTGGCAGCCCTTTACATCCTTCTTGCCGCTTGCCTGCCTAGTTGTGCACCCCCAGCGGTATGCGGTCCGTGATTGTTAGGAGGAAGCGTTGTTACTAAATGCGCTAGCTTCTGGGACTACAGTTGTCCTTGGGTAGGTGAGGAGCTGAAACGTAGCCTTCTCCAGTGGCTGTTTCTGGATCTAGGCATGTGTAGGAAAATAACAGATGTTTTTTCTCTTCCTCAGTTGTTTGCTTAGGTATCTTCCTCTTCTCATTGCTCTCAAGGCGTATGCTGTAGGCTGTGTGTGCCAGGGTTTTGATTTTTGTTTTGATTTTTAACTGTCTTGCATCCACTTGCAGTTCTGTGGATGTTTTGGTACAGGCGTTGTTAGAATGAGAAGTTAACGCTTTCAGTAAATGTTTCTCTTTTGGTTTTAGTAGTATCGTGTGAGTACCTTCTTCAGTCATCACGGAGTTTTGGCACCTTGTGCAGCAGAAGTGATTTAAGTCAAAGAGAGGGAAGTACCGTTAGCATAAAAGATGTGAGGAATGTGCGTTTTTATCTTTCAGGGGATGACCTGAGCTGTATTGTTCTGGGAATGGCAACTGGCACGTGCTTTGTTGGCAGCAGTGTATGTGGTGAATCGAGAGGATGAGGGTGGGTTATGCATGTAAACTGAATAAAGGAGATGTACTGTGTGAGCAAGGATTCGTGAAGCACGGTCTGATGCACCTTGATCTGTCACTATGCTGATTGCAGCTTGCTTGTTCACGTGTACAAGTTAGACACTCTTCCTGTGGAGGCAGTTGGTGCGTATTAACAAAATGCATATCGTAGGACTATAGACAGGACTAGAGAAAACGTTAAAAAACACTGTGGAGTTTCAGAATCTCATATAAAAAGGAACTAATACTTTATCGTTGCAAATAATTTGCTTCCTTTATATGGGTCTGCTGTTATCACTGGTATGTATTTGATGCCCCTTTCTCCGTCTTTCTCCCAGCATATACAATGCATTTGTTTGTGCTTTTTAGAGATTAATCGACTATATGCAATATAAGTGTTGTGCTCTATGAGTTAAGTCCTTGCCCCAGGCACAACAATCAGATGTCGATAATAAAGCTGAGATATAAACTAACAATGTAAATGTGTAGTCAAGGGATAGAGATTTTGAAAGCATTTTCAGAGCGTTTGAAAGAGGAGTGAGAAATCATAAAGGCTTTTTTATTTTTCTAACCAAGCAATTGTATGTAGTGGGATATCAGAGACTTAAGATTGTATTTATAAATTCTATCTAGTATTTGATGAGCCTAATATTCATGGGTACTGCAGTATTTATTTGCAATAACAGAACAGTTGTATTTGGTAAGATCAGTAAATGTTTTGTGGCTTAGCATTTGTAACACTTTTTTTTTTAAAAGGTAAAAATATTTACATGATCAGAAGAGACTTTTTGTCATTAGAGACTTGTTAATTTGTTTTAAAGGACTCCATTGATTTTATTATTATTTCATGTTTAATGCTGATACAGAAAGCCTTTTGCTGATGTTCTCTGGAGACTAAATTCTTCAGCAGTTTCGTATGAATGTTTAGGTATATACAGGAACTAAATTAAAAAATCTGTGAAGCTCGTTGCAAGTGCAAGGTACAGGGACGTTCTGGTTTTGCTCTCATTGCTAGAATAATAGACTCTGAAACTTTCATGCTGAGAAGTACAATTTCGTCTAAAGATGGGAAGTCTTTATACGCACAAGAAATTGTTTATAGGTTGGAAATACTTTGTCTAGTGCAATCCCACCTAGAGCGTAAGATATACTTGTAAGAACTACTTGGGAAGAATCCTCTGAGTGTGTACAACTGCATTAAATTGATATTTTTAGTAAACAAGGTCCCATCTTCCATTCTTTATATCATGTGCCATACCAGTGCCTAATGGAAGAGTGGTGTACCATACCATATCAGATACCGATAGTGTATCTGAGTATACGTATATTTAAGGTGATTACAACACTACATGACCTATTTATGTGGCGCAATATAACATGCCTTATGAAAGAATAAACCTCTAACTCCACAAAAAAGACAGATATAATTGAAAGAGAGCGCCAACCATATTAGAAAACTGATATGTTCTCATAACAACCTGATTCTGTGGATTATTATTATATTAAAATATTTTTAACCGTTCTCTTACTTGGTTAAATTCCTATAGCACAGAACAGCTTATCTTCTAATGTATTCTGCTGTAAAACAGCCCCCTCCCTGCAAGATCCAGATCTCGTCTTCTAAACTGAAGATTAAGTACATTTTGAAAGCACACATTTTCTTTAGAAATCATTCGTTTACATTTTGTAAAGTCTTTGCTAATTTTCTTTTTGGAATCTTATAGTTCGGGGGTGGGGGCGTCCCCCACAGTAGTTAGAAAAATTGCAGGTTCTTATGTGGAGATCATTGTATTATCGTGAAGTTATACGCTTTAAATATTGATGCAATCAATGTACCTGGTGCTGTCTGCAGTTGACATCATCCTATAATATTTTGAGCTTTTTCAAGCTGAGTAAGCATGCTGAATTGTTTCACTGTTTTCCATGAGGATCTGTAGTTTTTAACCTCTTCTTTTTGTGGATTGAAATGCCTAGCTTCCAAATATTTCCGCTAGCAAATATTTCCTAGCAAATGCTAGGCTTACAAATTTTAAAGCCTTTGCAATAACTCCTTTGTTTTGTATCAAAAGCCTAAATTACTATTCTCTATTAATATAAAAATATATTTTGTCTACAAGTTACAAATTTAATTATTTTAAGAACAGTTTCATAAAAACAGTATTTGGCCTTGAAGTTGCAAGCTCAGTTTAGGCACCTGTATGAGTAAAATTATATACTATCTCAGGTCTTTAAAGGATTTATATTTTCAGTAGTTTGAAAAGTGGGTGGGATTTGCTTATAAGTAAAAGTCATGCTTTTACTGGTTGTGAGATCTATGTGAAGACTGACTTTCCTAATTCAGTTGAAACATACGTTGTAACTTAAGCTTCTAGTACCTAATTTCAAATTAGTTTTACAGATGCTTAGTTTTCTGAGTGGTTTTAAATTGGTGATTTTTTTTGAATTGCTCCTCCCTCCCAGAAAACAACTGCGTGGGTAATGAAACACTGGTGGTAGCTCTGGTGCCAGCATCTTAAACTCATTAACACAAACAGCTTGCATTAGTTTCCTTGACACTTTCAGACACCCTCCCCTCAGGAGGTTTCAGACTAGTACTTTTCACTCAAGAGAAACGTTTAGCTACGCTAAACATCTAACAACACTTACGTGCTGTAGTGTTCTCGTTAATGTATTTTTTAAGTTTGGAAACTTTGTGCTGTGGAAGAGTGATTTTAGAAATGTTGTGAAAGGCTAGTCTAATAGAGGCTGGGCCTGCTTAAAGATAGGTTACTGGAATTAGGATCTGTATTGAGAAATTTGAGACAAAATCTGTTAAGCCAATTTCATTCTGGCTCTGGTACTAAATACAAGCAAACAAAGTTTTTTCACCTGGAGTTTTGGAGGAATATTTGTGGTACCACTGTGAAGACAGATGGCTTGGTAAGGTTTTCTTCTCCGTACTTGCCCCCCACCCCACCCACACGCTTTTCGTAGGTTTTATAGTTGAAAACGTATGGACAAGCATCCATTGATTCATGTACTTTCTTTTATGGGAATTTGGTACACAAAAGGGTGCAAATATTTGAGTTGGAGCCCAGCTTAATCTTGCAGGTGCAGAAAGATGACTAGAACTTTGCTTTTCCTGTGGCTGACTAGTCTCATGGAAAATGGTGAAAATCTGTTCTGAACTCTGCAGTTGTTTGCAAGTCATACTGATTTAAACCTTTTTAATGCTTATGTAATGAAAGGGAAATTATGTAATGTTTCTTAATAGTGCTGTCTGAAGGCAAATGACATATGGTGACAACTGTGAATTTTAGTGATAGAAGGCAGGTTATTTCTAACTAAAAGCCTGATTGCTGTTATATATTTTAAAGAAGCAGCTCTCCTTCCTGGCCACACTTCTGTAGCTTTTCTGGTTCTGTCCTTTCTAACAAACTATACCGTTTAATACAGTAATGGGAGCTCTTTTGCTGATTCCTGTAACTTCTTTTTTTTTTTCTCAGGCTAGCAAATTTGAGGTATTTCTCATAGAAATTATGGGGTCGGCTGTATTGCTCTTCCTCTGTTTTGTATGCTTTCTCACTGTAGTAAGTTATGTGAATTCACTGTTAAGTGTAATGCGCTACACTGAGATTTCACATTTTGACTGCATGCCACTTCAAGGAACTTAATTTGGGATAGGTGTGACACGCACTATGACATCAGGAGTCTCAACATTATGAAAATACGAGTTTACAAGTTGTGGCATATAGATGTAAATTCAGAAGTTTTTAGCAGGGTCAGAAACGTGTCCTAATAAGTCTTCATCATCTATGTCATGTAATAATAAAGATGTCTGCTGTTAATCTCTAGTAAGCTGTATTGTAATGTGCGTATCTTGAATCATTCGTTTCACGCTTCCGAACTGCAGGACAAAATCTATTGGAGTGAAGTGCCTTTCTGACTGCAGTCTAAAAGTCTGAGAAAAGTTATGTGCAGAATGTAATTGCAACTTTTTGCCCAGCAGTTTTGTTTTAACATATACCTTGTTGCATTTTCCTTCCGGTAGTACCTTTCTAAATTTATTCCAAATCTCCTGGCTTTGTGTTTGGTATCCCCTCTCCTTTCTCATTCTTTATTATGGTGTTTTCTATTGCCTTTTCTGAAGTTGTTTCTTAAAACAGTCTATTACCTTTTTTCTTTTCCCTCTTTTAAAGTTTCATAGCTCTGCCTCTAACCTGCAGATTACTTGATGAATTATCCTGCCTTCTACTTCTCTTTGGTAAAATACCTAGCCCGTTTATAGTGCTATAAAATCATTTAACATAAAATCTACTGTGGACAACTGACTTCTATTATCCCACACGCCAGTCGCATTAAATTCAGACAGTAAAATGGAGCTGATTATCTGTGCTCAGTGGACACCCCTCTCCTCCCTCTCACTTCCCAACAAAAACACCGGTCTTTGTCTGTAGGGTAGCGTTGGGCATTACAGAGATGCTACTCCCCGTCTTGCTCTGGAAATTAAGTAACTGTTGTTAATTTCTGCCAAGAGGGAGAAGAAAAGTTGTGTGTTTGTCTTTTTTTTCCCCAAGCGTCCTCATTCTCACCCTGAAACTTGCTGCCTGCTCTGAAGACTGTCACTGTTACTGCAACGTGGAATTCTTGTGCTATGGAGTAGGTACTGAGGTGGTTTCTGTGATAGTTAGACCTTTGAAAAGGTGTGAATTTGACTTGAAGCCTACGACTCTAATCCTAATGTTCTTAAGATACATCTGTGGTTTTAGATTGTAACATATTAGTAAGAAGAGAGAGCTCATACCTGGAATATTTTTATAATCATTAGGCCATGGAACTCATTTTTAAATGAACGCTTGAGCTACACAGAGGCTGAAATCACTGAAGAAAATGTCCAGTTTGCTACAGGCTCTTGAAAATAAATTATTTTTTCAAGATCGATTCTTTAGCATCATCCTTGGATTTATTCTGCAAATTTGTTGTGCTTCTGGTTTTCTTACCTTGCTATTTGATGGAAGTTGAAAGCCAGATTGCACCTGTAGAGCAAACAGGTTGTTTCAGGAAGCAAAATCTTGTAATGGATGGTAGTATTCATCAAGCTGCTTGGTGAGCTGGTTCAGAGAACTGATCCAGCTGAAAACAAATCCCAAGGAATTACTGTTTTTTGGATTGCTTTCACAAGGCAGCTGTCCCCGCAACCGTAAGAATGTTAGTGCTGGCGCATGAATAGGGAAAGAGTGTACTGCCTCATTTGGCCATCACACAGACTTAGATCAGATTACAATGAACAAATAACTTTTGCCTTACCTGATTATTGCCCTCACTTCACCCAGAGGGAAACTTAGAGCAGAGGCAAGATGTCTATAGTTGCCTGATGATGTAGAGTTAAAACTGGGAATCACATCTATTGTACCAGTGAAGAGAGTACTTACGCTTGAGAATTGCACCTGACAAACGTGAAGCATGAGATGAACTGCTGCCGTGGTACACTGTGTGTTTTGATCACACGTTCAGGTGAATATAGGCTTGCTGAATGGCTTTCTATCTCCATGCCTAACTGGTAACTTTAGTGAGAGTACTTAATGTAGTTTCTACTTGCAAAGGTAGAACTTTTGGAAATAGGAGTTTCTCTTGAAGTATTGTTACTTGGTTAGCACTTCTTGACAGCTGATAAATTTGTTATTAAATGTGCTTTTTGAAATTACGTAAATGCTACGAAAGCAAGACTTCATGTTTTTCCAAAAGTTTATATTGTGCATCTAAATCAATCTCTGTGTGCAGTGTTTGAAGAGATTCGGTAGCTCAAATGTACTGAATGGTTTTCAGGGTTTACAGAAGCGTTTTGACACTGTGCAAAGAGAAACACACGGAGTAGTATAGTTTTAGTATTGGTACATTTAGAGTTTGTCAACACTATCTTACCTAAATGTCTTGGGAATTGTTCCAGGACATCAGTTCCATTGGTGATTTGTGCTTGTGTGAACACACACCTCATCTTTGTACTAAAAACCACAAGGTTAAATGGAGTTGGTTTGAGTAGTGTTTGGCAATTCGGTAGTTAAAATGCTGCTAGACGTTATAAAACTGGAACTCTGCACGCAAATGCAGACATATAATTTTTGTGGGCAGTTTGAAAAGAGGAGATAGTAAGAAAAGTCCAGGTAAGGAGAAGCTCCTTGTGATAGTTCTCAGTGAGTGCAGCATTTACCAGCATGAGAGAGAGACTGGTGAGTCAGGTTCCTAACCTCCTAACCAGTGTGTCTGCCACTATGCAGAGGACAGTTGTGCAGCTGCTGCAAGCATTTTGGGAGGTTTTTACAAACTTGCTGCTGGTTTCAAAGTCAAAAGTTACCTAATGTGTAAAGAGTTCTAGATTTTAAATCGGGAGGATTTCAAACCTTATCTGTAACCACATTCCAATGATGTGAGAAGAACAAACTTTATTTTAGAGAAATCAAATTCACATTTCCACGAAGCCAGAGATTTTGCTGACTGGAAGTGAATCAGTGTTGTTGTTTTTTAAACTACATTGAACAGGGGGACTCTGTAAAATGGGTGGGTGTAACATCATGCTCTCAGCTCATATGGGATTATTTTAATCATTCCGTTATTACAGTTTAAAAGGTGAATGATATAGGAGCACATGACATGCTCTGAGGTGTAGTACAGGTTGATCAAATCTGTAAGCAAACAGTGTGTTACGGAACCTGTATGTGAGCTTTCAAAACTGAACTCTTGTAAAAAGTACAAAACAAAATGTCTTTTCCATTCTAAATATTGCGAAGGTCTCCTTTAGGGCTCACTAGGAGAAGAGCTCAGCCTATTCTGGGTATAATTCTGAATGCAGGTATTCCATAATTTTTTCTTCCCTACCAAGATAGTGCTGTTAGCTTAAACTGAGAAAAAAAACTTACGGAATGAATGTCCAGATGGAAGTTAATACTTGTCAACTTTACTTTGTGGACAGACCATTTAATTTCTTTAATAAAAATCTAATCCACTGATCTGTATATTCAAAGGCATAGCTACGCATCTGCTGCCACTTTTGTCACAACTCACCCTGTAGGAGGAAAAATGCTAACTCTGGGAAAAAGAAGTACAGATCTTGATGACTGATTTCCTTTTTGTCTTCGTATGGCTTTGTGTGTAGCCCATGTTGTTAGCGCAATCGCTTGCAGCCTTGCCGGTGATGTTTAATAAGTGTCATCACTGGGCATCCAAGAAAATAAGTGAACGGTTTAAAACATTAGAATTTTTACTAGTTTTCAAAACATGCAAACAGCTAATGAGGAAAGGAAGAGTTTTTAAAGCAGAGAGGAATCTAGCTACTGAATGAGAAGAAAACCAGGCCAAAAAAGTGCTTTGGAACAAAGGGTAGACTACTAGGTGAAACAGTTGCCTTTCAGTATCATGGCAGTAGGTAGTTTTGTGAACTTCTGGCGCATATTTTTAGGAATATGTACATTTAAAGGGACAGAAAATCTTTCTGTAATAAGTTATTACAGAAGAGTGATTAGTGTGAAAGCTAGGTGTGTATGTGTGGATGACTGCTGTTGAGTGATAACTACCTGGTTTTGTTTTAATCTTGCTTTCTCTTTTTTGACATCGAAAGAAATAGACAAGTCAGAATAGTTTTGAATGCAAGGAAGTTCCTAATCCAGTCACAGTGTTTACCTTTAACACATTTAAGGTAGCAGGAAGTACTAAGACTTTTTTGAATGCATATTGTGCTTTACTAGAACATTTTTCAAGAGGGTTTTGCCTTGAAAAAGAAAACTGTTGGGGTCCATGGCTGTCATATCTAAAACTAGTTCCTAGCCAACAGAAAGAAGCCTTCAGCTTATTTCGTAAACTGAGGGGTTAGAATGCTGCTGAATTCTGAAATGGTAACCTTAAACTATTTTCTGTGGAGATAATGCCTGAAAAAATTCCAGATTTACAGTTCTGGAAATCACTGGTTTGAAAACCTCTGTCCCACAAACCGCATTTCTAGATACAGACAAATAATTCATCCTAAGAAATGGAAAAAATCTGGAGATTTTGTATCCTAGTATTATGTTTTAGCTGCAAGATGTTACATAAGGCATTTTTCTCAAATGGGAAATGTGGTCTGCTTCAGTTTCCATTAGACTGATAAATATTTAGAGGCAAGTTGCTCCTTACGATGAAAATGTTGTCTGCTGAGTTAGCAGGATAACTGTCATAGATTATTTTAGGAGAGGTTGAAAAAAATAACTGGAAGATGGGACAGTCTGGATGCTGTACTGCATCTTCAGCCTTTTGTATACTTCCCTGTCATATTTCTGCCAACCTTTACTTTGAGAACCGGACAGTACTGATTCAGTCTCCAGTCTTTTGTTTCCTTCCCGAGACTGACTGCAATATCTTCAGTTACTGCCAGTGCTGTGGTGCGTGTTTTTTTTGTCTGTTTGTTTTTGCTTGTTTGTTGTTGTTGTTTTTTATGATGCCTGAATAGCTTTAATTTCATCAAAATACAAGCCACAGTGCCACACTTTTATATCTGATCTTTTATATAAGTTGATGGGAAAATCTGCTTCAAGCGATTTCTGGGCTTGCAGCGAAAAGAAGATTGTTGTGATTTTTCTGTTTTCACAGTACAGTCCCAGGAATTCCTTTGTGAATGCTGCTTCTGAATGTCCTCTCAGCATGTTAAACCGTATTCCCAAAGTCTGCATCAGTTGCACAAAATAAACATTCTGAAACAGTAGATTGTAAAAGCTATAGAGGAAAGTAGAAAAGAGTAATCCTAAGTGTTGAACCTATTACAGATACCATCTCTTAGACGGGTATTAAACATGACGAAATAGGCTGTTGGTCACATTCAGTCTTTTTGTTCTGTAGTTAGGTGGGCAAAGGCAGGTTTGAGTAAATCTCCATAGAAATGCAAAGTCTGTGAAGATGTTCTGACTGTGCCTTTGTCTTGAGATAGAACTTAGAATTTAAGAACACTTTTTTGCATAAAAAGTGTCTGAGATGCACAAGAAGGGAGTGATTTTATGATGATATAAACGATTCCCTCCTGTCTTATAGTCCTGATTACTATCTACTGACGTGATGTAACTTGTACCAGGTGTGTTTTCCCACTAACAGAATTGCTATGGCTGCTGTCCTGTTTCACGCACCTGTTCTTCAGATTGTGCAAGTGTATTGAAACACTTTTTCATCTGCTCTGAAATACTGCTGATGTATTGAAATGTACATGATTGGAACATTTTAGTCAAACGCTGTTTTTTCACATTGCATCCGCAGTTGTTTCTTGCTAATGTGCTACTCAGATTTCACAGGGAAAAAAAAAAAAGAACTCTTATTATTAAAGGATTCGGTAAATCTAAACAGATACTTCTCTGATACATTTTCTTGTATTTCTATCCTGTCACGTAAAGAAATTGACATGAAATTGATTAACAGGTAACACAGACTGTACAAATGTTAATGGAAGTTAAGCGAAAAATCGCACTGCTGTTTACCTCTACATTTGTACTTACCGGAATGATGCATTCACTTATCAGCCTTTCAAAATAAACACAATTGTGCTGTCTTAACATAGCCCTAATACTCTTCCTGTACCCAAATAAGGTCATTAATAAGTGTGAAAATTTTTTACTTAAAATGATTCTGCTGTTTTGAAAGGGTGAGCTATCCTGTTGTATTCTGATTTCACACAGTTTTTAGCTGTACTAGAAATTTCTACCCGTTGAGTGAACTTTGACCCAGCTTCAGGAAGCAGAGAAGCTGGCCCTCCAGTTTTGGTTCGAAATTTGGGTGGTGGTCAGACTGTCACATGTCCCAGGTATGGCATAATGTTGGGGCTGTGTTTAATTAATCCCACAGCCTGCAACCACTGCCTTACATCTGTTCAGAGTAAAGTTTCATCAACAAATACTTGACTAGTTTGAAATTAGTGCATTATCTTAAGTAATGTAAATGATTTATTTATACACATGGTTGTTTCACTGCTTGTAAACTGAACGCAGCTCTGGTTGCCTTGGGCTGTAGTGGAGCTGCTGGATTGTAGCTTCCAACCAAAAGAGATTCAGGATCCTTAACACCTTCACATTGTTAATGCATGCACAAAATGGCATTGCCTTTAATTATAACACATTTATGTTTTTTTCTTAACTTTTGGTTTTTCTAACAGTATTTTGAGAGGTCTCATTTTATGGAAAAGAAAAACTTCAAATGCCAATATACTCAAGCTTTCTTTTTGAACTTGGTTTAATATATAGTGGTCTATATATTGGTCTATAAGTGGCAGAGTGGAAAACCTATTCACATCATGCAGTGCCTCTCGATTGTAAAAAGTTGCTGTGAACAGATTGCTCTCAAACTGAAGCAGCAGGATGTGTGTGCAACTTAGATCTTGTGAAGTTATAGGACTTGTGTTATGGAAAGGAATTGTTCAAATAATTTGTAAAACTTATATAAGGTGTTTGTTATTTTGGTGCTACAGTGTTATCTATGGTTCAGATTCATCCACAGGTCAAATTCTGTATACTTGGTGGAAGAATAATTTTGTCAGGGTGTCTTGTGAGCTATATTAAAATTGAGAACACTTCTTACTGTGCAAAGTTGGAAGAGAAATCTAGTACAAGTAGCTCATAAACAAAAAAGTATATATATATTTTTTCAAGACAGGTACAGTTATTATATATATGTATAATCATATGAATATGTATATGTAGTCTGTATCTGTCTTGAAAGTGTGTATTACAGGGGGAAAAAAAAGGTGACCAATAAACTAATGTATTTTTAATCTTGGACAATGACTATTGCAATATCTTTTTTCACAGTTTGCACTTTTCATGCAAGGTATAGGTGAGCTTCAGGAAAACCCCAAGCTCTTATCCTTCCTTCTCTTTTTCCTTATGGTGTGTGTAAAACTTATCCAAATGCCAAAGATTTGCAAATTCAGGCATGGATTTTTATTTTATTTTTTACTGTAATTTTCTGGCCCTTATAGCTGTCTGGGAAGAGTAAGGGAACCTCCAGATGTTAACTAAGTAATAAATCTATACAGTGCCATCTTTATGTCTCATTTGTATAGAAATCATCCTAGTGCCTGCAGTACTTTTCGTAGACTTGCCAACCTGTAGCAAAGTGAATTATACCAATGTATGACAATTTTCAGATGTAATATTGATAACTTAATGTGGGTAACAATTAAACTGGTTTTAAAAATAATTGAATTAGGTCACTCTCACGTTGGCCATGAGTGGCAGGGTCATAGTTGGTTGTGGAATGCCCTGAAGTGCCATTTCATCCCTTTTCTGGGAGCCAACAAACGGTCCAGGCAGAAAGAATGAATAGTTAAGTGTATATCTGTGGAGCTGGCAGCCAAAGTACGATAGCAGGCAAACAGCTGTAGGACATGTAGGGGTCGGTAGCTTACAGGGCCTTGATATGCAGAAATGACCAAGTAACAACCACTTCACTTACTAGCCAGGGTAAAAGAAGCAGTATTTTTCTTTACTTGTGGTGGATGCTTGCCAGCACAGAAATCGTATGTCCTTTGCACAGGTTGGGCTAAAATACGAGATGTCCAGACTTTCAAGCTGGTCCCTTTCTGAGCCCAACCAAGGACACGTAATTTGAAGCCATTAACTGTTGAGTATATTGAAGTTGGTCTGTGGTGATTTCAAGGCATCTACTGAGTCAGAGTTGAGGCAGGTAACTATCTGTACTTGTGTCTCTGTTATAAATTGTTCTATTTTTGGTACAAATAGCATGAAGAAATGTGGTTTTTCTTCAGAAACAGCGAAAGCATTATACAAAGTGTTAGTCCCGCATACACATGCTTCCTCCACCTACATATTTGCCTGCAAGTTGTTTCTACTTTTTTTTTTCTGGGTGTGAGCCTTTAATATTTGTAGGCTTGCAAACCTTTCTTATACGATCTTTGATTACCAAATGTTTTATGTACCTCAAATGCATTCTGTGCTCATGATAGTTATTCCTCAGTTTCATGTCTTGATAGGGTTCCTCAGAAATAACTTTGAAACTGCATTTAAAACACAGAGTGTAAACTACTGTTTACATTTTAATTGGATCTTTTATTGCTTCCATTTTTAGTATGGCTGAAATTCATTCTGCGAGCCCAAGCTGTTCAGCAGCTTTGAAAAAAGTGGATTTACATTTATTAAAGGGGAGGGAGGGGGGAGTGCTTCCTTATGTTTGGGATCAGAAAATTTAGAAAAAAATGTTCTGTTAAAAGATTTTTCGCAGTATTTAAAGTACTGTCTCTCAGAACTGTCAGTTGTCTAATAGCAAGTTGTTTATCTCAAGTATATAAGGAGGACTTTGCTTTACCATCTGGTTGACTGCTAAATAATGTTGTTCGAAAGTTGTGGGTCCCTTGAGGGTAGCAAGCGATGTATTCAAAGTGAAAGTAGGTTACTGTTTCTGTAGAGTGAAGTGGTTTTAAGACCCAGTAGCTTTGATAATTCAGAACGTGCCTCCCCCCCCTTTTTTTTTCAATTATTTTTTGAAGTGGTAATATGTTCATACAAAGTGGTTTATCATACTGAATATTCTATAAGTGAGCAGAGGTTAAATGATGGCAGGGTATGTAAAGAGAATATTTCAAATGCTTCAAGAGGCATTTGGACAACACTCTCAGACATATGGTTTGATTTTTGGGTGGTCTTGTGTGGAGCCATGAGTTGGACTCGCTGATCCTGGTGGGTCCGTCCCACTGTAGGATATTCACAGAATTGTAGGGGTTGGAAAGGACCTCAAGAGATAATCCACTCCAACCCCCCTGCCAAAGCAGGTTCCCTAGAGCAGGTTGCCCAGGTAGGCGTCCGGATGGGTCTTGAATGTCTCCAGAGGAGGGGACTCCACAACCTCCCTGGGCAGCCTGTCCCAGTGCTCCATCGCCCTCACCATGAAGAAGTTCTTCTGCATGTTGGTGTGGAACTTCCTGTGCTCCATTTTGTGGCCATTGCCCCTTGTCCTGTCCCCATAGACCACTGAAAAGAGATTGGCCAAATCCCTTCATCTCCCACGCTTAAGGTATTTATAGACATTGATAAGATCCCCTCTCAGTTTTCTTTTCTCACGGCAGAACAGACTCAGGTCTCTCAGCCTTTCCTCATCAGGTAGGTGCTCCAGGCCCTGTATCGTCTCAGTGGCCTTCTGCTGGACTCTTTCCAGGAGATCCCTGTCTTTTTTGTTCCGGGGAGCCCAGAACTGGGCACAGTGCTCCAGGCGAGGCATGAACAGTAGGGCAGAGTAGAGGGGAAGGATCACCTCCTTTGATGTGCTGGCCACATTCCTTTTAATGCACGCCAGGATCCCATTGACCTTCTTGGCCACCAGGGCACACTGCTGGCTCATGGCCAACCTGTTGTCCGTCAGGACCCCCAGGTCCTTCTCCACGGAGCTCCTTTCCAGCAGGTCATCCCCCAGCCTGTACTGATACATGCAGTAAATTCTATACGTTCTGTTGTTCTGTTCTGTCGTTCAGTGTCAGCATTCAGTAAATGGGGGGAGGGGAAAGGTAACGCTTCCTTTTCATGACAAGTTTTTTGCTTTTCCTGGTTATCTAGCTGCAGAATTCTGGCAGCCTTCCTGAATTACTCATGCAGTTTTGAAAAATACTTAATATGCTGAGGAAAGAATTTCAACATGAGTGATTTTTGGACATCTAAATAATTTTTTAGATTTTCTCAAGGGAAAAGTTAAACGATGGATTTCATTATGCCCACTGCTTTCTAACCTCGGTATAGGGTTGTTAATTTTGGCTTGCAGTCACAACCAGTTTATTATTTACTAGTTTTTCCATCTGAATATTACTTGGTATCGCAAGTCAGTGTTAACAGCCCTATCTCCATGTATTTCCTGGCCCAGCTGGGTCTTGACACTCCCCCTCCTGCCTGTCACCTCTGGAGATCGGAAACTGGGACCTGAGACCCTGCTGAGGGGTGCGCAGCAGTGGGGGCAGACCCTGGTGTTGTGAGTCCAGGTTACTCTATCTGCAGGGTGCTTGTTGAGTACATTTGGAAATACTGGAGAACTGTTCAAGAATCTGTTTAATTAACTTCAGGCTGGTAATCAGACAAGTGCTTATTGGTAAGTCAATTTCACTAGTATGTTACTTCACAAAGATTGTAGGGCAAAGTTCGGTCTTTTGTTATTCAAACCACTTAGAGGTTCATCTCCTGTTCAATTAAATTCATTTCAAAGTGGGAAATGTCTTGTGGAACAGTAAGATTGAAACTACAATATATAAAAATTGTGTCAAAATGTTTGCGAGGAAGTTATTGCATTTGTAGTGTAGAGAGCATTTTAACTTAGAACGAAGTGGACAGAAATTTGTTGTAAAAATCCTGTTTGTATTACTGCTTCAGATTTTTTTTTTTATTGTTGCTCTGATAATAACGAAAATAAAAATCAGGGTATGATTCTGCAAAGTTCAAATGTTTTATACCTGTCTGCTGGACTTTTCCCAAGTTTATAACCTCAAACTCAAGGAATTTTTCAGACCCCGACAGTAGGGATCCAGTGCTCTTCATACTTAGCTGCTCAATCTTTCCATTTTCTCTCAGGGGTCTTCTCTATCATCCAGTCATGGGATCTCCCTCAGACTCTCTGTAATGAACCTCTTCTGTCTGCCCCCTTTAGTCGCAAGTTTGGCTCTGACCAGTTGGTATTGTAATACTGTGCTACTAAAATGTAATTGACTGGGTAAAAAATAAATGCCAGAGGTTGATTACTTGTATTCGTTAGGGATCACATGGTACTTTTTGCGAAAGGTAGCAGTAGTGTCTTGGCCAAATTCCAGCTTGGATAACTGCAAATGAAATTTAGATGGGCAAAGGTAATATTGTTTGGCTATTGCAGTGAGGAATAAATAGGTGGGGGAAAAGAGAATGAGAAGAAAAGAATAAGGTGCCTTAAATCAAGAGGCTTTGAGGGATGTCTGATGTGGAAACAAGCTGGGGGACACACTGTTCTTAACCTGGTTTAGTGCTGCCAGTTGAAAATGTTTCAATTGAAATTGTTCGTGCATATCTACGTTAATGGAACGTTGTTTGATATAGAAGTTCTTAATATGGCCTCTTTAGGGGTAAGGATTTGCTTTCTGTGGAAGTTACAGAAGAGGAGGTATTTCTGCATAGGTATACGTGTATACACGTTGTTTGATGAAGAGGCATATGAGAGCTGAGCAGAGTCTAGGGGCCATCAGTGCTCCAGGAGAAACAGAGATCAGCATATTGGCCCAGCTTTCAGTTAGAAGGTGGTGATCTTTGGCAGGTGCAGAGTATTCATTTTGAAATGAATAGCATGCCTTGATTTCTACTTCTGAGGGTTCTAGTACTAGTTCTGGCCCACTTAAAAGGTGCATGTATTTGCACCTAACTCCCAGTTTTGCTTGAGATAATGCTATAGGACAATCCACCCGCAGCAGATACAGCTCATGGATGGTATATACCTTGTTTTTTACCTTACTTGTACAAACCCAGAAGAAATTTGTAAAGATTTTAGGGTGTTGTTTTTGTTTTTTTTGTAATTGATCATGTTTTCTCTGTTGTCTTTTATAGATAAAATGTTCAACAGTTCATTGACAACTTTCTTCAGAAGAATAATTGCTACTGCTCTGCTCTTGGCTTAATATCAGAGTTCTGTGACCTACGCATCAGTGCTAAACATCAGCAGAGAATCCTATTCTGTGTAGATGAAACAGGCATCGGTCATGAGAACCCATCCGAATTTAAAGCTGCTTGCTTGGTTTTCTGGGATTAAAGGTGTTCATTGAATCAGAGTGCCCCGTCCCGTCCCCCCCCCATGAGTCAGACAACCAATTCTTGTCAACAGTTGGTTGAAAGCTGTGCAGTGCATGTAGCAGGTATGGCGCAAGAGGACAGTCACCGTGGTCAAGTGCCACCCACATTTTATCATGGTGCCAGCCAGGAACTTGATCTATCCACCAAAGTATACAAGAGAGAGTCAGGAAGTCCTTACTCAGTGTTGGTGGACAGCAAAATGAGCAAACCACATCTCCATGAAAGAGAAGAGCAGCCATATTTCAGGGAGAACAGATCAGTAGGAGAAGTCCGGGCTGTGAAAGAAGATAGAGAAAACTCTGACGACTCTGAGGAGGAGGAAGAGGAGGAAGATGAAGTGACTTACAAAAGGGAGCAGATTATAGTAGAGGTAAACCTTAACAACCAAACATTAAATGTATCAAAAGGGGAGAAGGGTGTCCCCTCCCAGTCCAAAGAGACTGCTGTTCTTAAGACCAGCAGTGAGGAAGAGGAGGGTGACAGTGGGGAAGAGGCCACTGAAGAAAGTAATGATGATGAGGAAAATGAGAGGCAGAAGAAAAAAGAGAAAAGAGTGGAAAAAGTTAGTGTTGCACAAAGGAGAACAAGGAGAGCTGCATCTGCTGCAGCAGCCACAACTTCCCCATCACCCAGAACTACAAGGGGTCGTAGAAAGAGTGTGGAGCCCCCCAAGCGTAAGAAGAAAGCTGCAAAGGAGCCCAAGGCACCTGTGCAGAAATCAAAGTGTGAAGAGAAGGAGACTTTAACCTGTGAGAAGTGCCCCAGGGTGTTTAACACACGCTGGTACCTGGAGAAGCACATGAACGTCACTCACAGGCGCATGCAGATCTGCGACAAATGTGGGAAGAAATTTGTTCTAGAAAGTGAGCTGTCCCTTCACCAGCAAACAGACTGTGAAAAAAATATCCAGGTAGGTTTGCTCACCTGCTTGCCAGATTTCCATACCTTCTGTTGTGCCCTAGATACAGCTAGTGGACACTTCAGAGGGGGAAATCTCTTGTGCAGACCAGATTGTGACCAAGACCTTGTCTCTGCCTATCAGCACTTTTTGGTGTCTCCCAAAAGAAGTAAATTGTAGGGAACAGAGTATGCAAGTGTTGTCTGGTTTAGCAGAGTTACTCTAGTATTTAACTACATGTTGGGGAAAACACAAAGCTACTTTAACACATGTCAAACTCTAGAGTAACTGGCCTGAAAACAAGTGCACGTGGCAGGAAAAAACCTAGTTCTTCAGGTGCTGAGCACCTGCAGCTATCACTAGCTTTAAAGTTTCAGTGTCCTGATACTCAGTCACATATTATATGCAGATAACATTTCAAGGGAGAACAAAATTAGGATGTGTATGTGGTATCGTAATTAGAAATTTTTACAATACTGGAGAGGCAAGCAGGTGAGAATGAAGCTAGCGAAGTTAGGATTTGGATTTGTGTTAAAAAGTAACTTTTTTTTAGTCCTACTGAAATAATCATAAGTAATGTACAGCATTGCTTATAGTTCATGTATGTATAGGGAAGTATATGAATTCAGTGACTGAATCTGTTCATGAGCCTGCCCTTTTTCCAGTGCAAAAAGTTCAGTAAATCTCACTGATCATAAAAAGACGTCTGATCTTTCTTGCCAGAGGATTTGCAGCTTTTAATTGTATACAACAATGGAAACTCGTGTTGTAATGGAACTATTTTAAAGTTACAGTTGTGGAAAGAGTTTCAGAGGTTCTCATTCATCTGTGGTTTGTTCTTTGCTCATGAGCATCTATGTTCGCATGTAACTGGAGGCAATGTTTTATATGGCGATTTTAACAAACTTTTTTTGCCTTGTTAAACTAGGCACAGTGTTACCACCTACTTCAGAAATACTCCCACTGCTAGGAGGAAGCAGATGGGGTTCATTTTCTGTGCAGCTGAAATGTTCCTAGTTTGTAGGGCAACAAGTTTGGTTTTTTTAGTCTGTCCAATGAGTTTTACCAGAAACATTTAAGACTTTTTTTTTGTTGTTGTTTGCTTAAATGCTAAACTGAATTTGTATTCAATTCCCACTATGCGGGAGATGGTTGAAATGTTTGTTGCAATTTCTCTTTGCTGTAAGACTCAAATGCAGCTCTATATAACACTATGCTATTTTTCCTTATGTTTCAGCTCATAGGAGGAAGACTGAAGGAAGGAATATAATATATGATAATGAGTCTTGAACATAGTAAAATCCACAAACATTTCAGGATGTCCTTGCAATTTTTGAAATAAACTGTTCTGAAATTTTATGTGGCAGAGACCATTTTAATGTAAATTTCAGGGATGCTCTGTCATCCAGATGGCTCATTCACAGCATTAAATCTTTTGATTTGAACAAGAATTTATGAATAGTTTGAATGTGTGGCATAGAATGGAGAAGCGTCCTGTAATCCATGCACCCATGTGCTTCTGAGGGGTTACATTCATTTCTCCAAAGGAATAAGGAAAGAAGAAGTTGTAGAGATTGTTTTATATCCTATACCAGAAGAACCAGGTCCAGATTTTTTCCCTGATATTCATAGGTGGTAGAAGCACCACTAGTTGTCTTCAAGTTCTCAGTATAAGTATATATTCAGCAATTATTTTTGTCTGTTGTAATATTTGGAATATGTTTCACAGCTGCCTGCAAATTTTCTATTGCACTTGGCAAAAGGAGTACGGGGATAGGAAAGTGTTACATTAATATAGGGTTTAATATGTCAAGGGAGATACGGAGCTTTGTCTAGAAACATGGCTTCATTACGTAAGTGGTAGTTGAACTGATAAACATGGCTGTGTCTTCTCTGTATTTTTCAACAAAGTGATGTAATATGTCTGTTTTTCTAGGTAACTTCTGGTTTTTATCCTTTCAAAATTAGCACCCTCACAGAATTTCTGTTGTCATCTTAGGTTCCGTGTGGTAGATGTTAACAATCTAAATTACTTGCTGCTGATCATCAGTGAAATTGTAGATTGACAGCGTCAAGGTCTCACTGAACCTTAAATGATTTTTGATCGTTTCTTAGTATTACTTTGCTCTGTAGAGTCCTGTTCCGCCTCACGTCCCCGTCCCCCACCCCGGACTACAGTTTGATCCTGACTTGCCTCCAAGTAGGTACTTTCAGAGGTAAATGATCTCCTTGGAGTCAGCATGGTGAGTGGTGTACCAGATTTTCCAGGCCTGCAGAGACTTGAGCACTGTGGAAGCAGCATAACTTGCCTGTGCAGAGAAGAAACAACTCAAGTTGTCAGAAGGCATAGTATTTGCTAGTTCTTCAGTGAGCAGCAAACAGCTGTTCTTACTTGGGGGAGGAGAGTAACTGACAGGCAGAAAAATGGAGATGTACCAAAAAACACCAAACACCCCAACAGCTAACAAAAAACAACAAGCCACAATTCCTTCTTCTTTACTTCAAAGATGAAAATAACTTTGTATCCTCACACGTATGGCTGCTATCAAGTTTATACTTGGATTATTCTGGAACTTTCAAAATTGCACAAGGATTTTTATCAAGTCTTTAGCAAGAACTCTGTTGAAAAATGAGAATGTGTGAAAGCCTGTGGATCCTGCTCATCACTGATTTTCTGAATGTTTCACGGTAGTTGTGCGAAGAGGTCAAAACGGTTGCACGTGGTCATTTTAGACCTTCAGTGCTACTGATAAGTATAAATGAAGAGTTAGAACATAAAAGATGAAGGCGGCAACATAAAAGATGAAGGCGGCAACTTGCTTTGCTGTACTGACTGTGTGTACAGACTCTCTGCATGGCCAACAGCTGCAAGATAGAAGCTGTCCTCTGTACAGAACTAAAAAGGTTACAAAAGGTTCAGAGTGCTCCTGAAAAAGACAGGGCTGGATGGGCAGATGGGGGTTAACAACTAGGTGGTGTTACCCTCCTCCACCTTTGTTGGCTTCTTCCCACACCATGGTTTAGATTACCAGCAGCATCGGTGCCTGTGAAGTCGTCATTTTTGTCTTAGGACTCGCTCAGTTCCTTGGAGGCTGCATCCAGCTATGTACGCTGTTGTGTTTTGGAAATAAGGTAGCACAGTGGCTGTGGTGCTCTTTGGGTGGTGTCAAAATGCAGTGTATTAACACCATTTCTAATTGTGCTTGATCAGAATTTCTGGCTTTTCTTAGTGTGTTTGTTTCAACTGTGAAACAGTAAGAGTAGGCTGTAGCGCAGTCTGAGACAATATGCTGACAATAAAATGCTGAGACAGCATTTTGCATTGGTTTGGGTTGCCTTTTGTAATGCAGGAGTAGGACACGTGGCTTAACTCTGCAAACTTGAATCGCTGAATCTTTCTAATTTAAACTTCCTTGTATTTATCCCATTCATTCAGTGCGTTTCCTGTAATAAATCATTCAAGAAGCTCTGGTCCCTCCACGAACATATCAAGATTGTCCACGGATATGCAGAAAAGAAATTCTCTTGTGAGATTTGTGAAAAGAAGTTCTACACTATGGCCCATGTGCGAAAACATATGGTTGGTGAGTTATTGATCGGTGCTTCTGTTGTTTCTGCCTCAAATGTGTCTTTGTGGTTCTTCACTTAGAATTCCTGGTTTTGAGGAGAAAAAAAAAAGCAAATTCAGTTTATCCGTAGCTTAAATGTTCCAATCTGTGGTACTGACAGCAAGCAAAGTGTGTATATACATACGTGTGTACAAACATATATATACTTAAAAGCTGTACAAGAGTAATAATCATTTTCCTTCTCAGTACCGGAGAAGAAATTTTATTCAAAAGCTTAAATGTTTGTGTGGTAGTGACCATCTCTAATGTACTGTTGTGTTGCAGCACACACAAAGGACATGCCGTTTACATGTGAAACCTGTGGAAAATCATTCAAACGCAGTATGTCTCTCAAAGTACATTCCCTACAGCATTCTGGAGAGAAACCTTTCAGATGTGAGGTGAGGCAGCAACTGTTAATCTGTTTAGATATAAAGATATAAGATATTTATTTTGTTTAACATTCTTGTGTTTAGATATTATATATAAGACATAAAAATAATAACACTGTCAGTAGGGCATATGGGTGGAAACTGAATTGACTAACTTGTAGATGAAGAACAGTTCCATAAAAATTTGGGGAAAATTATTCTCTGTTTGGGGAGCACAGCAGGAGTGCATCTAACAGCAGTTCAAACTGAGATGTATTTGGTTTGCTTTTACTATTGGCTGTCATGTTTTTCTCAGTTAGTACACACTACAGCAAGATTTGAATGCCAGTTTTCCGTCAGTGTTCATAATAAAGCAGTGTCGTGATGTAAATTATGGTAATCCTGTTCATCCCGCCCAGTGACTTGAAACAGACAGAGGTGGCAACAGTGAGAATACATTGCTGCTTGATTTTCACTTGTGAGGAAAAACTATCAGCATCACTGCAAACTGTTACCTCACTGAGATACAAGACTGGTCTAAACTGACATTTCCTAAACTGAGTGTATGTGTTGGAAGGGGGAAGTATCTTGCTAGTGCATTCATGCGTATTTGTGATTTGTAATTTTGCACCTGCCCTCGGGAAGGAGATCTGCATGGTATAGACTTAGCCAGTCATGTGTCTAGGGCAAATAATGTCTCGGTCATGTGATGGGGATGCTTGTGGGTATCACATGAGGGAGGCAGGCCCTGATGTAGAGCCCTTCCTGTTTCCAGGTCGGGTTGGGTGGCTCACCCTGTCCACGAAGTGGAGCACAACTTCAGCGTGATATGGAGTAGTAATGGTGGTATTGCAGCCATAGTCGTCTTGAGGAACTTGTAGGGAAAGAAATTACCTCATGCCAATTAATTAAAGCTGGGAAACTGTCTGCTTTTCTGAAACACAAGCCTGATTTACAGAGCTGCTGTTGGTTTTCCTGTGTGAGCAGAGTCCTCTAGTGGAGGCATGCCGTAATCCAGTAGAGAGATCTGGCAAAGCTGCCAAACCTCCAAGTGATACGTTAAGTGAACTTTTCTGTTGGCATAACTGTGTCCCTCCCTCAGCTTTGCCAACAGCTATGTCAGCTAAAGGCTATGACTGTTCCATGCTTCTTGTCAAGGCTATTGTGGCAGCAGACCTTTTAGCACAGGTCAAATTCTATTCCCATTGAGTAACTTAAATCCTGCATTCGTAGAGTGTGAGGGTCTGTATCCATGCTGATTTCATAGAATCATAGAATGGCTCAGGTTGAAAGGCACCTTAAAGATCATCCAGTTCCAACCCCCCTGCCATGGGCAGGGACGCCTCCCAGCAGATCAGGTTGCCCAGGGCCTCATCTAGCCTGGTTTTGAACACCTCCAGGGATGGGGCATCCACAGCTTCTCTGAGCAATTTGTTCCAGTGCCTTACAGTCACCCTCAGAGTAAACAATTTCCCCCAACCTCTAATCTAAATCTCCCCTCTTTTAGTTTAAAACCATTCCTCCTCGTCCTGTCATTATCTGATTGAGCAAAAAGTTGCTATCCATCTGTTTTATAAGCCCCCTTTAAGCGTTGAAAAGGTGCAACGAAGTCTGCCCGGAGCCTTCTCTTCAGGCTGAACATCCCCAGCTCTCTCAGACTTCCTTCGTAGGAGAGGTGCTCCAGCCCTCTGATCATCCTCATGGCCCTTCTCTGGACCCACTCTAAGAGATCAACATCCTTGTGCTGGGGCCCCAGACCTGAACTCAGTACTCCAAGCGGGGCCTCACAAGGGCAGAGCAGAGGGGGACAACCACCTGCATCCACCTGCTGGCCACGCCTCTTTTGGTGCAGCCCAGGATGCAGTTGGCCTTCTGGGCTGCAAGCGCTCACTGCTGGCTCGTGTCGAGCTTTTCATCCACCAGAACGCCCAAGTCCTTCTCTGCAGGGCTGCTCTCAATGAGTTCTCCCAGCCTGTACTCATGTCTGGGATTGCCCCTACTCAGGTGCAGTACCTTGCACTTAGACTTGTTGAACCTCATTAGGTTCACATGGGCCCACTTCTCAAGCCTGTCCAGGTCCCCTTAGATGGCATCCCTTCCTTCTGCTGTATTGACT
This sequence comes from Anser anser, assembly GCF_964211835.1. Taxonomy (NCBI): domain Eukaryota; kingdom Metazoa; phylum Chordata; class Aves; order Anseriformes; family Anatidae; genus Anser; species Anser anser. The sequence continues at coordinate 178,078 of NC_139744.1, forward strand.
GCACCACTCAGCGTGGTGTCATCTGCAAACTTTCTGAGGGTGCTTTCAGTCCCGCTGTCAATGTCATTGATGAAGATGCTAAATGGTACCAGTCCCAGGACAGACCCCTGAGGGACACCACTCATCACCGGCTTCCACCTGGACATAGAGCCATAACCCACCACTCTCTGGGTGCGACCTTCAGGCCAACTCTTTATCCACTGAATGGTCCACCCATCAAATGCGTATCTCTCCAGTTCATCATGACATCAGAATGTCATGTGGGACCATGTCAAAGGCTTTACAGAAGTCCAGGTGGATGACATCAGTCAGTCTTCCCTTGTCGACTGATGCAGTCGCTCCGTCACAGAAGGCCACCAGATTGGCCAGGCATGATTTGCCCTTGGTGAAGCCATGCTGGCTCTCTCGGATCACTTTTTTGTCTTGCACGTGCCTTGACATTGCTTCCACGAGGATTTTTTCCACGATCCTCCCAAGCACAGAGGTGAGGCTCACTGGTCTGTAGTTCCCCAGATCCTCCTTTATACCCTTTTTAAAAATGGGAGTGATGTTTCCCTAGTTCAGGGAAGTTCAGGTATTCTGTACTCCTTCACTTAGTACGTTTGAATGCTGTCCTGTGACTGCCTTGCTTTCTGATCTGCGATGCTTGAATATCATGGTTGCTATTCTTCTGTTGCAGAACTGTGATGAGAGGTTTCAGTACAAGTACCAGCTGCGTTCCCACATGAGCATCCACATCGGGCACAAACAGTTCATGTGCCAGTGGTGTGGCAAAGACTTCAACATGAAACAGTACTTCGATGAGCATATGAAAACACACACTGGTAAGAACTTAGCAAAGAAAAGTACAGGGACTTCCAGGACAAAAACATTCCTACTCTTCCATCTGTATTCCATCCCTTGGAACTTGGGATCAAAGCTGTTATCCAGCCTAGAAAATCAGAAAGGAGAGATTAGTATGTTAATTTACGTTAAATCTAAAGAACTGCTTATAGTCCTGTGATTCACTGCTGGGGGAACTGAGAGTTTAGGCCTTATAGAAGGTTTTCTTGTGCATCAAAATCCAAAAAAGAGGATTTCATAAAGACTGAGGACTTCTGTAGAGCAGCTGTCTCTGCTGAACGTAGCAGTCAGAATAGATCTTGTAGTATACAGTTTGTATAAGCATGCTAAAGAAAGTCTTAGAAGATGTTTTGTGCCTAACCAGTTGCCATATCTGTGCTCAATAGGAGAAAAGCCCTTTATCTGTGAAATCTGTGGGAAAAGCTTCACCAGCCGCCCAAACATGAAGAGACATCGCCGAACTCACACAGGGGAGAAGCCCTACCCATGTGATGTGTGTGGCCAGCGATTTCGCTTCTCCAACATGCTCAAGGCACACAAGGAGAAGTGCTTCCGTGTTACCAGCCCTGTGAATGTGTCATCTGCAGTCCAGATTGCGCTGTCCACAGCTTCTCCTGCCACCACAGTCCCTGCTGTAGTAAACACACCCACCACCCCAACTCCACCTATGAACCTGAACCCAGTGAATACACTTCCTCCACGCCCCATTCCCCATCCATACTCACACCTTCACCTACATCCTCATCCTCACCATCCACATCATCTTCCGGTTCCTCCTGTTCCCCATTTACCTCCTCCTCCAGCTCTTTTTAAGAGTGAGCCTTTAAATCACAGAGGTCAGAGTGAGGACAACTTTCTGCGACACTTGGCAGAAAAAAACAGTTCAGCACAGCACCACTAACATCTTGGCTTCCTGACAGTCATTTTCCCATTTTATGCACATGAAAACATGCCCTCATGGAAGTACAGAGGGTTAGCTGATGAGGACTTTTGTCCATCTCTTAGCCCCAGCAGATGATCCTCATTTTTCCTTTGAATTGGTTAGCAAGTGAGGAAATCCTGGTTTGGATCAGCAGTGCTCATTTGAACCTGGGAATCAACAGGACTCAACCCCAATTTGCGTGTGTTTTACTGGTGACTTTTATAAATTTCAGATACTGAAACTTGTGGAATTTTATAATTTCATATCAGCTGATGAGGTATGCTTGCTTTTTATATCCTGGACTTCTCCTCAAAGAGGAGAAAGCCCGGGTTTTCTTTGTACTAATCGGAAAGGCTGTGAGATTAATACAGAGCATTAATTGTATCACTGTGTATTGTAATGGATTCTTTTCAGCTTTTGGTGCCGGCTATGGAGTGAGCCAGCCACGTATCACAGTATATTTGAGCATTATAAAGAAAGACAAAAAAAAAATCTTGTTTCTGTAGCTCTCCTAACACACTCTTTATTTTACTACAGAAATTATTTTAGAGTTTTTTGTATAGACCTATTTAGTAGTTTGTTTCTAAAATGAGATGTATTTCAATAAGCGGTGTAATTTTTTCAGTGTAGCTGGACCTATGTTGTATAATAGATAAATTTTTATAATCATTGAAATGTGATTCTTAAAAGATGCATATAGCTTCTATAGTTAAAGTTATTCTTACAACTATACAACTTACAGCAGCAAAATGTGCTTCATAGAAGAACGCAATCCAAGAGGTCTCTGGAAATGTTGCCTCAAAAGTGATGTTGATTTCAGAACTTTACGTAATTTATTTTAGTAGGTTGGTGGGTTGTTTTTTTTTTTGGGGGGGTGGGGGGGGGGTTGTTTGTTTTGTTGGCTTTTGGTTTTTTTGGGGGGGGTGGGAATGTTGGGGGGGGTTCTTTGCTTTAAGTTTCCCTTTTTAGAGTTTTTCTTAAGGTTTATTTTTGGACAAGGATGTTGAGATACCATATTCTTCCTACACCGGTTATTGTTTAGTTCGGTCAGAGTCAGGTATGAAATGGGCTAGAGAGAGAGTATCTCAAGTCAGCCAAACATCTTTTCTCTTTATGTGGGAGAGCCAGTTTTAATGGCTGTTCATGGTATGGTTTTAAGCGGGGGATCATATAAAATGCTGCTCTTCAGATTGCGTGTTGGAATTCCTGGAGTTGTTAAGAGAAGGGAATTAAGTGAAATCATAAATGTGGTGTTTCTGACTGATTGTAAAAGTGAGAAGTTTGAATGAGACAGTGGTGTTTCAGTTCCTTTGTTAAGAAAATTCTGGTAGTGTACGTACCATGGGAAGCTCTATCCCATAAATGTAATATGCGTAAAATTATGGGATGATTTCTAGAGGTTGTAGTAATACGTTTGGCAAATCTACGTTTTACAGTTGTAGGATAGGAAACTCTTAATTGTAGGCACGTCACTGTTTCATAATCTTGAGAGGCTATGAGGAGGAAATGACAAGTTTAGTTTGGGAATTGTGGGCTGGAATGCCAAATGTATCTGTTTTAACCCTTGTGTAGCAGTTATTTTTTCAGGTTTGTATGTCTCTTCAACTAAAACTAAACATAGCAGCATTATGCAATCTAGTAAATTGTTGCTACCTTCAATGAAGACAGAGGCCCAAGGCAACGTACTGTAAGTCCTCTTTTCCTTAAAATTCATACTCTCCTGTGCTGCTTTTTAAATTTGTACTCTTCTGAGCTGCTTTTTAAATTAAATCCCACCAAACTATACATCCGGATATTCTCATAGGCAGATGTCTAACTTACTATTCTGCTTACTAATGAACTGGGTTTCTGTGGCTAATGGGATTAATTTTTTTTTTAGTTTTCAAGGTTAGCAGAAATGGTGGAAGTTTTTCCTACCATTACTTCCTCAAAGTTACTGCTGTTAAGCTCTGTGTTTTTAAAACACTATATCCTTGGTCTGTTGGGAATTAGCTCCTTAGTTCATGCTTTTCATGATTTTCTACCATCTAATCATTAATGTTGTGGTTTTTTTTCATAACAAGCATAGGAAACTAGGAAACAGGATGGGCAATTTTGGCCCAACAAACCTATTCAGTTTTGAGCTGAAGCCCCTGCCAGCATTTCTGAAAATTAAAACAATGTGTTTTTTAAATGTTTTCTCTATAATATTTATGTACACTCTTATCTTCTAGACAAAAAAGACAGTTATGAAGGTGAATTTACACTTGTGATTATGACTGTTGTATTTACTGTGGCTGGTCCGCCCTAGGGGTTCTATGCATTCCATGTCACATTTGCAACCTATATTTTCTGTTGTTCCACTATTTTGTGGTCAGGCCCATTATTAAATGATTTTTAAATGCTAAAAAAAACCACCACCAAACCTCTTGGTAAATCAGTTGTATTCCGTTTTTGCAAAATGGTTTTCTTCTCAATAAATTTACAGTATTAGGCTGCTATTCAGAATTCCAAGATCTGGGGCAGGTTTTTCTTTCTTTGTTTCTTTCTTGGGGTTTTTGTTTGCTTTTTTCTCTCTTTAGTTCATAGCAATGATACACTTTATAATTTTTTCCTTCCAAGACTTAGGTACTTAGGAATTCTTTCTGTGGAAGAAGATTAAACTGTTTAACCTGTTTAACTAGGCATCTGTGACAAACATACTGAAAGCTCATAGACTGGTCTAAAAGTGTTACAATCTGGTAGTTTATAAAGTACATATATTTAGAGAAAAAGGGAAATAGATGTTACAGAAGACACAAAATTAAAGGTTGAGATTTGCTGTGGCATTTCACTTCTGCTTAAATTTGCCTAAGTATGCACACCTACAGGGTTTGTGCAACGCTAAGGAATGTATTCAAGTGCATTTACTACTTCTTGCATATGTTGATAAGCTAACAATAATGTTTTATATTAGCTTTACTATAGTTAGTACATTAAGGGGTTGGTTTGTTAAATTAAGGGATTGGTTTGTGTTGCTGAAATGCTTCCCTCAAGAGGAGCAAAGACAAATTACACAAACTTTGGGTTTGGTCTGAATATTTCTGGAAAGTGGGACTAACATCTCTATTTTTTCCAAAGCATCCTACCGCCTAAAGCAAAGTTTTACTAAATCTTTAAAATGAGATTTTTAAGAAGGAGAATTCACCAGAATTAACGCTATCATTGGGAGATAGGCATTCCAAGATGAGCAGTTTAAAGGGCAGTATCTTTTCTAGAGCAATTTAAACCACTAGTCCTTTGGACAGTGCCTTATCCTTAATAAAGGCATAGGCTGTGCGAGGTTGTTTAATCAGTGTGTTATCTAAGATAAATTTAGCTTTTTGGATAAAAGTGTGGTGATTACCTGTTTTGTATTGTCATGCCTGTCTGAATTATTGACTCTCCTTTTTACACAGCTAAGATGCTTCTTAGATGACCTAATTTGTATTGCTGTTGCACATCAAAAGCACCGTCACCCACCTTGTATGGGTGACAACTACATCTTTAATTACGGGCTTTTGAAAGAGTGCTTTAAGCTGAATTCAGGCTCTGTTCACTGGGAGATTAGTTCATATCTTAACAGTGCAGTCCATCTGGATGTTTTTGTCTATGCCCGGTTGCATCTCTTGAGCATGTTAATAGCAATTTTCAGTTTATTGGAGAGGAGAAGGTAAAACTCACAAGCATGCAGTTTAAAAGATAGTGCTTCCCGTTGACAGATTTAGTCTGTTTTAGCCAAATAAGTGAAAGACCAAGTTCACCTCTGAGCTGAAAAGAGTAGTATTTTTGTAATTTGTTTGATTTGTTGCCTGTTTCTTTGCATTATAATGTACGCAGTGGTGTCACCGTCAGTGGGACTGAGTACCATTTTGTTAGGAGTTTTAGAGAGAGACTGTTGTGCAGAGCTGTTTCTGTGCTTACAAAGATAGTGTTGCAGTGACACTTTTGGTCTGATTATTACTTGTGCAGTATGTAGGCCTTTGAGAAAATGATAAAAACAGTACGCAGTGTGCAAATGAGGCACTTAAGAACACTAAATAATGTCAAATTTGTACTCTTAGGAACTGAGCTCAGGGTTGTAAAATGTTTAAATGGTTATTTTATGGTTTCATATTTCATTTAATTAACAGTATTGAAACAAACAGTAATATATGTCTCCACGATTTATTTACACCCACCAATGAGGAGCATCTCACTTGTAAATTAGAAGTTGGATCAAGTTTCTTTTCTTAAAGTTGGTTTTGGTCTTAAAACTGGGGAGATGTGGCACCTCTGAGAGATGATGGAGGTATATTAAATAAACAGTTTGCCCATTTTCATGCAGAAATGAACCGACAGTTTTTCCAGCCCATTATGTACTAAACTGTGATTAAGATAGGAGTGATCCTTATTGGAGAACGTGACTTTATTCTTATAGTTTTCCCGCTTCTGAACATTGAGCTCTACTGTTTTTCAGGAGTGAGTATGAAAGTTCTTCAGACCTCTGTCCTTACAGTCTCATCGCTCTCTTTCTTTTTCTTTAATGGGTATATAATTTTTTATTCTTTTGTTTGGTGTAATTTTTATTGCTGAGCAGAAGACTCATGTAAAGTTCAAGCCTGGATGTGATCTTGTGCATCTTGGTTAGAAAAGCATAGAACGGAGGTATGTGTACTTGATATAACCAATAGCCACGTGTCTTTAAAGGATTATATTTGTGTTAAAGAAAGTGAGACTGGCACTAGATATTTTGCTGAGTAATTTTAGATATTATGCACTATTTCCCAGAGTTTGTGTGCATGTGGATGAAACGCAGTAATTTTCTTTGAAGATTTAGGGGTGTTCAAAACTGGACTTAATCCAACTTTCACTGTTTTAGCAGACAGAAATAGAAGGCAGTTTTGAAGTAATCTGATACTAATAAGTAGTAGTGTTTGGCAGGCCTTGGAAGGTATAAATTATTTAATTTTTGGATTTAAGCCCATTGAAAGTGCTGAAAAAAAGTTGTACGGTATATTATATGTGTATTGAAGACATGGCAGAAAAAAATAAAATCCACCCTTATGTAAGGAGAAGTTCAAAAAGAAGGCAAGCACTTCTGTTTCCTTATAGACACTAGAAAAAAGTCTTAAGGTTCCTAGATGTTCTTAATAAAGACTTTCATCCTGGTAGCAACAGGATAATTTTGCAGTTTTTAAGCTTTTAATATAATTCTGAATAAGAAATGAGAATTGCATTATTTTCATAATTATTTCCCAATTCTCCAGTATAATTTCAGACCGAGTTAACCTATTCAAATTTATCCTGGTGCTTAAGAAAGTTTGTTGTGGATTGCAAGGGGTACCCTCTGCTTTCGGAAGTAACCAGTGCTTTTTCAGACAGAGTTGCATTCTTCTGTGTTGTTAGCTGTGCCTATTTAAATGAGGATAAAGATTTGAGAGGGATTTTTTTGGCTTTTTTTTTCCATTTTAAAAATTCATCTCTCTCTGTATTTTTGCAAGTAAATCCTCATATTTTCTTGGTCTGTTGCTGCCTTTGCAGATTGGAATTAGCAAATACCTTCTGGTGAAATTTCTTTGAATACTGGGAATAGCTGTCTTTGTACTGAGTCATGGCCTGTGTACATACAAATAGTAATGTAGGCCTCTCTGTACTGAGAATTTATGTTACACAAATACTGTAGTCAAATGAAGCTCCCTGAGAACACCAGTTGGTCTAAAAGTATACAGTCTCTTACTTCATTATATTGCTAATTATTTCTTTCATCCATGTCTTGCTGATACCTTTAATTTAGCATGAAAATGGGTTTGTGTGATATGTGGTTGCATTTCTAATTCTTATGCCATTTTTCACGATCTGCGGCTCTTCACCATGTACCGTGGCAAAAGAGCCTTATAATATGCAGTTCAAACACATTTGAAACTGAGAAATTATGTAAAGTTTCCGCCAACAAGGAAATACTGCTTTTGTTTATTTTGTTTGAATTCCCTTCCCTGAAAAACCTGCCAAAAACTCCTGGGCAGAGTGTGGTAGCAGACCAGAAGTCCCCTGTGGAAGTGATCTATTAATGTTAATTATTATCTTTTGCTTAGAGAACTCTGAACAATGTTACTTTTTATTTTTAGTCAACCTATACAGCAATAGCATGGTTCCCTGTTTTTGTTTTGGTTTGGTTTTCTTTTTTAATTCTGATTTTGCACAAAGATAAAATTTGTAATAACACTGACACTGATCAGTAGAGGATGTTTTTTCAATAAACTACACATCTAAATTTTCTTGAACTAGGTGTCTGGTTTCCTAAAGGGTCATTGAAGTCAGGAGAACAAATCAGGAGAAAGCTACAGCATATACACCAAGTAGCCAAATTACTGACAATCCTGCCCTCAGCAACCTTGAACTGAAAAAAACAGTAAGGATGGGTATTGGTTATACTAGACTTCTTGCTTGTGTGACCTGAACAAAACTGAATGTTATAAGTGCTGTTTCTGTTTACACACTTAATTTTGCAATTTCATTTTCATATTGCCTCCATGCTGCTTTGCCTTACAGTCTGAGTAATAATCAAGGGGTAGCTGATAGTGCCCGCAGTAGCTTGATCTTTTTCGGTCTTTCATGTGTGCTGTTACTGTGTGCTGCACATTTGAGTGGGATATGTGAGTTAAAACTATGTGACGTGTTCATGTCTGTGAACTGTGAGCTGCAAAATAATTCTGTAGCTGTGCGTTGGCACATCAGAGAGCTTGCAAAATGAAAAACTGAGACAGCATATTACAAAGTAGCTTCCAGTTTTGCTTTCAAACAGGAATTCAGCCTGCCTTTTTTCCTGAAGGAAAACTCAGTGCACGGCAATGAACTGAAGTGCTCTTTGCTTGCTTTCGATATAAAAGCACTAGCGTGCTTTCATCTCCATGCTTAAAACTCTTCAGCCTCTCTCCTGCACTAAGTGAGAATTTCTTAATTCCTTTACTGGGAATACAACTTTGTCCATAAGCTTTGATGAAACTAGTAAGTTTATTCAAAGAGAACTGTTGTAGAAGATAACTTATTTAAGGGTTTCCAGTGGTGCTTACTATTGTGTCTACTTGAGCAGCCTGTGTGATTAAATTTAGTATATTACTGTCAGATGAGTAAATAAATATCCATGTTTTGCAGATGTAGAACTGAGACACTGACATTATGTAAGCAAGTGACAGCTGGTGACAGAATTCTGAGTTATTTCTGATCCAGACTACTGCCATAACCGCAGGATCACCGTTTCCCCTTTCAGTTCTTTTTTGATTTTCTGCATAATTTCCTCCGTAAGGTTTTTTCAGATAGTGGATAGAGTATATTGCAATAAAGGAGATGAGCAGTCAGCCCCTTTGTGGTTATACTGAAGGTACTATATACTGGCAAAAAAAAAAAAAAAAAAACAAAACGTGAACAGGAAAAATAGCAGCTCAGAAGTCTTACTCATCTCACAATGTGTTTCTGATCACTTAAGCTAAACAAGGAAAAGAACATAGCCTGTGTTTCTGTTGGAGAGGTCTCAGAAAAATGATAAACAAAATTAGACTGAAAAATTATACCTTCCAAGTCAGCTGAAGCATGAAGGTATCAGCTTGCTGTTCAACCTTAGATATCCTTAATAGTCTGAAGGTCTTATGACACTTAAAATAATGCCTGTGTCCTATTCAAACTCTAGTTTGGTAACTGCTCAGGTTCTTCTGTAACATCTGTGATTTCAACAGGTATTCTACACCTCCCTTTCACAGAGCAGTTCCTGCAGGGTGCTAAAATAAAATTTATTGTATGTCAGCGGAGAGGTTGAATTTGATATTAGTTGAAAGATGACCTCATTCCCGGGGGTAGAAAGAGAACCAGTGCACTGAGGGAAGAAGGTGTTAAGGAAGTCTGGTAGATACCTGTCCATTCTAGTTGCAGGTCTGTAATGGAAAAAGTATTCATCAGCCACTACCAAGGAAACTTGAGTGTGTCAGAATATACTAGTGTACATAGAGCTTAGACCCCCTGAGTGGTGTTCTACAAGAAAGCCAGAGAGGGACTCTTTATTAGGGAGTATAGTGACAGGACAAGGGGTAGTGGTTTTAAACTAAAAGAGGGTAGATTTACATTAGATATTACAAGGAAATTCTTTACTCAGAGGATGGTGAGGCACCGGAACAGGCTGCCCAGAGAAGCTGTGGATGCCCCATCCCTGGAAGCATCGAAGGACAAGTTGGATGGGGCTTTGGGCAGTTTGGTCTGTTGGAAAGTGTTTCTGCCCATGGCAAGGGGGTTGAAATTGGATAAGCTTTAAGGTCGCTTCCAACATAAACCATTCTCTGATTCTTTTAGAAATCATACGTTTGCTAGTTTAAGGTTGTTAGTTCATAGGAAAATACTTGGCTGAAGTGTTGTCTGAAAATGTAAGCTTTTTGTTATTACTGGAAGACAACTGTATTCTGTTACACAGCGTCTCAGATTTTCATTTATTCCTTTTAGACATTTTCATTGTGTACAGTAATCCATCCACTCTGCCTCCTGTTTAAAAAAAAAAAAGGCAAATCATGTTAGATTGTCACAGAAGATAAATTCAGATGTTTAAGTTAATGTAACTCATGGTACCTCACGTTTCTATCATAGGTTCAAAAGGGGAAAAGGATAATATCAGGCTTTTTAGTGATCAGGTGTGTAACAGCAGGATAATGTTTGAGGGATGGTGTGCTGGTGAGGGCTTTCACTCTGCTCCACGAGGTACTGAGTACACTGCAGTGCATTTGAAATGTTTATAGACCGAGGCACGCTGTTTGAGAAATAAACAAGAGGAACTCGAACCTTTGTCTCAGTTGCGGAGGTACAACACCATTGGCTAAGTGAGACTCGGTGGGAAGAGTCCTGTGACTGGAGAATTGTGATGGGCACTTACAGGCCCTTCAGGAGAGAGCCAGAGCAGGTGAGGTGGAGGGGTAGCATTGCATGTGAAGGAGGGGTTGGACTGTGCAGCACTCGCACTTAGGAATGATGTGGTTGAAAGCCTCTGGGTAAGGATTGGAAGAAAAGCTAATGTGGATGTCGTTGTGGGAGCGTACTACAGATCACCAAGCCCGAGTGATGACACCGATGTATTATTCTATAAGGAATTAAGGGAAATCTCTAGATCAATTGCCCTTGTCCTTACGGACAACTTCAGCTTCCCCGGTGTTAACTGGGACTATCATACAGCAGACACAAACAGGTCCAGGAAATTCCAGAAACATGAAATAACCTTTTTTTTTAATATATATATATAGGTACTAAAGGAGCTGACTAGGAAGGATGTTCTCCCAGATCTGTTGTTCGTAAATAAAGATGGTCTTGTGTGTGAAGTGATGATGGTGGCTGTCTTGGCCACAGCGATCATGAAATGGTTGAGTTTAAAATCCTTTGTGATAAAAAGCTGTCAGCAGAGCTACTGCCATGGATTTTGAGAGAGCAGACTTCAGGCTGCTCAAGAAAATAGTAAGGTACCCTGGAAATCTGCTTTTGAGGGTGTTGGGGTCCATAAATACTGGTTACTTTTTAAGAGACATCTTTTAAGAGTGAAGGAGCAAGCAATTCCTGTGTGTTGGAAGTCAAGCCAGCAAGGCAGAAGGCAGGTTTGGCTGAACAGAGGTCTCCTGAAACTTAGGTAGAAAAAGAATATATATTGACTTAGGAAACAAGGTCAGGCTACACCAAGGGACTAGAGAGATGCCAATTGCCACTGTAGGGAGAAAACTCTTACAGCCAAAGATCAATTGGAGTCAAAGCTGGCCAGTACTGTGGCAGATAACAAAGGTGTTTTTTTTTAAGTATGTTAACGGTTATAGAAGGACTAAAGAGAACATAAGTCTGTTATGCTAACGGGTGAAGTTAAAGCAGGGATATTTAATGCCTTCTTCACCTGTTTTTAGACTGTCTGGTAGACAAAGGGAAGGCAGTGGATATGTTTGATTTTATTATTTTATATTTATTTTATTATTTTTATTTTATTATTTTAGCAGAGCTTTTGATACTGTCTCTCACAGTATCCTGAACAAAATGTCCAGCCTACAGCTAGATATGTACACACAATACTGTGGGTGAACATATGGCTGAAGGGTCATGCCCAAAAAGTTATAGTAAATGGGGTAACATTAGGCTGGCAGCTAGCCATTAGTGGTGTTCCCCAGGGCTTAATTTTAGGGCCATTTCTCTTCATTGTTTTTATCAACGACCTGGGCTTAGTAAGTTTGCAGATGATAGTAAATTTGGAGGAGCCCTTGATTGCCTTAAGGGCAGAGAGGCCTTACAGAGAGATCTTGATAGGTTAGAGCACTGGGCAATCACCAACTGTATGAAATTTAACGAGCAAATACCAAATTCTGCACCTGGGACAGTGTATTGCTAGTGGTACGTGTAGTCTGGGGGACAAACGGCTGGAGTGCAGCCCTTCAGAAAGTGCTCTGGGAGGGTTGGTTGATGGTAAGCTCAATATGAATTGACAGTGTTCCCTGGTGGCCAAAAGGGTCCACCATATCCTGGGGTGCATCAAGCACAGTACTGCTAACTGATCAAAAGACGTCACAGACCTACTATACTCGACATTGGTGCTGACTCACCTTGAGTACTGTGTGCAGTTTGGGGCTCCACAATATAAGAAGGATATGCAAATACTAGAATGCTTCCAAAGGAGGGCAACGAGGACGGTGAAAGGACTAGAGGACATGACTTATGAGGAATGCTTGGTTTGTTCAGCTTAAAAAAGAGAAGACTGAGGGTTGACTTCATTGCTGTCTGCAACTTCATCCTGAAGAGTAGAAAGGGAGGTGCTCATCTCTTGACCGGTGAGAGGACGCAAGGGAATGACTTAAAGCGGTGTCATGGGAAGTTCAGGTTGGATATTAGGAAAAAGTTCTTCATTGAATGGGTGGTCAGGCAGTGTAACAAGCTCCCCAGAGAAGTGGTTGTGGCCCCAAACCTGTTGGTGTGCAAGAAGCATTTGGACCAGTCTCTTAGATACTTGGTTTAACTCTTAGGTTCTGTGTGGAGTCGGTTGGAGTCAGTAATCCTCATGGGGCCCTTCCAACTCAGAATGTTCTGTGATCTTATGATTTTTCCCATCCCACAGAGAAATTGTTCACCAGAAGGCTGGAATTTAGTCTGTGGCCTTCCTGTTGAGAACTGCAGGAGGAACATTTTGTGGAGGATTAGCCACGAGATGGCAGCGAAGCAGATCACTGACAGCTACTCAAAGAAGCAAATGAAGTAGATGAAGGAAGTCAGCAGCATGCTCCTCTAGTCATAACAATGTTGGAATCTTTGCATGAAGTAATTTACTGAATTAGGAATTTTTCTCCAATTTTGAAGCTGGTTTCCAATTAACTCCTAATGTCTCAGATCCCCCAAATTTTCACATTATTTAAAATGAATTTTCCTAATTAGGGCCACTAAGTACTCTTAAGTCAGCCCACCTTATAAAAGCCCTATCTTGTTGCCTATGTTCCCTGACTTCTATATGTTGTATGGACCCAAACATAGGAAGTAATCTGTTTTATATAGAGCTGCATAATTCCAGTTTGGCTTCTTTTAATCCCTTGTAGTGATTTTATATCATAGCTGTTTGTTACATGAATCCTTAGTGGTAATTAGCCTTGTAAATGCTTTCTTAACTATAATTTTTAATATAAGGCTTCTCCCTCAAGATGCTTAACTAGAGAGACAGGAGCTTTTGGTGAACAAGTTATCTCAGGGGGGTTCTTTCAGTTTGTCAGAACTAGGTGGCAGTCCTGTTGGGGAGGGGGAATCCATATTTCCCAGGGTGGAGGGGAATTATAAATCGCCTTGTGGTCTGTAAGCCAGAGGATAAAGAACTTGCCCAGGATTTAAGTTAGATATTTGATAAAATTTTCTTTAAAAAGAAATTGGAGTCGTACCCTTTCCCCTGACCACACGAGTACAAGTAAGGTGCCTGGAGTGCTACAGAGCATGACTGTCTTACCCCATTTAATAATTCATTTTCATAAAAACAAACATTTACAAAACAGAAATTTGGGGGTTCCTGTCTATTGCTGGGTGAACCTAGCCACTCTGGGGAGTCTGTCTTTCTGTCTCTGTCTTTTCTGTCTGTCTTGATTCTTATCATTACGAAGCACAAAACTGAAGCCCAAGTTGGAGAAACCTTGGGAGAGCTGAGTTTTGACTGGATTAGCCTTGAACTGAGTGAAGCTGGCCACTTTGTGTCCAGTGTCCCAACTGCTGCGTTGTGGGAGACTGCAGAAATAGATGCATGGGAAGGTCACCCCAAGTAGTGAAATGAAACAAAAGGAGTGTACAGTTTGTTGGTTTTTTTGTTTGTTTTTTGAGGGTGGGGATTTTGTTATTGTATGCTGGGTATCAGAAAAATATATATATAATTTGGCCACCAAAAGTATATTGTTAGAAATAATGTGTAAGATAATACTGTATTGAGAAGATGGCACAAGGTGACTAGCTGCAATTGAAGGTTCCTTGTCCACGTGCCTTAAAGACAGCTGTAGAGGTGGTCTCCCCCCTGTGAATAAAGGAAAGCTTTAGTTTTACTCTGAGGTTCCCCAAATTTACTCCGAGGTTCCCCGAAATACGTAGTGCAATAAGGGTTGGACCCTATCTGAAGCAGGTGGCTGGATGGATTTCATGGCGTCCACTGAACTAAGGCTAAGACTAAGCTAACTTTTGTGTGTCACAGGAGGGAAATTGGGGGGGCAGACACAAATACGTGGATTTTGTAAGCCTAAATACGTGGATTTTGTAAGCCTACAGTTACTTAAGGGCTGATGCAATCTACTTGTGGGTTAGAAAACAGGAGGACAAACATGGAGAGAAGTGTACATCAGTGAATTTCCTGCAGCATGGGGATGTTACACCCATTGCAGGGAAATTGTGTACTCATGAGAGGGTTGCCTGTCTGTTCAGGGGTTGCCAGGAGCCAAGTCAGCCCAGTGCAGGGAATGCTGTCCTCACTTGCTCTCCAGAGTTCTTAACAGTGGAAAATCACTGGGAGACTGGATCACCCTTGCCAAACTCCTCTGCCTGTGATGTTTCTGGAATGATCTTTGCCCTGGTGCCTTTCAGTAGGAAAGCAACAGAAGGCAGGGGAGAATTTGCCCTTGTTGAGTTTCCCACTTGCCTTAGACCCACTGACAAATCACTGTGAGTACAGACTTCTGTCTTCATAGAAGCTGGTTTAACTCCAAGGGGGAGCTAATGCAAAAAGAAAAGCATCAAAACCCATGCTGTACAGAAGAAACAGTGTGTGCTCTACATCAAAAAGGCAAAATGTCTCTAACTAAATAGATGATAAAATATTTCCTTGATAAGTAGGGTTCTTTTATACGGACAGTGACCGCTGGCAGTTATCACTACCTGAAGGTTAGTGTCCTTTAACAACTGGAAGCAAAGTCCATGAGGAGAGGTCTCAAAATACCAACAGCTGGGCTGCACCAGTGCTCTGGTCGGTTGGAGCTGGAACCGAATTTTGGAGAGATGGGGAAATGTTACAGGTCTGAGGACTGAGGCTTGACCACTTAGGCAACGTGGCTTTCCGCAGAGCAGCTGGCACCGGGGCGGGGGGTCTCAGTGGTCCTCATCCAGCCTGTGTACCACGCGCGCACGTAGGCAGCAGAAGGCCGTGCTTTTTGCAGCTCTTTTGAGGTTCGTGTCCGTCTTTTTTTAGACGTCGTTAATTAAAAAGCAAGACAAAAACCCAACCTCAGGCAGCCCCTAAGTACATGTTTGTGAAGGCCGCGCCGTTACGTCCCCTCCCTGCCCACGCCCTCCGCTTGCAGACTTTGACCGAGCTCGGCTTTGCGCCCCCTGTAATCGCGGGTGCCTCCCGTACAAATTACACGTCCTGCAGAACCCAAGATGCCGCCCCGGGAGCGGGCGGCGGCTCGCGGCGGGGACGTGGCCGCCGCGTTCCCTGCGATCCTGCGGCGGGGCGGCCGCCTAAAGTTAGCCCGGCTGCGGGCGGAGGGGGCCGGCCGCGCCCTGGGCGAGGCGGCGCTGTCCCGGCTCGGCAGACCCGGAGCGTCCCGGGGAGCGCGGGGGGGGGGGGGGCCTCGTCCCGCCCGGGCCGGCGGCTCTGAGCCTCCGTCACCCGTCGGCCTGGGGAGGCAGAGCCCCCAGAGGCGCTCGATTACAAACCCGCGAATCTGCCCGTTTCTAGGAGAGAGAAGAACAGTCCGCGGCTCGCTGCCGACGTCCCCGGGCGCTCGGAGCAAAGCCCGGCCGCGCGCCCGCGAGTGCGGGGGGGGGGGGGGGCCGCCGGCGGCCCCGCGTGCGGGAGGGCGCCGGTAGGGGCGGGGCTCTGGCGGGCACCGCCTCCTTTGATGTGCGCCGCCGCGGATGCTATTGGCTGCGCGGGCGGTGACGTTCCGGGACTGCGGTTGTCCCGCGGAGCGGCGCCGGGCCTCTGCTGCGTCGCTTTAAAGGGGCCGCGCTCGCGGCATCCCCGGCGGCGGCGCTGGCCCCGAGGCGCTCCCGAGCCGCCGGTGCCCGGCTCCGGTCGCGGCGGGTACGCAGGTCTGCGGGCGCACCTACGGGCACCGGCGGGACCCGGGCGCGCCCGGGAGGTTCCGACCCGGTAAGGAAGGTCTGGGGGCTGATCGGGCGTGAGTCGGCAGCGGAACGGCTGGCGCCGGGACCGGGAGGTGCCGACTCCGGTCGAAGGCGCCGAGGACCGGTGCGCGGGGGAGGCCGGTGCCTGCTCCGGGAGGTGCCGACCTGCTGGGACTGGTGCCGGTGCCGAGAGGTGCCCGCTCGGTAGGAGTCTCCGATGGCTGGTGCCGCTCCCGGGAGGCACCGATCCGGTGGGGCTACCCGAGGACCGCCGAGGCTGGTGCCGCTCCCGGGAGGTGCCGGTACCCGGCAGGAGCCTCCAAGCGCCGGTCACGCGTGAGTCAGCCCTGCTGCGGCTGTCGCCGGTGCCGGCGGGTCCCGAGGAGCGGCCGCACGGGAGCCGGCACCGGCACCTGCCCTTCTCCTCGGCAGCGGGCAGCGCCTCGGGACGCGTCGGTCTCGGACTCGGAGCAGCGGCCGCCGTCGGTCCCGGCGGGCTGGGTCAGGCAGCGCTGCCGGTGCCGCCTCCCCCGGGGGCGAGCCGTGCCCAGCGGCAGCAGCGGCGCCGGGCTGGGCTCTGGGAGCCGATTTTGGACTCCGCAAAGCGGCCACCATCTGCCCGGATCTGGCATTCGTCAGCTCCCCAGTGCAGCGTTTCGGGGCCGAAACAACCTGCTTCGGCTTTTTTTTCAGAGTCCAGGAGGCAGAGAGTGGTGCTGTGGCCCTGACGCGTGTTTCGGGAGCCTTTGGCTGGGGGCACGCTGTGTTTTGCTTCCTGCTAGACAGAGGGGGGGAGAGGGGGGAAAGAAAGGAACATCCCATCACCCGGAGTGACTGCAGTGTCTGCCGTGCCCCGTCCGAACACACGGGAAGGGAGCTGGGAGGACAGGTCCTGGCCTCAGTGGCTGCAGGGAAGGTGTTTTCCTGTTTGCTCCTGCAAAGGGAATTCGGAGAGTAGTGAGAGCTGTGGGGTACGGGGTGCTGTGCAGGGGAGGGCAGGAATTAGGCACCACACCGTGCAGATGGGGTCAGGGCTGGCTGAGATGTGCTGCTCTGAGCTCCAGCGTTTGGCTTTTTGTTACTGGTTTGCTCATTAGCTTCTGTTTCAGGAGCTGTTTAAAAAATGGGCCGAGCCAGGGACACAGGAAGGTCTGGTTTAATTCCAGGAGCAGCAAAACTGTCCAGTGATCCCAATGACATGTTCGATGGTGTCGGCGTCTGTGCTAGAGAGGAATATTTTCCTCTCCTTTGCTTTTGGGGCAACAGGACTCTGTTTTTCCTTTCGTACTGTTCTAGTGGGTGGTCAAACAAGTCTTCCAAAGGTTAATGGTTGGATTTTGAATTTTTAAAAAAAGGTTGTACGCTCCAGAAACATCAAACGGTTTGATAAGCTTAAAAACGTCAAAAACAGAGGAGCAGATGAGCAGAGTAAGCAGGGTGATTAAAATCTGCTTGAGGGACTGTTCTTACAACTGGGAAATGCCCCAGTGCCCCATTTGCTTTCAAAGCTCAGAAGTACCCAGCTCTGAAACCAGGTGCTGATCCCTGTCCGCGCTCGCACAGGGCCTGATCCTGCAGCAGAGGGTGAGCGTGCAGCACAGTGCTGCTCCTCTCCCTGCAACTTGTCCTGCGTTGAACCCGCTATGGGATTAAGCCCTAAATCCCATGGCAGGGCGGAGTTCCCCTGGGATGCACAGCAGTAACTAGTCTGTGGAGATAACAAGGGCAGCAAATACTGCTGGTTTCCAGTCTTTCCACTCTGGGCCTCTGTGGGGCAGAAAGATGCCTGAGGATGACTGGAGGGACAGAAAACATCAAGATTTTAGGGATAAACTACCCTGGGAAATTCTTCTGTCAGTGACACCAAGAGCTCACTGCTTTTATCAGGTGTATTTTGACCTTCATCCTGAATTGGTTGTTTAACCCTTTGTGTTTCATTTTCTGTTTCAACATTCAGGCTTTGAATAATGTTAGGAAGCACGGCCACTTTTATTTTATTTTGGAAGGACTTCTTTTTTTACAGAAGGTGGAAGGACACTCTTCCAGGAAGCAGCTGCCCGGTGAGTCATCTTCATGTATAAATAGCTCTGGTGGGAGCGGTACCATGGCTTGCTGCTTCATGGAGCCGTGAGGTGCAAAGTTGTGGAGGGATTTCGTCACCCCCAGCACCACAGGGGAAGCCTGGGCTGCCCCCCAGCCCATACAGAGTCAACTGTGCCCACCCTGGCTGCTAGCACCACAGCCTCCCCATGCTCCTGGCTGTATTTGTCAGAGTACTTCAGAGCTGGGACATTTGTTGAGTATTTTGTCCTGTCTCTACTGCCTTCCACCTTGTGGCAGAGTCTGGGTTTAACGTGGCTGTTGCCAAATCTTGGAGTGTAGCTACAGTTCACCCTGGTTATCTTTAGATGGAGAGAAAGAGCATCATTTTCTTAAGAAGATCTTCTAATTCTGATATCTCATGTTTCCAAATTGTAAGGACAAAACAGCACACGGGAAAAACATGATTTGTCAAGCCTTACCCTGAAGGCCAGCAGCGAGAAGTCCCATCCTGGATCTTTATTCACAAAATAACGCTGGCTTAAATTTTATTTCCTCCTCTCATACAAGTAATGCACATATTGATGCAATTAATAGTGGTGTCAAGGAGGGCTGAGATTGGAAGAGGCCTCTTGCTGAAGCATGGCAGGGACACTCATATCTCCTGCCAGTAGATGGGGGCAGCAAGAATCCAAGTTGGCACTGAAAATGGTCCAGTGGTCTCGTGCTTCCGCCACAACCCTGCACGGTCCAGGAAAGGAGAGTATTTGCTCAGAGCAAGGGGTGGGATATTTCATTGTCCCCATATGGTTCGTTTTCCTGTCTGCCAGATTTCATCTCTGAACATGTCTGCAGGTGCTCGAGCGTGTTGGAGGGACCTGGATGGGGGGTGCTGCTGCCTGAGCACTCACCTCAGACCCCTGGGGCTGGTCTGAGGCTCTTCAGGGTAACAGGGACGTCACTGCAGTGTCAGTGCTGGCAACACTGGGAGCAATGAGCCTGGTGGAACAACTGATTTTGTTTTCCAGCTGATGGGCACAGCTAGATTTATCCCCGGTGGGGCTATTGATGTCCATGGCACTTCAGTGAGAGCGAAGTGATGTCCTGGAGGTGGGGAGGGAAGGAAGGAGCTTGCAATGGGGCAAATTCACATGAGACCTGGGTGGCTAATGCTCCTTCAGACCTCATGCTGGTCAACTTTAAAAGGATGCCACGCTAAAATGAACCAACCTGGCTTTTCTCCAGCTCATAGATTTTTTTGTTGTTGTTTTGTGTTTTTTTTGTTTGTTTTCAAATATTTATAACAAAACTTTAATTTGGGAGAGATGACTACATATAAGGGGATTGGGGAACCTCAGATGACAAACGCTAAAGGGACTATAAACTACTATAAGATTTATATGATATCTGTGTTCAACCTCATCTGCCCATGTGTGGTATCTGTTGAGATCTGTTCTGTTTTCTGTTTTGCAAAACACAAAAATCTTAGACCCAAGAAAGCTCTTTCAGGAGTCAGATAAACTTGTCATAGCCACATCATCTCTTATAGCTGCCTGTAACTGCTGTCATCCATGGGGGCTTTAACCAGCTGTTCCAGGGCTCTTTCCATGTGCCTGTGACTTGCTACCATAATGCATCCTTATGGTTTGAACCAAAATGATTTTTTCACTGTTGATGCCGCTTTAGAATTTAAAGAAAAAAAAAATGCAATTACTCTTGCACACACATTTAATGCTTTTTTTTCCTGTCTCTTTTGATTTGGACCTGAAAATCACAGTGACTGATTTCACCTCCAGGCTGTCT
Organism: Anser anser; assembly: GCF_964211835.1. Taxonomy (NCBI): domain Eukaryota; kingdom Metazoa; phylum Chordata; class Aves; order Anseriformes; family Anatidae; genus Anser; species Anser anser. Next base: position 198,242 of record NC_139744.1, read on the forward strand.
TTAACTTCATTTTGTTTCAAATAGTGTCTGTTAATAAGCATCATCTTTTGATGGAAAATTTTAACATAGAAGTTAGTTTGGGCAACCTGATCTAGTGGAAGGCATCCCTGCCCATTGCGGGTGGGTTGGAACTGCATGATTTTTAAGGTTCCTTCCAACCCAAACCATTCTATGATTCTGAGTAACTAGATTTTGGTTTGAAGGTTTCATAAAAAGTTTCTTTTACAAAATTTCAAGCTGGCGTTTAATTTTGAGTTACCACTTTCTTTTGCAGTGTGCTACATTTGCTTTGCAGTTATGTTTTGTTTTAGTGGAATCAGGAACAGTTTGTGGCCAAAATAGCCTGATGCTAGACTTAAAACCAGACACATCCCAAATAAATCACCTTTAGATGACAAACTTCCTATTGTGATGCTAATATCAAAAAAAATTGAAATCCTCCTAGCTTCAGCTAAGATGAGGTACTAGCAAACAAAATTTCCCACTTTCCAGTATGTTTTTCCTCATTCTGACTGTCTGCCAAAGTTCCCAGACAGGTTGATCTGTGAGGTTTGGCATTCTGAGCTTGTCTGTCACTCTCTTTTTATCACTATGGACCACAAGAGGTCGGCACAATTCAGGGGAAGTAGTCTGCGGCCTGACTTTGCTCTGGGGTGGCAGTCTGGCATGTCTTTACTGGAGCTGCCTGAGCCTTTTTTTCATTCCAAGATAATTACTCCCTTTAAAAATAAAAATAAAAAATAAAAAACTACCCAAACTAATTATACTGGAAGAAAATCAGGACAATCACGGAACAGGACATGTTGGCAGGGTATATTGCTGAGCTGGGTCCTTTCATATGTGGCAAAGCCTGAGCACTTGGGAGAATTAAGGGTGCTCAGGTGCATGCCCACTCACCCTGCTCTCTACAGAGTCATTTAATTGTTTATTTCCTGGTATAAAAGGTCGCGAGCTTGGAAGCTCACTGCAGGACATAGACAACTCAGCGCGCCACTCCACATTGGCAAGCTGGAGCCGCATGTTTCTGAGTGCATTGTGACTCCTGATGTGGTATCCGAAGGTGACAGACAGGGAAAACAAAGTGATTAACCAACATCACCCTTGTGGTTTGCAGTGAGGAGACCAGCACAGAGAGCCCTAAACAGGACCTTCATCAAAGCGGTGCTTGGAGAGTGATGGTCTTAAAATGAAAAGGTGCTGTGAGGGTGTTGGGCTGCCATGCCTGTTTAAGGTCAGTGTGATTCTCATCTGTTTTGACCTCTCTGTCTCTTGTCAGGGTCAGGGAGCAAAAGTAAAGTATCTGTCCTGCACTTCTCTTGACACACATGGGATGTGCACAGAGAGCAGCTGGGGGCAGTGAGCAGATGCTGCTGGGTTCAACGCTGAGAGGCTGGGGCTCTCCGGCTTCCCACATTGTCAGCAACGTGGTTTTACTTTGTTTTTAGAGACAGGCAGGCCCCAGCTCTGAGTTACCCTGGGCCTTTTGGGAGTCCATGGTGCCTGCAGAGCCCAACCCAGAGGCAAACCACATCCAGGTAACAGAGCAAAAATTAACCTGCAAAGTCTTTTCCTCTTAGGAAGAGCTAGACTTGTCCTTGAACAGGTGAGCTTGTAAGAAGGAGCAGCAAGAGGGGTTTACAGGGACACAAATCCCTTTTTGCAGGTGTGACAGGAGTGGGATGGGGAGCAAACTTTCCTCCGTCCCCTCCCCAGGACCTTTGCTGCACATAAGCTCCCCAAGGCTCATGCTGTCCATGTCCTTTGGAAGGACGTGTATGGCGGTAGTTTAGCACACCGACCACCTTGACTGCAGTAAAGGAATTAGCAGTAGCAAAATGATCTCTCTGTAGGAAGGACAAGCACCTTAGAGTTAGGGCTAAGGTATGTCAGCAGTGGACTACTCCCCCTCCCCCAACCCTCAGTGGGGTTAACAAGCGACATGGCAAAAGACAGGCAATGATAACTTAGCTAGGAAACATTGCTCTGTGGAGTTGGCAGCCTCTTGCTATTGTGTTTATTGCCCTCATTGTGCTGGGTCCAAAGCAAAGCACCTTCCACTAACTGTTGGGCTTTACTCTTCCACCTCACAGGGTGTTGGTATGGCCAGCTCCCAGCCTCCAAAGTACCTCCTCATCTTCGACTTTGATGAGACCATCATCAATGAGAACAGTGATGACTCCATCATCAGGGCAGCACCAGGGCAGGCACTTCCAGAGCACATCCGGCAGACCTTCTGTGAGGGTTTCTACAATGAGTACATGCAGCGTGTCCTGACGTACATGGGAGACCAAGGTGTCAAGATGGGGGACTTCAAGACTGTATATGAGAACATTCCCCTGTCCCCTGGCATGCCTGACCTCTTCCAGTTCCTCTCCAAGAACCATGAAGTCTTTGAGATCATCCTCATCTCCGATGCCAACATGTTTGGCATTGAATGCAATCTGAGGGCAGCTGGTTTCTACTCTCTCTTCCGCAAAATCTTCAGCAACCCATCCAGCTTTGACAAAAGGGGGTACTTCACCTTGGGGCCCTACCACAGCCACAAGTGCCTTGACTGCCCAGCCAACATGTGCAAACGCAAAATCCTAACAGAGTATCTGGCAGAGAGAGCCCAGGAAGAGGTGGAGTTTGAGAGGGTCTTTTATGTGGGAGACGGTGCCAATGACTTCTGCCCTTCCGTGACTTTGACTTCAGCTGATATTGCTTTCCCACGGAAGGGCTACCCCATGCACCGGATGACCCAAGAGATGGAGAATAAGCAACCTGGAGCCTTCCAGGCCACTGTCGTTCCCTGGGAGTCAGCTACAGAGGTCACCCGCTATCTCCAGGAGGTCCTCAAGAAGTGTTGAAGATAGCTCAAAAGAGGCTTGTTTACTATAAGCATCTGGGAAAGGAGAGTCCTGGAGGGTCAGGTCCTGTACTCCATGCTCATCTGGCACTACCTACTGGGACTCCGATTCCTGGGCTGCTTTCCTGCCTTCCTCTCCACGCTCCTTTCTCCCCGGTGGTAAAAGCACTTTCTCTACCCGCCCCCCTCACCCCAGCCTTTCCCTTTTCCATTGCCGTGTTGAGATGACGCCTTCTCTATGCAGCTTGGACATCAACTCCAGTGTCGGTGCTTGACAACACTAACAGTGTGGTTTTTTTTTTTCCCCTTTTGACTTCACAAGAGCAATTCTTTAAAATCCAGAAGCCAGCTTTCCTGAAGGCTGAGACCTGCACATGCTTCCTCTTGACTTCACCCTGCTCTCCTCCTGCTCATCTTTGCTTGCCACGCAGAAACTGCGTGCTGTCACCTTCAACCTGATGCTCTGAGGGCTCCTTGCCTCTTCAGGAAGCTATTAGAAATTTAATCCATGAAATTTGTGCTGCCCAGGCTCCACAGCTTGCCATGCACCCCACGCCTTCCTCAGCTGGTGAGCCTTTTGCTGGAGTTAATTGTTGCTTAAGACTATTTTCTGGGGAAAAAAAAAAAAAAGACTAGCAGAAAGCCTTGTGGAAAGGTGGTACCTTGAAAAAAAATTATATATATATATACATATATTTTAATCTCTCCTATGAAGAAAGGCTGAGAGAGCTGGGGCTCTTCAGCCTAAGGAAGAGAAGGCTCCAGAGTGACCTTACTGCAACTTTTCAGTACTTAAAGGGGACTTACAAAGAAGATAGAGAGTAACTTTTTGCTGAGTCAGATAATGACAGAACAAGGGAGAATGGTTTTAAACTAAAAAAAAATAAAAGAGAGGGAGATTTAGATTAGGTGTTAGGAGGAAATTCTTCATTCAAAGGGTGGTGAGGCACTGGAACAGGTTGCCCAGAGAGGTCGTGGATGCACCATCCCTGGAGGTGTTCAAGACCAGATTGGATGAGGCCCCGAGCAACCTGATATGGTGGGAGGCATCCCTGCCCATGGCAGGGACGTTGGAACTGGATGGTCTTTAAGGTCCCTTCCAACCCGAGCCATTCTATGATTCTGTGATTCATTAGCTCCCGTTGCCCCCACCCCACTTTCCCAGGGTATGGGCACGAAGGCCACGTCCCACTACAGGGAAGAGGACCTGACTTCACTTTCTTCTTCCACCTGCTGCTTTCACTTCCAGGGCAGAAGGTCCCCTGCATTCTTGATGTAGACAGGTTCCTCCACACTGAGCCAGTCTTACCAGCTGTCTACTTGCGTTTGCTGAATCGTATTGACTCCCCTGTGACCTCAGGTGTGACCTGGTCAAGAGGTGCTGAAACCCCCCCCCGGCTGGAGAGGGAGGTGTGGTGCTTTGGCATTTCTCCTGGTACTGGATCCCTGGAGGCTAAACCTGTGGCCTCCTGCCCCACTGCAGTATTAATTGCCCCTTCTAATTGCACTCTGCAGGGGGGACCTGCAGCATTTGTTGCTCTCTGGTGTTGGCTTTTCCTGGATTTATCCACAGCCTTAATGGCCCCAGAGGGTGATTTGTAACTACTCCAAAGCATAGAAATCCTGGCAACAAATCTGAGCGGTAAAGAAATAACCAAAGCAGCCCTGAGTTGTTCCTCATTTATGTAATTTTTCTCTCTCTTTGTTCTTCCTCTTCTGGACACTGTTCAACTGTGTGGAACTCGAAGCCATGGAATTAAAAAAATACATATATATGTATATATATCTATATATTACAGATACACAGTTTATTTTCATCCACAACATACACCTGGGTGTGAAATGGCTGTGAGGTGCATGTACATGGCATTTCTCTTCCTTGGGCTGCTGAAGGAGGCAGAAGGGGGGTGAGGGGGGATGGGGGGCAGGGATGGGGGGAATGGGGCTGGGTTACAAATAGTGTTCTGCTGATTGGGCCTCTTTTGGCTCGGCTCCTGCCCCCCCTGCCCTCTCCCCATTACTCAAACAGCTGGGCATAACAAGCATTTTCTTTGGGGTTACTGCTAGAGTGCTTCTCTCCTCCTTGCACCCATGGTCATTCATGATTTCTGAGCTTTGGTTCTGCTATACCCTGGGGCCTCCCAAAGGGCCAGGAGCATCAGCAGGGCCAGTCCAAGGGATTTCAGGCTTGCTGCCCTCCGTGTTTCAGGCAGCATGAGGGACAGCTGAGTTGCCCTAGTGCTGAACCTTCACCACATTATCAGCAGTGATTTCTGGTGTAATTAGAAAATAAAACATGGGTGAGAGAGGTGCAGGGAGCAGGCAGTGGGGATGCGCTTGGTGCTGGAGGCTGCCAGGGTGCAGCAGTGAGGGTAGCAGCAGCTGAGATGGAGCCCCAGCATGGCTGCCCTTGCCATACTGCAGCAAAAGCTTTGAGCTGTGCAGAACACCATGTGTTCAAAGCCAAAATTCAACGGCATAGCAGAGCCCTCCCCGTCTCCTGGAGCCTGAGCATGAGTGGATGCAGCTGAGCCGGGTGGGTGATCAGGGGTTGGGGGTGCAGAGGGTGCATACCCCTGGCACTCAGAAGGGCTCCACATAATTGCCAGGGAAGAAACCTACTTCCTCGCCCATGATGCCCTCACACCATCCATCCGAGTACCTCCGCGTGACGTAGATGAGCGCCCCAGGCTGGAAGGAGAGCTCGTTGTCTTTCCGCTGTGCATAGGGATAGAGGGTCACCACTGTGAGAAGAGGGAGAGAAATGCCATGGAGCAGGACAAGGCCAGCTCCAGGACAACTCACCACCAGGAAGGGCAGGAGAGAAGGTGTGAGCCCCCTCCATGCTGTCCTCTAGGGGGAGCAGAGTTGCTCCCTTGGTGCTGTGACTGAGGTCAGGGGCTCAATGGGGCAAAGAAATCTGGTGGATCCTGGTGGACCTGAGCCTGGAGCTGCTGTACCTTTCTCCAGGTAGCTTGCTGGGACCCAGGGGGGCTCCTCCACATCTGGTGGCAGTGGTGGGGTGAAATCCTCAAAGTCAAGCAAAGCCGGTGGTGGCAGCAGCGGTGGCTTGAGGTCATCAGAAACTGCAAATCCCCCCCAAAAAAAGCAATGGGGGAAAAAGGGCTCCACATGGAACAGGGGCCACATGCAACAGTTGTGTCCCTGTTTCCCTCATGACGAGCACCCCTGGACCACCTCAGCACTCACCTGGGGGGATGATGTCCAGTGGGGGCAAGGCCAGGTCCCCCAGCGGTGGGGGGGGTAGGTCTGTGGGGAGAGGTGAGGGTGGCCGGACAGTGGCTGCAACCAGGGGAGGTGGCCCTGGGAAGGACGGGAGCGGTGGTGCTGCAGGGATGCCTTCACCAGTGTCTCCCAGGGCTCCAGTTGAGCTGGGGGTTCAGAGGCAATGCCAAGTCAGAGGAGCCAGGCCAGATCTGTGGCTCAGCGCCTTGTCTTTGAACACAGACACCTCCCCTGTGCCAGCACAGGGTGACACCCACTGTGGTCACCATGGTCAGGGACCTCAGCATCTGCATGCAAACCATTTCCTCATTCCATGCCTCAATTTCCCCATTATGTACTCTCTCTTTAAAGGTATTTTTGCTCTAGAGATGAGCACTGACTAGAGCAGTGAATCTCAAACTCCCAAAACCCATATATATATATATATATATATATATGTTTAACCAAAACCTCTCTGCAAGTGGAAGCTCCCCAGAGCAGTGGGGTGACCATGGCTGCCCCAGGCCCACTGAGCCCTGGGCCTTTCAGAACCATGCCTGTACCTGACCGATGTCAGAGAAGAGGTGGACGAGGCTGTGGAGAGCTTTCCCGGAGGAACCACAGGTGGCTGTATGGGCTCAGGGACACGGGTGCTCCTCCTGCAAGCAGAGCAGCCGCTGAACCCCCTTCCTCCTCCCACTGCACCTCCTTTACAGAAAGTGGCTTGGCATGGGGTTAGGGACAGGACACCAATGACAGCAGCATCACATGAACCTGTAGTGCACCTTCTGACTCTGTAAACACCATTGTCACCTGCTCAGTGACACCAGCATTGTGTTGGCCCTGATGGTCACAGTTGGTCCAGAAAGATAAAAGTCCCCACCACTGCACCCCCTCCCCCCCTTCTCCCGGAAGCCTCACCCCAGGGTGCCTGCAGACTGTGTGGCTGACTTAATCCCTTTCCGAGCCAGGGTGCCTGTGCGGGAGAGCTGGGTGCTGTGGTCCTGCAGGCATAAGGAAACATGGACACATGACAAGCACACTGCACCCCGATGTGCTGTCCCTGTGGGCAGCAGCGTCCCTGCGGTCTTTGTTCCACCCTTCCCCAAGGGATGCTGCCAGGTGGCGCTGGGAGCTGCCCCAGCTGACAGAAACAGCCAAGCAGCAGAAAGTGCTCGTGCTCCAGTGCTGTCTTGCCACCGTGGGAACAGCAGCCCCAGCACCGCCACTTCCCCTCCAGCCCCATGGTGGTTTCACACTGTGCATGTACTTGTGATGCTGCCGAACACCACCACCACCCTTCCACCCCCCAGCACCTTCTGGCAAGGGCAGCTGATGAGAGCAGTTTCGGTGCTGGAAAGGCACTTCGGGAGTGAGAGCACAGTGGCTCAGCCCTGGCCCCAGCATTGCTGCCAGCCTTAGCCAAGCAACTCCAGCATTGTGTGTCTTTGCTGCATTTGACCATGCCCTATTCTCCTCCTGCCCCAAGACAGGACCACTAAGCCCCAGTGGGATGAGTCCTGGGATGGGCTGGGGGAGAGTACAGACAGACCCCCCCACACACACACTTCTCCATCCAGGAGGGGTTTGAGCCCATCTGTGCACCCACCAGCAGAACCCCAGGTCACTGGGGACTGAGAAAGCCCATCTGAGCCTCCACCTTTCCATGGGACATCCTCCTCATGCTGACCCCATCACCAGGCTGACCTTTATGCCATGACCAATGTCATCCAAGATGCTAAAGTTGAGGGGTTTCCTGTAGTAGGGCTCCAGGCAGGGTGGGCCGGGAGGTGATATGATCTTCTGGTGGGCTGGAAACCTCTTGCTGATGGTCAATGACCCAATCTCCCGTCGAGAAACTTTCTCCTTGTGCATGTCAATCCTCTGTGGAGATGGCATTATCACCACCATCCCCTCCTGGGTTCTCCCCACCTCCTGCTGCCATCTCCAAGTCCCACCAGGCCTTCACAGACCTCCCCACATCTCCCTCTCCCTGCCTATAAAATAAGTCAGAGATCAGGCCTAATTCAAGTTTCAGCCTGATCCCGCTGGCCTGTGTGGAGCCCCCATAGAAGTCACGGGGTCAGAACCAGCTCTTCTACATCTCATCAAGGCAAGCAATGCCCTTGACGCCACCATATCCACCTGCAGTGGATTTGGCCTTTCCTAAAGTGGAAGAGCGAAGGCATGAGACAATGGTGAGGGATTTGCAAGTTTCAGCCATTTTCCTGCTGCTTCCAGAGTGACTGCCAGGTCCCTTCCATGGCAGTAAAAGCTCCAGGCAACTTTCAACTAGCAGGAAGAAGGTGGGTGGCTGCAGAGCTCTGCGCCAGTGCCCTCAGGCTCCGAGAGGATGAGACCAGTCTCCCCTGAGGGGAGAAAGCAGCTAAACCAACATGACTGCTTCACACTGCAGGTGGCTTCCCAGGTGGCTCCCACGGTCCCCTCCACTGCTACTTGCAAACACCCACACTGAGACAGCGCCTGCTCCCTCCCCCCACACACACCCCCAGAAGACAACGGTTTCTGAGCCCCAGGTGGACTCGTCCTTCAGCAACCTGTTGGGTGACCACCATCACCCCGGGGAGAGAGATCAAGCACTGCAAGATGCTCTGATGGGCTCTTGAAACCGTGGTGAAGGATGGCCTCCAGTCCTTTTAAACTGTCCTAATGTTCTCAGTAACAGGCCCTTTCTCTGGAGACCACCCCATCCTTTTCAGGGCCCAAATCTCACAGCAACATGGACCCAACATGAAATGTCAGTGGTTGGAGAACAGACACACCTGAGCCACGCAGCTGATGTTGGCCTCCACCTTCTGCAGCTCGGTCACCTGCAGGTCTAGCAGCTGGAGAAAAGTGGTGGCCAGGCTGCTGACCTGGTACGCTACGCTGGCCAGGGACTGAGTGCTAAACGCCATTGTCTCCTCCAGCGCCTTCTGCTTATCACTCGCCTGGAGGGCAAAACACACCTGGTGAGCCAAGCTAAGACAGCTGATACCACACCATGTCACATTCACCCTCCTGCCACCATCTGCACGCTGGGGTCATACGGGAGCGAAGACGCTTCTTCTTTCCAAATGCATCACAGTTCCTCCAGCTCAGCCAGCAGGACTCACAAACACCAGACAGTCAGCAGCGCTCAGCTTTTCTGGCACTGAGAGATCATGGTGAATCCTCCCTGGACAGTGACAGCACCATCCTGGTGCAGTGGCACAATGCAGGGTTCTGCCATGCGTGAGTGGTACCACCAAGAGAGGATCCTTTAAAGCACAAGCGGACCCCGTCGTCATGACACTCTCCTCAGCAAACAGGGCCAAAACAACCCTTTTCCCTTCTATTGCATCCCAAAAGCCCCCGCCCCACCTTTCCTTCAGCTGGTCACAAGGGGATCAGGGCAGGGAGGAGGAGGAGGGAAGCCGATGGCAGCAGAGCTTTGTGCCCACTCTACATCAGGACGTGGTGGGGACAAACCCTGTGCAGGTACCCAGCTTGCCTCTGTCCTGTGAGGAGACACCTCCACAACTCCAGGGACAGCTCGAGCTGGTGTTCATGGTCCCCTCCCTGGTTATCTCTGATGGCATCAAAACCCTCGGAGGACTTTCCCTTTGTCCTAGTCCTAATTCTGAGACCTGAGCAGAGAAGCATCTGTGGAGCATTAGGGGAAACCAAAGCACAAGACAAACCCTGAGAGCTTTCACTGCTAAGTAGGAAATGAGTGGGGAGGCATGAGCTGCCATCACCAAGAGTCTTCATCATCACACCAGCCTCCCCCCCCCTACCCCTACCCCCACCCTCATCCCCAGGTAGCACCATCTCAATAAGAAGATCGATAAGGCTCCTAGCTGACTCCGACATCACAGCTCACCCCATGTTGTCCCTCAATGCCCTCACCTGCACATAGTTGCTCTCGCAGTAGTCAGCGACCCGGTGGAGGTTGCAGTGGTTGTCGCGCAGGACCTGCCTGGCGGCTGGGATGTCACACTGCTGCAGCTGCCGCAGCTCCGACATGGTGCCGGGCTCAAGCGCCCACTTCCTCCCCAACCGCCTCGGCACCGGGTTTTGAAGCTCGCAGCGGTGCTGACGCAGGGCCTGCGGGTCCCTCGACATCCCAGCCCCCACCTCCGGCATGCTGCACAGGCGTATGACCTCTCCAGCCGCCTTCAGGCATTGGCCCTGGGAGAGCCAAGGAGAGGCAGGGGAACACCAGGAGAGGAAGCGAGCATTTCCCCAGCTCTGCTCACCGTGGCCCTGTGGGGAGATGACAGGCTAGCAGGGGAGCCCCGTGTCACAGCCGGCAGCCATCCCACCGGGGCAGTGGACAGGAGTGGCTGCAACAGTGAAGGATCTGGGTCATGGAGGAACCGGCGGTGCAGGGGGGGCAAGCAGCTGAGGAAGCCTGAAAGCTGTTGGTGTGCTGGGACCCCAATACCCACCTCTGCCACCTGCACCCAACCTGCATATCTGTATTCACCTCCAGACTCCAAACTGCAGTTCTTTGTGGCTCTCAGGGGGGAACAGCTTCTGGAGCAAGAAGGCCTGAAAGCAAACAGCACTGGAGACAGCAGGCTCAAAACAGGGTGATATTCCAGGACAATGCTGCAGTTCACCTCCAGACAGCCCGAACTTGCCCATTTCTGAGCATTCTGAAGCCAGCTTGTAGCAACTATCAGGGGATGGAGGTGCTGCTGCCTTCCCAGAGGGTGTGAGGCCAAGCCCAGATCCACTGCATCCAGGGAGGGGAAGTTCCTTCCCCTTGCCTTTATCAGATAGGCAAGAGATACACCCCCTAGGGCAGTGCTTCAACTGCCAGGTCTGCCTTCCTGGAAAAGCCCTGTGCACCCCATTTGGGATCAAGCTGTGCCCCCTGACCTTGCTCAGCTCAGGCTGTTCTTAGCCATCAAATTCCTGCTGGAGCCCATGTGCCAAGCGGCCCAGTGGAAGCTCCTGTCCTGCTCTCACCAAGGGCAGAGCATCCCCTATGGCGCTTTGCTAACTGTGTTTTCCAATGCCACAGGACAGTGGGAGAGGCTGTGCCAAGCAGGGCTAAGGGCATGAAATTCCCGCTTCCCAGCACTGTTTGAGGAAGGTCAGTCTCGGGTGCTTGAAAAATCTCCCTCCACCCTCTCTTCCTCCTCCTCCTGCAGGCACTTCCTCAGGGCCTCCTGAGCTCTGTTCACAGCCTCGGCAACTTTGCGTGGGCCAGATGGCAGCAAAACACCCTTACTGAGCCCACAGACCCACGAGTGCTTGCCTCCCTCCTCACATATGAGTACAAGGATGAGGGAAATCATGAATTTCCTCCAGCACTGGCTCTGCTGCTCACACCCTCAAGAGCCAAGAGCTACCCAAGCTGCTCCCTAGCCCCTCATGGTTTCCTTGCCCCAGCTCCCCTCCCCTTCATCCCTTCTGAAACAGGTGAAGCCCACCCCTGTATGCACAGGGGATGTTCCCATTGCTCCATGTCTGCCAGGCAGGTCAGGATCTAACTGCCACACAGACTCAGACATCCACAGTTGGAATCAGGGGCTTCCCAAGTGCCTTAGCCATCAGCTCCACAAAGCATTTCTCCATCCCTGCCCTTCCTTTCCCATCCTCACCCTCTCCCAGCCCTCCCCTACAGCCCTACCACTGATTACCCTGGGCTTTGAGGCTAATACTCAACACCTGACCAGCTTATTTGCCTGAGTCTATTATCAGCTTAAGGACCAAAGACATCTGCTCCCTGTTACTGGCTGGGAGATACAAAGGAGTCTTCAAGCCCACAGCAGGAGAGTGAGGGTGCAAAGGACGGCATCTTGTCGGCACATATGGGTTTCTGAACGCTTCCACCACTGAGAGGGGGCAGCTCCTTGTCCCTGTAGGTAAGTGGCTTTGCTTCCTCTAGGCACAAACACTACCGTAGGTGCCACTATCTTCATGAGTTGGTAGTTCCTCAGAAAACCTGCAAAACTGCTCCTGCCCAAGCAAAGGACATATTAGATAGATCTAGTTTGCATTTATGTTGCTTTGCTTGTTCAGGAGACACTGAGAAATCTGATGCACTCCCATCTGTGTCCTCCTAAGGGGCTGCTAATCCAACATCCCTAGTTTTTCTCTGGGCTCAGCTGGCCCTGCTGAACTGGCCACCTCATGCTGTTGGGAAACAGCCTCTGTGGTAGGCAAAAACCTCTTTAAGAACTAGGCTAGATCCTCCTCAGCTGCCCTCAAACTGCACATTTTGCTTGATTTGTCTAGTGAGAACAAGCAAACAAAAATCTGCTTACTGCAGATGTTATACAAAGTGTTTTGAAATGTGTGTTGTGTTTGTTGTTGTTTTGTTTTTAAAGCTTCAGCCCCTCTCTCAACATGAGGGTAGTTGAGATGTCACCAGCATTTGTGTTACGGCCAAAGTAATAGTCCTAATGTGCCCTAGGCGAAGCCCATCTATAGTTTAAATACATGCCGTTTATGTGTGGTTACAGGGCAAAATGGCTCAGGATATGACAGAGAAGGAACTGTTGAAGATGGAACTGGATCAGCTGAAAAAGGAGGTGAAGAATGAGAGGCAAATGGTGAGTATTTCACCCAAAATGGAAATGGACTTTCCCTGGGGTAATGTTCTGACCCGATTGTGCTGTGAAGGGAAAACAAACCACAACTCCCTGAAATTAAACCTCATATACAGGCACAAGCATGTGAGTTCAAACCTTTTGCCTCGAGACAAGCATCCCCTTGGGGTTTAGCCTCATGTCTCACAGTCCTGTGGCTGCAGCCCCACGGTGGAGTGTCCATGGCACCTTGGGGATGTTCTTGGGGATACCACAGCCATGAGTAGCTCCACAGTTCTCCTCTCCCAAAGGAGCAAATGAGTTTGTAGACAGATCACGAGCAAGAGTGCACGTCTGCAGTGAGGGCTTGTTCCCGTAACCCATGTGGGGCATCTCCTTCCTTCCTTGTAGGTCTCCAAGACCGGCAAAGAGATCAAGGAGTACGTCGAATCCATGGCAGGAGAGGACCCACTGTTGAAAGGTGTCCCTGAGGACAAGAACCCCTTTAAGGAAAAGGGTGGCTGTACAATAAGCTGACACCCTTCCTCCTCCCTCCCTGCCCTGGCCAGGAACTGGGCTGTTTCATGCAGGAGGCAAGACTGTAAGAAACCTGCTTTTCCTGTAGTCTGACCTTGGCACTGGGGAGTCCTGAACCAATATGTAGTTGCATCTAAAGTAGCAAAAAAAAAGAGAAAGAGGAGGAAAAAAAAAAAAGCTATCCCCTCCCCCCCAACACCGGAGATGCAGCTCAGCAGCCAGAGCAGAGTGTGTTTTTTGTGCTCATGTAACTGATTTACATTTGGTTTCCGCCAAGCAAAACTTCTGTATTTTTAACAGGCAGCAGCAAACTGGGCTTTAATGAAACCATAGGGCTGTGTCTTGTCTCAGACTTCTCCAAGCAGGCCAACACCAGCATAGGCTCCAAAGCCCTGAGCTGAGCACCCCCCCCCCCCCCCCCCCCCCCCCCCCCCCACTGCAGAAGAATGTTCCCAGTGGGACCTCACTTGAGTTATTTCCCTGTTTCCCTATCTGGCACAGGCAGACAATATACTGTTGCTAGTTTGAGGCTTCCAGTGGTCTGAAGCTTTATTCTCTTTATTCCAATGTATACTCCCAGCCCATTAATGCTGTCCATCGCTCCTACAGACCACAGGTCACATCCACAATGCATCTAGAGCCATGGGATGGTCAGAGTATGTCTGGGGACTTCAACCAACACATTGTGAGCCGCACGAAGGTGCAAGGCTCCAGGCAGCTTGTTCAAAAGCTTCACCCTGCCTCTTGGTCTCGCTTCCTCCCTGGGAAACCCTCCAGCAGCCACAGGAGAGCAAGCTGTCGGGGCCTGCCTGCAGCTGTGGCGGCTCCAAACACTGCCTTGGCTTTACCGTCTGCTCTCCTCTGCTGCTGAGGCTGTGCCGTGGGCAGGTGGGGAGGATGGACTAATTCCATACAGGTAGGGGTGCTGCAAAGTCTTGTCCCACAATGTCTCATTGGTGACAGGGATGACTTGGAGCTGGCAGCCCAGACAGCCTCTGCTCAGAGGTGGTACATGCACCAGGTCAGACTTAAACGCAGCAATGATAATTGCTACAAATTCAGGGCAGGAACAAACCTCTCCCACCACGTGGGACATGGCTGTTTGGGAAGAGGTGATGGCGCAGAAGGTACCTGTTGCATATTGGGTATAGCCTTTGTCTCTCATGATGCTGGTGGAGAAAGCAGCCACGGATGGGGCTCCAGAAGAGCATGGAGGTGGGCTTAGGATTACTTTAAATGCTGCACATACAGGGAAATTGCTCCTGAACCCATGCGGAGCTGCAGTGCTTTCCTGGCTGCTGGGTCACTGCTGGTCACGCTTGACGCTTGCCCGCAGGAGGCCGTGGGACTGGAGGTCCTCAGCTGTTCAACGTCAGACAAGGCCCAAAACCTGGGGCTCCCCTGTGGAACCTGAACACAACAAAGAGGTTCTTCCTGGTTGCAGCTCAGGAGGGAACTCACACAAATCCTCCGCATCTGGTGTTGTGTACCTACCTAGCCATAAATAACTGAATCGATAAAGGTTTTGTTCTTTCTCTTTCCTACGCTAAATAAATCCACTCAGTGTGCACTCGAAGCACAGCCTCTGTCTCTTGTGTCTGGGAAGGACAAGCTTGCCACACAGCACGAATCCAACCTAGCGATAAGCATCCTCAGGCATCCCCCTGCTTTATCCAGGCCAGACGCCCTTACCACAAAAAAAAAAAAAAAAAAGGAAAGAAAACCAGCTTCTGTGCCAAAACAGAGCTTTGTTGTCCATCCCTGCTCCTAATCCCGGAGGAGCAGGTCTCCAACAGGCCCGGGTCTCCTGAGCCCCGGGCAGACCGCCCGGTTAATCCCGGCTGAGCCCCCCGAGCCCCGCGTCACAGCCAGCTCAGCTCCGCCGCACGCCGCCCGTCCTCCGCGGCGGGCTGAGCCAAGCGCTGCCCCCGGGGGGGGGGGGGTTGTTTCTCTACTGCCGACCCCACGCAGGGGCCGCAGCTGGACACCCCCCCCCGGATTTATGGTGCCGCCCGGGGAAGCGCTCCGCAGCCCGCGTTACGGAACCCCCCGCAGCGGGGGCGCCGCTTAGCGCAGACGCGGGACTCTCCCAGCCAATAGCAGCGCGGGCAGGTGGCAGCGTCACTCCCCGCGCGCAACCTGCGCCAGCAGCCGAACAGCGCCCTCCGCAGCTCCGCCCCGTCTGTGCTCACGCGCATGCGCTCATGAGAGCCGGCGCCCCCGCACAAAATGGAGGCGTGCGGATGCCCGCAACCGGCGGAGGACGGGAGGGCTTTCGGGGCAGGCCTGGTGCCGCCACCGCCGCACCGATTCCCGCCCGCCTCCCGCTGAATTACTGGGACAGCGGAGACAAAAATGGCGCGAGGTCCCACCGAGATTTGAACTCGGATCGCTGGATTCAAAGTCCAGAGTGCTAACCATTACACCATGGGACCGCTGCGGAGTCGTTCTGCTGCTGCGTCTTGACTCTCGTCGCCGCCGCGCCGGTTGCTCGCCCCTGCCTCGCCCCTGCGGCCGCCCCGGGGCCTGCTCTGGGCGCCGCCGCCGCAGGTAGCCCGCCCGCCGCCGCACGCGTGGCTCGGCACCGCTCCGCCGCGCCCCGCGGGCCCGGGGAGGGGCTGGGTGCGCCGGGGCTCTGCAGCGCCGCCAAACCCGACGAAATCTGCAGTCCGGTCGCGCCGGTGCCCGCGGCGTGCCCGTGTGCCCGGGCAGCTGCCCGGCAGCCGGCGCGCCCGCCTCCCGCCGAGCCCTCGTTTCCTCTGTTTTAAACCGGGGCACCGTGCCCGGCCGCCCCTGTCCCCAGCGTGGGCCGCGGACAGAGGGGCCGCGGGTCTCGGTCCCGGTGCCCCGAACCGAAGCGGGGCTTTGGGCTTTGCGAAGGGCCTGAGCCCCGTGCCCAGCGCCCCTCAGAGGCTCTAGAAAAGTATAGCACACGCTCCTACAAACCCAGTCGTGAAACAGACCAGGTTTGGGTCCCACCGCCGAGGAAGAGCAGACGGCAACCCCCAAGGGGTCCTCGGACGCTGCTGCTGCCACCACGTGCGCGTCCTCAGACGCCCGTTTCCCCACCAGCACCTTTCTTTCTTTCTTCCTTCCCCGCAACTCGATGAAAAACACACAGGAACAGTGTTAGGTTGGTTGGTTTGTTTGTTTTCTTCTTTATTAAAAAAAAAATAAAACAAAAACAACCAGAAAAACAGTGGCGTAAAGCAGTTTGTGGCAAAACCTTGCTGGAAGAGAAATGGAGCCCACATCCACCCCTAATCCCAACTCCACATCCAAACCAACAAAATGCCTCACACCAGAGTACAAGGGAAGAACACAGATTAGATGAGGCAAGTAGGAGAGAGAGGGGGAAGGTGGAAAGAAACATTCAGCTGAAGGGAGGAAAACCAGTATCATTACAATGACGTACAACTTCTTTTGAGGAATAGTTCGAAATTGCATTGGAGCAGCTGCTGGAAAGAGACACAGCTTTGCTCAGTGGGTTGAGGAGCACTTTTAGGTGCACCTGTCCCACGGACGAGGTGCTGCTGGGTGCTCCTGGTGTCAGGATGCGGAGTAAAACAGGACCTCCTATTTGGCTCCATTGCAATTCACTGGATTGCTTTGCATGGCGGATGTGCTGCTCAGGACACCCCTTGCACTGCCATCAACCTGATGCCACCGACCTCCACCAAAAAAAGATGCATAAACACATGGCCACTGAGAAAAAAACATTGAGCATGATTTCCCTAGCGTCTCCCACCCATGCAAGATGGGGTTCAGCCCCACTATACTGGGGAACTGAGGAGGATGGATATTCTACTGCTGACAGAAGTAAATATCAAAGTTCAAAAGGAAAAAGTAATGGAAGATTGAGCATTAAAAAAAAAAAATCAGTCACAACTAAATAGTTTGGACTGCTGAGGTCTGGAGCTTTTTCAACTAACGACCACTTTAAAGTGAAAAAAAAGCCCATAAATTCTATTTTTAAAGAACATTTTTCTTTGGAAAAAGTTATTTTTTTTTTCCTCTACACTACAGCATGTGGAGTTGCCACTACCTAGTTTTAATCTATTGTTGCTAAGAGGTAGATAAACAAAAATGACTTGGTTATATATAAGGTCATGCCCCCGTGTTTGACATGCAGTGAAGCTGGCAAACTCCACAGGCACCAGCCATTTGGGGCTTTCAAGAAACTCTAGGGTTTCATCTGGGGCTTTGTCTCACCTGGAGTGACCCTAAAATTTGTCGTTTTTCAATTCAGCCTAACAGAGCTGGTTACAGAAGCAACATTGGGGGGGGGGGGGGGAGGGGGTATGTGTCATGTTTTAGGGCCAGATTTCCTCTTGAAGTCAACAAATTTGATCTCATGATGAATCCAGATACATTTCAAATGAACCAATATGCTTAACTGCTTGGTAACGAACACTTAAACACATTATGGTGATTTTGACGGTTAGCTTCTGCACTGATTCCAGACAATCCCACCACTTTTCTGGGACAATCCACCAACAGCAACGGGAGCCCGATGCATCCAGTGCTGCTCGCCACATCCTCCAGGATACTCTGCCTGCACAGGAGCTCAGCAGCTCTCGACAAGCCCTTCTCCGCTCCATGCTGCTGAATCCCTATGGAAAACATTTACCAACTATGTCCTGCTGGACTTAGTGTTGCTTTTCAAAAACCTTTACCCAAACCGGTCAAAAAATGGCTTCAATTCTGTCATACAGCTGATTCCTGGGTCTTAATTTGTTGTGGTTTTGTTTGTGTTGTTTTAGCAAAAAATTCCTTTCATCTTTAGCTCATGTTGATACTTTGCTAATGCAGCACACAAATACTTTCCACAGTTCATAATCCACTGCTCTGCCACAATAGCAGGGACAGGCTGCCACTGCAGACCAGGCAAAGCATCCTGGCATGCCTTGCCACAACTCAGAGAGGTATTTGCCTTCAAGAAAAACTAAAAAAAAAATCAGTAAGGTACAGTAAAGCAGCAGGGTTCAAATGCACACTAAAGTCAGCAATGGGCTGACTTTCAAGGAGTCCAATTTACTGCCCATCCTGACCAGCGACCATCCCAAACCAATGGTCCCAGGAGCCTTCCTCATCAGATCCCTTTCCTCTTCTATACTGCAATGCTCCCTAATTGTGGGGTGGAAGGACAGGGTACCAAACCTGCCTCTCCACCACCTGGGAGGATGTGTCTTCTGATGTGTGTGAAGACTGTCCTGAGGCCGTTCCCATGTGGCAGTGGTGCCAGACCCTCCCCTGTCCGTCAGTTGGGTCAGCCTTGAGGTAGTTTGCATGTGTACATTTCCAGCTTGCATCATCTGCATGTTCTCCAAAAACTGCAATTTAAGAGCCTCTGGGTGGTTTTGCTGTGCTCCAGATCTTACCCATAATCACAAATTATTAAAAACAAACAAACAAAAAAAAATAGACACCGAAACTAGTAAGAAAGGCTTATTCAAGGCTGAATTGGGATTCATTTTTCCCTCCCTACACATCATTGATGTGCATCTCCTACACACCGTACCATGGCAGCTAAGTCCTTCAAGAGAGTTTTGCAACTTCAGACCCTCATTTTGCCTAACAATAGTTATCCTGTCGTGGCACTCTGCTCCCAGCGAGCTGCTGCACAGGTCTGCCCATCTGACATCCCAAATTAATTTGAGCCTTGGACATGTTTATTTGCAAGCACCTGCTTGGAGGCAGTTTTCTAAGCATTGGGCAGCCAAGCATTTGGCCACCCACTTTCGACAATCAGGCTGAATTGAAATGGCATTGAAACTTCCATGCACTAATTCACGCTGTCAGTCACCATGCCCTTCTCGCATAGCAAATCTGTGTTCTTCACCTCCAGTTAGCAAAGCCCAGGGCCAGGCTGGGCACAGCACATCCCAGCATATTTGCTCTGCCCAAGGGGCCTTCAGAAGCAAGCATGATATTAGGATGTTTAAATATTCCTATGCCCTCTCAGGGGCCTGCACTTTTCACAGGCTCACACTGATTTCATCCAAACAAAACAAAAGCCACAATGGGGGAAAGAAAAAAAGATCCCCACACATCCCAAAATCTCAGTTACTAATTTTTTTGAAAACAAAAAAGTTCCAAAAATATTAAAAGCCTATGTACTGTGAACCACCAGGGGACAGAGAGAGAAGAACTAAAAACAAAGAAATTAAATTTGTGTCTTTAACTGATTTATAACAAGTCTGCATTTCTGAACTGTTTTTTTCAGAAGCTAGAAAACACAATATTTGGAGCTAGAAATTAAGAGAGAATTTTATTCTGGCACTGATGAACTATTTGACTAACTTATACTGATTTTTTTTTCCCCACTCAAAACTTAAAACACAACCAAAACGTAACGTCCAGGAAACATAAAGTGTATGTTAGAGGCAGTTTCTTTTCAGTATTTACAATGGATTTTCATCTATTTTGACTCTGTAAAACTCTTTCAAGCCTGTCAGTGCAGTCAGACTGCAATCATGACTGCCAGGAGGGAGCATGGCCCGGTTGTTGCTGCTGAACCCCAACTCACCTCCCTACCTCAGATACACTTAGGGGATGAGAAAGTGGTCAGAACTTGGAAGAGAAAAACATTAACTGTTGGGTTGTGTTTGTTTGTTTGGCTTTGTTTTTTGTTTTCTCCTTTTCCCTAGCTGAATGACAAAACAAGATTCTGATAGCATTAAAATGAGATGAACCCCCCCCAAAATCCACATAGCATCATGGTTTTTAGTCCTGGCAACAATATTTTCCCTGGTATATGGAACTGAGGATCACAAAGTGCTTCGGAGACATTAATTTGTTAATCCTCACAACAGGCCTGTGAGGTAGGTAAGAAGTATTACTCCCACTGGGGAGAAACCGACGTACAGAGATTTATTTATTTGCTTTCTTTCCGTTTTGCCCTACGGCCTCAGAGCCAGCCAGTGGCACAGCTGGGAAACAAACTCCGTGCTCTACCCACGTACTGCTTCCTGCCTGAAGCGACCACCCTGGCACGATCTGGCGAGGCCCAAGACAGCAAGCAGAAACTCCCTCTCCTATCCCAGAGGCTCTCTACATGCCTGCCCCTGCCTCAAATTAAAAACTTTCTAAACTGGCAGGAAAGGACAATTTCAAGAAACGAACTGACCTGCCATGCACCCCTTCCAGCACCTAGGAGGAGCAGGGTTGGGTTTGCTACCTCCTTGGAAGGGGGGGGGAATCTGCTAGTACAAAAGCGAGGCAGCAGCTCAGGAGAGGAGCAATTAGTGCTGCTCATCACCCTGCTCCCCAGTGAAGATGAAGCCACAAGCAAGCATCTGCCCTGGGTCCCTGCTGTGTCCCAGTCTGGTTTCATCAGATTTAGCACAGTGGATGTGGGTTGATTTTCTTGCTATTAAAGGGCTCCTAGGGGAGGTTCCCCCTAAATTGCCTATTTTTCCAGTGCAAACAGAGTAGCTATCAGGAAGGAGGTACTGCAGAGCAGTTATCCTCCTTTCTGCTTGCTTTCAGGTTTTACTAGAGATTTGTTTCCTGCTTCTTCACTCCAAGCCTAATTCAAAGCTTGCTTGCATCTCCTTCCCCTGGCCCTCATGACCAGTCTGGATGGGGATCCTGGTTTATGCTGGTTTAGCCGTTCCCAGCTCAGGTTGGCTCTGGAGAAATACAGAGGTGCTTAGAGGCATCTTCCTTACTGCGAATAATTTTATAAAGCAAAGTTGCTTTCCAGAAGTCCTGTTGAACTCAATGGGACGTCAGTAGGAATTTAAGCAGGTATTTAAGTGCTTCCCCAACACGGGGAGAAGAGAAACGGCCAGCAGCAGACTTGCCTCTTCCTGGCAACTGGGTCTGCCTTATGAAACCACAGCTGATGCTGCCTTCCCTCAGGGAAACAATGATATTCCCAAAAGAACCGCTCACTCTTATGTGACAGCACCACTGATGTCTCAGCTGCCACAAAGACAGCCTCAGGCAATGGTGGCAAAGGGATCAGCCTTGAGGTGGCTTTGTGCCTGTAGCCCTTTGCTGGTGAAAAGCATCAAAGGTGTCCCTGAATCATCAGATTTTAGGTATGTGTCAAGATGTTCTCACTGCAACAATCCAATTAACAGTATTGTGGGTGTTCCGTGTTTTTTTTTTTTCCTCAATGATAGTTTGCACCAGTTATCAAAAACACTTGCTGTTGGAAAATACAATTATAATCACCGATGTCTGAATACACTGATTTATGCAAGGCTGTAAAAAGTAGAGAGCCAGAGATTTAAATAAGAAACTGTTTTTCCTAGGGCAAATGCCAGTCTCTGAAAGAGAAGGAAAAACAGGCAGAAGCACCTTCTTGTGGAGAGGCACAAGTGCAGGTGCTGCACAGGTGGGCAGGAGTTTCCTCCTGCTGCCACTGTCCAGCTTTGCTCCTTTGTTCCCATCTCTCTGGAAAAGGGCCAGCACTTCTCCATCACTACAGGTGAGCCTGATCCTGTGTTCCTCACGCACCCAAAGTTTCTGTGGGGTTTAGGAGTGGAAGAGAGGAGTGAGGCTGGGGAGCCAGCTGGCCACTTACAAATTGACTTTACCACCACTGATATATTTCCAACTAACACTCAAGAAAGGGTTGTTTTCCTGCAGGTATAATGAAAAAATAGCAAGATGGGACTTTTTTTTTTAAAAAAAAAAGCACATGAACCTCCTCAAGCAGACAGGGAAAGGTTCACACCTATCATTCATTAGGGTTGTTCACTTTTTCTCTCTCCTTAGTGTTTGTATAAAAAAGTTGGCTCCCATTTATTTCTGTTGTTCTCTTTTTTTTTTTTGATTGCTTGTCCTCAGTAAAACTGAGGTAAATCTCTGTAAAATATTTAGCAGAATCATAGTGGAGAAGATGGCTTGAGACTTCCTCTGTGTCAACACAGGAGGACAATTTATTTGCATTTTGAAAGATATGGCTTACAACTGTTGGTAAAATTGCCCAAGCTGGCACAGTTAAAATATCAGCAAACCCCATGTACCCGACTTAGCATAGCCAGCTTGATGCCGAGGAATGGTGCTTGAAGGCAAGTCTATCCTCATATTGCCTTCAGCAGAATATTTCCAATTCCAAGCACTTTAACAATTTGGTTTCCTGATGGAGTTGGATTGACAAAGGCCTTTCATCCAGTGGCTTTTTTGTTTTTAAATTAAAAAAAAAAGTCTTTCCAACTGAAAAAGTTGGTGGGCTCCAATTTGTCCAAGTTCTCAAAGAGTCACGACATCTGACAGCTCTTGAGTCATGCTAAAATTCATTTCTGGCTTGAAAAGGCCAAAATAATATACTGCTGCCATCTTTTCCACTATGTCTGAAGTTTCTGTCGTTCTCCATAGAGATCTCATAACACTTGGTTACCTGCACATAACTCCTGGCTCATAAGAAACTATGAAACTTAACTTCTCTTTTCATTAAAAAAATAAAATATTCAAGACTATCAGCTTTTATATAAAATATCAGCAAGCCCCCCCCCCCCCAAAAAAAAATTGCTGAGGTAACTTCATACCTTGAGGTAGCTTTTTTTTTCCCCCTCTTTTTTTTTTCTTGTTGCTCAAACACACAGCAATATCTGGCCTTCCCCTACACCTTGTTGTTGTTGCAATGTCTAAAAGGACAGTAACTGCTGCCGTGTTCCCTTATCAATAAACCACCCGCCTTCCTGATGCTGCATGATCCAAATTCAAAGCCAGTTCTCGCTTTGGAGGATGCACCCAGGAAAACGTCTGCTCAAATGGGAGGTCTGGTCTCCATTTCAGAAAGAAATGGTAAAAACATCAGTGCGAGGTTTATTTCCAATTCCCTCCTTTTAAGCCTTGAATCAGCTCACCCAAGGCTGCTCCCAGGTCTCCTCCTGCCTCCTGGGGCGCCTGCTTTGCCCCTCTCCCCACAGCACACTGCAGGCTCCAGGCTGCACCACCTTCCCCCAGAGCCAGAAATAATTTTGCTTTTTCACCCCCCACCCCAATTTGCAGGAAAACCAGCATCAACCAGCATTTGGGCTGGATTACAGAGAAACATGGCACAGGGGGGGCTTTACCTGGCATGCAGCCCCCCTGCTCCAGTCAGAGCCATGGCCAGGGGCTGCACAGGACCAGGGCCCTTCTGCCACAGCAAGGAATGCACACCAAGCCCTGCCTCAGCCCCCGTGTAGAGACAAGACCTTACCCTGCATGGAAGAGGCAATCACAGCAGTTACTGTCCCTTCCAAATACTCAGTATTAAAAACAAACCATTAAAATATATCTAAAATATAAAATCCTCATAAGAGTGACGGGAATCAGTAACCATCTTACATTCGTTTGACTTATATATTTGGTACTGTCTCATGAGAACAGTTATTCTTACCACAGAAAGAAGGGTGGTGGTGGTTGCGTTGTTTTGTTTTTAAATAAGGAAAAAAAAATCTTTTAATGTGCCACATTTCAAGAATATTTTTCTCCACCTAGAGAGATTTGGGTGGAGGGGAACATCAAATAACTCCAGGAGAGTTAAAACAAACTGGCACATCCCAAGTTTGTTAACAATATTCCCCTGGATATTTAAAAAAAAAAAGCAAAAACCAAAAAAGTTGTGTTGCCACACACCCACCTGTAGCTGAGCCCTGGAGACACCAGCAGGATTTCAGGGCACAAGTCTCTTGATCCAGGTGGGGAAACTGAGGCTGAGTTCACATCCCCAGCCACCTGCAGAGGACTTTGCAAAGGAGCTGCTGCCCCTCCTTGCGCCAAATACCAGAGATCTCAGGGCAAACGCATGCCCTGGTTCAGCAGCAAAACTGGACTGAAGAGCCAAGTCTGCCAAGGCTCTTTTTCAATGCCTGATATATCCAGAGCCTTAAAGATCTGTCCTCCTTCACACCCCCAAATCCCTTTGGCTTTCTCCTGAACTCCAGAACTGTTCTGCATGCATTTAGTTCACATAATCTGATTACTAAAGAGATGCAGATTAATTCATACTTCCTACCAAGCAGGGTTTTCTTTGATTTAGTTATTGTTGTTTTATTGCTGTTGCTTGAAGGGAGGAGGGAAAACCAAATCACTTCCCTCACCCCTTCCCTTCCCCATGCAGTTTGCCTCATCTCTGGAACAGGTTGGCACCTACACAGCTAAGATTACTGAGAAAACGGTCACTGCTAAAGTTGTACATCCCACTTCTGCCATTATTTCAAAGACTTCAGAAGAAACTTCTTTAAAGTAAACTAACCTAAAATGAAAAGAAACACTAAAACAAATGAAACAAAAAAGTCATCCTGGAAAATAGAGGTGCTGTCCTGGCTTCTAAGGCACTGCACACAGCACAGGTGAGAGGGAACTTCTCCAGCTTGCCCTTGGGTGTTCCTAAGATTCAATAGGTTCAGAGCTCCCAAGGGATCCAAATCCATTTGGCACTAAGGCTTTTTTTTTTGTATATCCCCCTCGCAATGGAACTTGTTACCAATGGGAGTTGGTAAGTTTGCTACAGTTTCTTAAAAAAAAAAATCAAAATTAAATGCTCCAAAAAGTTTAAAAGCTCTCTGGAAATATCCATCAGCTATGCTGCCAAGGCAGGAGAGGGAGGGAGGGACAGGGAGATTCAACTGCAGGGAAGCCCTGGTGGGAGCCAGAGATGGATGGGGTGGTGGTGGTACCTCCAAAAGCTACTTAAATGAGAAGGCAAATGTTGCACCCAGAAGAGGGGCTGAGTGCTGTGGCAGTTGCAGGTTTGCTGCACTGTCCATCCCTGGCACCCCGCAGTGCTCCAGCCTCAGCAGCACAGCTGGTCCTCCCAGTGCGCTGCAGCACCTCTCAGTTCATTTAAGTAGCTGTTCTGGCATGGGGAGCTAAAAATGGATCAAATTACGTGGTCTGATTCTTAACCTAGCCCTCTAACCTGGAAGCCAATCAAACTGCCTTTTAATGTCAACCAGTCAATGAAAAAATTGTGTCTGTCTATGGTAACTGATTCCCAGCCACTCTTAAGCCCAGCATTGGCTTGTTCCACTTTTCACATTGGTGTCATTGCTGCTCTTATTTCCTCCTTGCTTGCAGCTGGCCGCTCTGTCCCTTCTGATGTTGCTGCTTCACCTGGGCCAGAATGTCTCTGATCTTGCGCTGTGCCATCTGTGGACAAGAAGAGCAAAGAGGGAAGCTAGGGTCCCTGTGCTGGTGTTAGAGCACCACTCCCTGGCTCTCCCCCTGCCTGTCTGTCCTGTTAAACTGCAGGGAAACGGCACTGCATGTCATGACAGATGTTGATGTGGGCAGCACAGGTAAGTCCGTCACAAGAAAAGTTCAGGACATTTTTTCACCCAACAATGACTGCAAAGTGGGATGGGAAAAAGGAATCTCTGTCGCTGGTTAGTTTCAAGAACATGTGAGATCAAATACTGGCAGGAATTGGTCATGGTGGCACGGGTGGGCTAGGTAACTCCTGGAGATCCCTTCCTCTCGTATTTTACTATGGTTTTCTCAAAAAGTTGGGTTTTGGACATCACACTCTGTGAATGCATGTGCACATAAGCCCACAGCTCTCCCTCCTTCCCCCACTATCTCACACCATCACCCACAGCAAAGGGGACAGCTCATGGACACCTGATTAAAAAAAAATCAACAGCTAAGTGCAGAAAAAACTTCTATAGGAGAAAATACAGGTGAACACTACTCCTTAAGAGCCATTAAGGGTTCTACCAGCACCGAGCTGCCAGGACCATACCTGGCTGGCATAGAAGTGCCCGATGATCTTCACAATGACTTGCTCGTTCTCATCAGGGGTCTGATCTCGTGGTACCACCACCTCTGCTGCTGTCAGGTTCTGCAGCTCATTGACCTGCACGGAAGGGTAGAGACCAACCTGTTGCATGGTGTGGGAAGAACATTCATGTCCCCCAAGCCATCCCACTGGAAAACCTGTCACTGGGATTCCCCTGGGTGCTGGCACAAAGTGGGTGCGCTCTCAGAGACATCACAACCCCACGATGCTCTCATCCCCTTCCAAATGTCACTTTTGCTTACAGTTTTGCCTCCTTTGCCAATGACCCTCCCCGCAGATGAGGCAGGGACCCGGATGTGTGTCTCCAGCTTTACTTCTTCTTTCGGTCCAAAAAAGTTTTCCTCCTTCAGCTTCCCATAAATCCTGCCTTGTGCCTGTAGAGGGGAAGGAATGCGGCATCAGGTGCAGCTTAAGATGTCCTATCCCCGCACATCACCTCAGTGCACCCAGCTTGGCAGGTATCCATCCTGGGGACCAGGGACATATGCTAGATCCCAATCAAATCCCAGTTCCTCAGGGTTTTGTATCAGCTCAGCCCCCAGAAGGGCTGGTGCTGTGTTAAAAAAAAAAAGCCACAGTCCAGGGGAGTCTCACAAGTGCACACCAGGAAGAGGTGGCCGTTCTGTTCCTCCCCACCCAGCTTTGCAGGGAAGGGGATAGTGGAAGAGGGCACTGGAAGACCCC
Source organism: Anser anser (assembly GCF_964211835.1). Lineage (NCBI taxonomy): Eukaryota > Metazoa > Chordata > Aves > Anseriformes > Anatidae > Anser > Anser anser. The sequence goes on from NC_139744.1 coordinate 224,808, forward strand.
TTCCCCCCCCCCCCCCCCCCAGTGATGGCAGCAAAGGGAGGGACCTTGAACTGAGCTTCTGGAGGGCCCGTGATGATGACCATGCGCACTTTGGAGTCCGGTGTCTCTGGGGGTGCAATCTGGAGGGGAGGAGAGAGACGGTCACTGCAGCAGGGAGTTGCACAGGCAGGATTATGGCCATGCCATCCTCCCCTGCAGTGCAGGATTGGGCACCCAGACACATCACCTGGGCTTTTAAGGTGTTTTTCACCACCAGAAAGGCACCCACTTGGTGAGAGGTGCTGGCAGGACAGAGCTCCTTGACAGGGAGACACTACCTTAATAGAGGCACTTGCAAACCGGGAGAGCTGCTTGATGTGCTGGCCCTTCTTGCCAATGATCGCACCAACCGCCTGCGCAGGGATGAAGACATGCACGGTCTCTTGCTCCGGAGGCTGCAGGTACAGTGTTACTGCTCAGGCTCAGATGCCATCATGAGGATCTGGGCAGTAAAGGGCCCTGAACCCCCCTCTGCTAGCCCAAGTGACAGCTATGCCTCTCCCGATGGTGCTGGGTGAGTACTTTGTCTGCTGTATTTGCAATAAGTTAAAGGTCCAGATTCTGCACCCACACTGGACCTGACCTGCCAGCTGACAGCAAGAGATGCTAAAGTCACAGCCCCATTCATTGCAAGGATCTTCCCAATGCAGAGGAGATCTCTGAGCTGGAAACAAGAGCGATTTTAGCTGCCGGGTGTTCACGTACCACAAAGGAGCTGTACGGCGCGGCTCCAGAGACACTGCTAGGAGGAGGAGGTACTGCATTGGAGGAGGCAGGGAAGAGGCCAACAGCAGCCAGGTTAAGGCCAGGGATGAGGTGAGATTGCAGCTGAGGGTGAGAGGAGAGAAATGCTCATTGCTTTTACCAAGACATCCTCTTAGAGAGCGCACATCAGATGAGAGGTAGGGCAGGAACCCTGCCCAGCAGAGCTGCCGTCCCTGAGCCGAGCTGCACTCACGCTCATGGCTGCTACATCATTCTCGTAGGCTTCCCTCACTTTCTTCATGATCTCCTGCTCTGCTTTGCAGCAGTTCTCGATGGAGCCCTTCACTGTGATCGTCCTTTCAGGGTTGTACAGAGTCAGGTCCTGCAATCTGATGGGGGGAGGGGGGCGGTCAGTGTTACCCTGGTGAAGCAGCAGCACCATCTCCCTGCCATGCCTTCCCAGCAGTGTGTGCATCCTCCCTTCCTTCTCATGGAAGATTAGCTGCTATCATCACAGCAGGCACTGCAAAGGCAGCACCTGCCCCAGTGCCAGTCAGAGCAGGGACCAAAATAATGGTTTGCATTGGGAAGTCCATCCAGCCTTCCCCAAAAATACAATTCAAGAGGAAAAAAACAATTCTCACTGGCTATAAAACCCAGCCAGACCTATGGGCCACTGCAGCACAGAGGGGAAGAGGAAGTGAATAAAGAAAACATAATACCAAGATTTTTCAAGACAGCTTTGGAAACCAAAAGTACCCATGCCATAGGTTGGTTTCCCATGTGATGGACAGGCATCTTCGCCCACTTTCATCACATCATCCATCTCTTCCTCACCCTTCCCACCCACCCCAGGCTGGAAAAGTTCTGCCCTGGTTTTCCCAAAGACAGCAAGGAGCCTTACGATGAGATGGTGATTTTTGTCTCTGTGTCCTGCTCCACTTTCTTCAGGTTTCGCCCTTCTTTGCCAATCAGGCGCCCCACAAAGTTGTTATGGGCCAAGATTTTCAGAGGCACTTCATCAGCTCTAGAGAGAGGAATGAAAAAAAAAAAAAAGAAAGATTACTACTGCCAGAAGAAGAGAGATTGACTACAGAGTGACAGGGTAAATTCATGTTTCCTTGCTCAAAGTACTCCAGCTCTCCCAAGGCGAGGCTCCAACATGCAGATTGGAGTGCCACACAGGTCCAGGTGTTAAGACAGTAATGCAGCCCAGCAAAGAGCTGTGGATAGGATATGCATGCACAGAAGGGAAGGGGGAAACCTTACGTCTTGGTGTCCTTTGCCTCCTTCTGCATGATCTCCAAAATCATTTTGCAGGCAGCAGAGCAGCCCTCGGGGGTGGAGTGGATGCTGATGGCTTTTTCTGCAGCTCCTGCATTCTCTTTTCGGTGCACATCAATCCTGCAAGCACAGGATCAATGCTGGGGTGGGGCACAGGGGAGAGGCTCTGTGGCTTTCCAGCAGTGTGAGTGCTGGCTGCTCTACTCCCCCAGCATCCCTGCAGACTGCCCTAAGATCAAGCACTATGTTATATGCACACAGGAAAGGCAAGGGGAGTTAATTCTGGGCTAAATACTTGACACGGACACAGTAGCTATAAGCTCAAAACACAGAAATCCAAATAAGGCAGCAGCATCTATTTATATTAAATAACAGGAGTGATTAAGTGGTGGAACAAGCATGTTCCTGGGAGATGGGATGCATTGTCCATCACTTCATGTCTTAGAAAAAGCCTTCCTTGGAGAAGAGCAGTAGTCAACACAAGATTGTAGGCCAAATGCAGGCAGGTGAAGCTCAGCAGGCTTGTGCTAAATGAGACCAGCTGAACTAGTGACTTCCCCATGCACTCCCTGAAGTTGCTCTGCTGCCCAGCAGTGAGGAGCCTGTGGGCCCTGATTCAGCCAGGGCCATCCTGGCAAAGGGAGACACGTGGGGAACCAGAAGGCAGAGCTGAGGAACAGCATGTGAATGTGGCTCTTGGACATACCACCCTGTACAGCAGGAGTGCCAGAGCATCCTCCAATAGCCCATGCTCCACAAAGAAATCCAGCCTCAAAAATCACTGCAGACCAGTCCACTAATTAAGGTGCAAACCAGCTCACGGGGAAAGGGAAGGAGAACAGACTCACTTGGACTGCGTCTGCTTGGTGATGTTCCTGATGGTGGCCCCTTCCTTGCCGATGATAGCACCCACATACTGTGTGGGCACCAGGAGACGGAGGGGAATGTCAACTGGCTGCTGCTTGACCGGTGCCCCTGCGGTGACAGGGGAACCCTGCCTGGGGGCACCACGTGCCCCAAATCCACCCCGCCGCCCATTCTCCGGCCCTTGCATGGACTGCTCATCAGGGATGTAGGAGACCTTCAGCGCGTGGTTTTCCAACTGGTGCCCATTCAGCTTCATGATGGCTCTGGAAGACAAGCAAGGAGAGAAGGGGTTGGGGTGGTGGATGTCCCTCCCCAAGCAGCAGCGTATCAGCACCACCCAAAACAGGTCAAACCCTCCCTGGCACCAAATGTCCATTGAGGAAGCATGGGGAATGGTGCATTGAGAAGCCATCGATGCCATGAAGACCTGGCAGGGCTTTCCACCCAGCCTGGATAGGGCAAAATGTTTTAAGAGGGCTCTCTCCGAGCACCCAACCCTGGGTCAGGGGACTAGAGCAATGGACGCAGGACAGGAAGGTGCAAGGAGTGATTTCCAGGTCTCCTCTGCCTTACAATTTATTTATTTTTTTGTCAATATTTCAAACCATCTCCTAGTGGGGATTTTGAGTACTGGCTGCAAGAGCTGTAAACTGTCGATAGATGGGGCTGGCAGCAAGAGCAAAGTGACTGCTCTTGCCACAGTTCCCCACAGCTCTCCTTCTAACCTCCCAAGGTTTCTACAGAGACAATCCAAACTGCAGGTTTCCAGAAACTCAGTGACTCAACTCCTGGTGGTGGTGCTAAGCAAAGCACTGCAACTGGCTGAACAGAGACTAGTAGCCCCATCCCTGCAGGATGGGGAGGCTCCAGAGGAAAACACTTGATAAAGTGTATGCATCCACAAAAAAAAAAAGCAGGTGAGAAAGGCTGCAGACCTGAGAGCTAATCTACTCACAAAAAGCTCTTTTGCTACAGGCTTCCTAACAAGGGAAATCCAAAACATTTCCAAGTGCAAAGCACAGTGCCAGTGCAGATAGACACTGGACAGGACAAACTGGTTATGCATGGGAGCAATCCCTTCGTGGTGCTGGACTCTGTCCCATGCTATTACAGAAAGTACAACTAAAGGGTTGTGCTCCAGTGAAGCTTTGGTGCGGCCACACATACAACCACAGCAAGTTCACGGTGGCCGCAGCTTTGACAGTTGAAACGTTATAGGCCAGGCAGCGATTTGGAAGCAGATGCTTTCATGGGGTGACCACACACAATGTCCCTGGGGACTGTGGCATGACCACAGTGGCCACAATTGAGACATGCCCAACTCAGTGACGTAAACCTTCCTGGATAAAAATCTATCAATTAGCTCCTCCTGGCTGTCCTCCGAGGAAAGTGCTGATTCCATCACTTTTACAGCTTTCCAGAGCCCTTCATCAGAGCAAGAGGAAAGTGAAATAAACACAGCGGTGAAAACCCAACTAATTTTCCATTTGCATTTAGTGTAAAGCCTAATCTTCCCCAGGCAGGATAAGGATTAGAGCTGAAAGTCTCCCAGTGACACAACCATTAGCCAGAGAGGATGCATGTTGCCTCACACCCAGGAACCTACCAGTTTCTATGATATTCGGCCTCAGTATTACTTTTTTCTGGAGCCACAATTCCTTAAATCGTTTGAATACAAGAAAATCTGTGTTTTCCTTGAAAAAAGGTTGTTTGTTTTTACTCTTTGAACTGCAGGAAAAAAAAGCCTAACAACTTGGATGTCTTCTAAAGGGCTTTAATCTGAAGGCAAATAAAAAGAAATCAGATCAGGGAACGGGGTGTTTCTCAAAGATTTGCCGTATTTTTACCCCAAGTTTATGAATTCTGGGTTAATGTGACTCCCAGCACTGAAAATCCTATTTTCTGCACATAGGAAAGGGTACAAAGCCACAGCAGCATGCCACGTAAGGGCAGCCTTGTGCTGCTTGGGTGGGCTACAGGGCACTTACTGCCTGGTCTGCTCCCGGTTTGCATAGGTGACGTTAACAACGGCAGTCTCGCTGTCTGTGTTTACTGCAAGTAAAAGAAGCAGAAATTAGAGCCAATGCAAGCATCTCAGGCCAAGCACACCTGGAAAGCAGAGAGACCATGTTCAGGATGGCCAGGGTCTGTCCTGTCCCAGCCCAGTGAGGAACGTGTACAAATTTTTCTCCTGCAAAGGAGAAGATCGTCCAAGGTTTTGAGCCATACTGGTACTACTGACAACGTCCACGGACACTGTCCCAGGCAGCACAGCCCCTCCTGCTCTATTAAAAGGATACCAGTATGTCATAGAATCATTGAATACCCCGAGTTGGAAGGGACCCACAAGGATCATCAAATCCAACTCCTGGCTCCACACAGGTCTACCCAAAAATTCAGACCATATGACTAAGAGCACAGTCCAAATGCTTCTTAAACTCTGACAGGCTTGGTGCCATGACTGCATCCCTGGGCAGCCTGTTCCAGTGCATGACCACCCTCTCGGTGAAGAACCTCTTTCTGACACCCAGCCTGAACCTCCCCTGTCACAGCTTGACACCATTCCCGCGGGTCCTATCGCTGGTGACTAAAGAGAATAGATCGGCGCCTGCCCCTCCACTCCCCCTCGAGAGGAAGCTGCAGACTGTGATGAGGTCTTCCCTCAGCCTCCTCTTTTTCAGGCTGTCCTTGCTCTCTGCACTGAAGCAGCAAAGATGCCAAAGCCAGCTCCATCCATTCTCCTGCCACCCCTTGCTGGAGCCCAGGGATTGTCTAAGCTGCACCCCCCAGCCCTCCTTTCTATATCTAGGAGGGTTATGGTAACTCTACACACATTAAGCATCTCTGGGGAAATATTTAAGCTCCTGTCTCAACTGATTACCATTAGAGACTGAGATAAGATCTGCTAAGCACAGACAGTAGTCCCTTCACCAGCCTCCAGAGGATCCTGAACCTTCCCTGGAGGAGCTGCTGATGGCCCACATTTGTGCAGCCTTTGTGGCTCACTGAAGGGGGGCCCAAGGGTGCAGAATGATGCTGGCCAGTAACCTGTGAGGGAGACCCATGTGCACTACCCACAGCCTCTGCTGGACTTGCCTCTTAGTGGTTGAGAGTGATAACAACAACAACTAGAGGACCCAGTGACCAGGCTGAGACCTCCTGACACCTTTAGCCAGGGATACAGCTGACAAACAAAAAGCACGTGTCTGTCCTCTCCATCCTCCTGCCCCAAACAGGCAGGACAGAAAATACCTAAGTAACACCAAGTTGGCTTCTTTTTGCAGCATTACCTTGTTCACAGTTTTCTACAGTGCCATACTGGGCTAGCAAACCATCTAGGACCTGGAAAACAGAGAAAAAAAATCACATTACATGGGGACAGTCAGGATAGACTCAGGAAATACAATCAATCAATAAAGACAGAGTTCTAAACATTAAGATAGTATAAGCAATTTGAGAAACAAAGGTCCTGTCTGCCCCAGGATAATGGGTCAACGGGCCTCAGAACCAGCTGTGGGGAGCAGAGAGGAAGAAAAAAGAGTCAGGGAAAAGTCCCAGCAGCTGGCTGGAAGAAAGGATCCATTTTGTTCCTACAATAGATAAATCATATAACAGTATTATAAATGGGGATTTTGTTGATGTAGCTTACATTGCTTATACCAGTTGAATTTACTCTTGTAGCAGAAGAGAACAAGTGATGTGGACACAAGGATCCAGTATAATTAGACCCAGATAAAAACAAAGAAAAGGATGAATCAGCTTTAATCCCAAGTACAGAAACCTGTGGGGGAATTACGCCTTAAATTTGCTCTAAAATTCTTAGCGGCAAGTCCTTGTGCTGTTCTCCCCGCTTGCCCCTCTTACCTCCCATCGCAGCTGGGGTGGGATGTTTCTGATTTGAATTTTCCGGCTCCTGAAATAAATGAAAAGCAATTAAAACCAGATTTGGTGTCAGAAATTCATCCATCTCACATTGAACTTCTCCTCATTGATGTATTTAATCAAGCTTTGCATTCCCACATGCTTCCAGGGTTTCTGATGGTGTTTGGTTAATTACACCCTGCTTTACTGCCTGGTAGGTGCTAGATATATGCTGTGAGCTTCTACTGAGAAGAAGATGCCAAAATCCACCCAACCCTTCTGCACTGACTGTAGCCGTAACAAGGGCATAGCTAGAAATGCATAGATTTGACAGATTAATTACAACTATTAGAAAGCAAAAAGGGAACCATGCATTCATTTAACCTGCCCCCCACACTGGAGACAAATCCAGGCCATGAAGGGGAGACTCTGGGGATGTCAGAAAATGCTGGCAGGGAGCTTCCAGGGCATGGCCATGGCATCTGGAAACTCAGCTCCAGCATCCGAGTTAGTCTCAGGCCACTTCTCCACTCAAATTTTTGGCTCTTCCTAACCTAACTTTTCCCAAAGTAGAAACTTTTTTTTTTTTTTTTAATTCTGATGTCAAATTTACCCTGTAGGTGCTGCTGCCTGCCACCCACTCCTCACCCAGCAGCTGCCACAGACAGCTGAGGGCAGCTGTGAGCCCTTCTGGACACTCCAGCCCCAGCACACAAACTGCTGCTGCTGGTACCCCAAGAGCCCTTGCTAACAGTAAATGCCAGGAAATGTGGTTTTTTTTCTTCACCATTGTGATATTTCCACCATATGGTTTTGCCACCTTCTACAGTGTTGGTAGCCCACAGGAGAAGAAAACACGTTGTGCACAAGCAAAGGGAAGTGGAGAGCACTCAGATGAGCCTCCTCGATTTCCTAATTCACAACACCCAGTGAGACATTCATCTCACAGCAGTAACACCCTTAGGTGCCCAGTGCTGCTTACACCCTTGGAGGATGAAGCTCTGTGAGGGCAAATGCACAAACACGGCTAGCTTTGGTCCAAGCAGAGTTGAGTTAAGGGTGCAAATGTCTGCTGGCCTCCTGCTTATGTTGCTGCAAAACACCCTGTGGGATTGACTTTTTAGCCCTCTAAAAGTTCAGCATCTAATTTAAAGGCCCAATCTGAAATGAGCGTCTAAGTGCAGTGGGAGAAAGCCTCTACCCCTATACCCAGTCAAGTTGCTCAGCAGAACATGGAACTTTAAGATCCCTAAAGAAAAGGGAGATTAAATGGCATGACCATCACAGGCAGCTCAGCACTGGCAGCACTATTTTTGGGTAAATACACTTGGACAAGCTCATCACGGACCCAAACTTCAAATCCAAAGTATTTGTGAATGTGTGAAATAGTCCAAAAATGGAGAGAAAATGAGATTCTAGGTTTTTTTTCTTCTAATTACACAACTTCAGAAGGTGGCCCAGCTCATTCATCAATGAGAATAAATTGGTCTCAGCATGAAAAGGTCAAAAGCAATCAGTATTATTTAGGCACGCAGGTAAAGATTCCTCATAAGCGCCTTTATCCTGTCAGGTAAAAGCATCTGTCTTGAGCTCATCCTCCGATCTACTCTGCAGATTCAAATTCACACATATCAAAATGCCTGAAAGGGCTGGTTTGGTTGGTTTCAAACAAATCAACTTTGGATGTTTCCCAAAGTCATTTAGATTCATACTGGAGGGATGGAATATCCAGAAAGATGTGGGATTGCTCTGCTGTCTGAAAGCCCTAATGAAGCACAGAAATAAATACATAAATAATCAGCACTCTCATCAGCTCAAACATCAGCAAGGCTCTGAAACACCAAATTTTGTTGCTACTATGGATGCAAACTGGGGGGGGGGGGGGGGGGGGGGGGGGGGACATGAACAGATAACCCAAACCCTTAAAATTCAAGGTATAGCAGAGGGGTGCAGGAAAAAAGGGGACCGTAGAGACACTAAGAAATCAGATCTCTTGTTTACATGCTCATCTACATCCCAGAATGAATAGGAGAGAGATTAAGAAATTCAGAATGCAAAGAATGTCACAGTCCAGTGAGGGACAAAAGAATTTGAACTGACAGAGACACTACATTTCCAACCACCCACCCCTGCCACAGAAACTTCTCCACCTAGCTACCTACAAGCATTTGCACAGGCAGAGCATGCGTTCTTCGTATTTGTGACCAGAATCAAATGCACCATGGAGAGAAAAGAATCTTTTGTTAATTATTAAATATTATACAAATAATATTATATAATAATATGCAATTATATATATTATATATAATATTATTATTTTATATATATATAAATATAATATTATACAAATATTAAATCCCAGCAAGGGCATGCTTGGATAGAGAGATGAGTTTTATCAGCCCAACTGACAGAGCTGCAAAACACAAAGCAGGTTCCTGTGAGCCCACATGCCCTCCTGCACTGAGAACTGCAGAGATGTCCATCCAAGGAGCCAGCACCCTGAATATTTGTGGCATCAGTGCTGCAGTGCCCATCCTGTGCTGAGGCAGGTGGAAATGGGACTGCATCCATCCGCCTTTCACTCAGATCTGAGGTTCTGGCTCGATATGGACTCTCCCTGCAGCAGGTGGAAATCACCCCGTCTGAAGAGCCGCTCCTGCTCGGATTTGGCTCCTTCCAAGCCCTCGGCAGTAGCTGTGGTTAGAATTACAGAGGAAGTCATGAATAAATAAATCCATCTTATTTGTTTTACTATAAGCAGGTCCCACTGTATGTTGAACCCTGTTGTGAATGTCACTCTTCAGAACATTGAATGCGACAGCCTGGTTCTGCTCCCTCCAACCTCTGCCCTGTGCTAAGCTTTACTCCAAATAAATAACTCTGCTTGTCGGTGATTCCCAGCTTTTTGTTCATAACGTGCCAAACCCAGGGAGCTCCTCCCTCTGCACAGCTATCTAACTCAGTGCATGCAACCTCAGCTGCAAGCTGGGACTGGCTCAGGGGCTCTGTACAACACAAAGATGTAGCACCACCTGTGCTTGCATCCCTCAGGCAGGAATCACCCGATAAACCTGGCATGAGATGGCAGGAGGTCCCCACGGCCTCCAGCTGTGCTGCTTGCCTTATGCCAAAAGCAGGAACATCCAAAACCTTTGGGGTGATCTGATGCAGAGCAAACCACCTGGTAAAAATGTCTATTTGCAAGTCTGGCCAGTTCCTGTCCGTGTGCTGGTAGCTTTTTAAATAATAAAAATAATAATTAAATAAAAAAGGAAAAGGGAAAAAATGGGGAAAGGAAAGAGGAGGGCGAACAGCTGTAGGGCTCTAAGGGGAGAGGAAATGTGAGTCCCAGGAACGGATCCCAGTGTCACCGTCCTCCTGCTTCATGCCTATATTGCTATTTGTGATAATGGGATTTTAGCATTCAACTATGTCAGTTCTTCAGCCCTCAAAAACCTGCAAAGCTGCCTGGCAGCCCAGTACAGACATCCTGGCTCTCTCGAGGAATCAGGAGGCAGACCAAGATCTTTGAAATCACAAACAGAAACGCTTGATTCTTTCCACAAATCCTCCTGAGCTGTGGATAGGGCTCACTGGAAAAATAAAAACCCACCCTGATGCAACCAGGCTGTAAGAGGAGGCTAAGATGGCTCCATATTATGGAGTTGGGTTAGTATTTGTGACTCCTGGACATCATGATGTACTCTGTCAAAGTCTTCCCTGGGTTTTTCCTTCAACTGTCTCCCTCTCAAGAGCTGAACACACTACCAGATTAAACCTCACAGGGGGGCAAAAGCAAAGAGATGGAGCAAAGAGTCCTGAAGCAACCTGGAGTGTCCAGAAAAGGTATGGACTATCCTGAAATATTCAGTACCACGGAGATTTTTTTGCCCTCTCATACTGTGCCTATCAATACAGCACCTGGACAGACTGCATGGTTCAAAAACAAAGTGGATCAGCAGCAACCTCTTTTCCAGAATGGACAAACCAATGCAGAGATCATTTTTTTGAAGAAGAGGCAGCAAAACAAGAGCTCTGTTCATTCAGAAAATACCCACTGCTGTTCTCTGACAGTCCTGAAACCAGGTGGAAACCACGCTCTGTTTTTAACACACCCAAAGCCCTCCTTACTCACACCGCATTGCTGGCTGTCAGTGCCACAGCAGCAGCTGCACTCTGAGTCGCACAGCATCTCTACTATGGGCAGCACATCCCACTCGGCACACAGTGCTGGTATCCACTGTGTCCTTCACAGAAAACCCTGATCACACCGCAGGCAGAATCATTGTTAACAATCCAAAATTAGATGGGTTTGTTTGTTTTTAAATTTCACTGGGAAATATCCCAGTGCAGATTCAGCTGTCGGGATCTCCCTTGGCATTCAAGAGGGTGGCCAGAGCCTCCCACTTAATTAAGAATTTGCTTGCAATTCCCCTGGAGTGGACTGGCACGGCACTAGTGGCAGTGACCCAAGAAAAGGGCACCAGCTAGTTACAAGCAGGCAGCCTGGCTGGGCGCCAGCAGGAGGATGGGGCTGGCTGCTGCAAGCGATGGCAAAGCAGAATTGGTACAATCCTTTCTTGCTCAAAGTTTCCCTTCACTTTTGCATGAGCTTTGTGGGGTATTTTCATGGGGATGCTTTCAGGGGCAGAGCTGCTCCTTGCTGCGTTGCCAGCACAGGTGCATGTATTTTCTGCAAGGAGCTGCAGTGAGACTTGCTTCTGCCTCCTCCCAATAAACTTTTGACCACATGCTCCAACCAAGATGAAGCAGACAGTCTCTCCCTCAAGGGGGAAGAGCTGGATGTTTGGAGAGGAGCATCACTGCACCCACACAGCCACTGTGCAGGTCAGCAGCAGAGGTTAGAATAACACCCTCATCTCCCCACCTGAACCTGCAGACGCACCTCTTTCCCCCCCTCACAGCACATGGAACTTCGCGCTGCAGACAGGGACACTACTTAGGGATTTGGATTGATTTCCAATGTGATTTAGCCCTGAGCATTGCAGGAGGCAGCTGGAGGGTTTGGTGTGGGGAGTGTATGGAGGAGCCCTGTCATGCTGATGCCATGCACTGACGAGGTGGGTACTAGCGCGTGGTCTGCGGCAGGTCACACTGAAGCACAGGGCTGTCTTGGGACAAGCACTTGGAGGTGGCACCCGACCAGTATGGCAGTGAACACCCAGGAAAGCTGCTTTCCATAGAATGGTTTAGGTTGGAAGGAACCGTAAAGATCATCTAGTTCTCACCCCCCTGCCATGGTACCTGATGCTCTCTCCACCCTCTGTCTGTATTAAAGTGTCAGTAATGGTGGGTCGAGCTACACAGACACACCAGAGCTGCACATGCAACAGACATGGCTTCTGTGTGATACTGGCTACAGCATCTCCCTTACGTCTGATGTCTCCTGGATCTTCTCTATACCTCACCACATATTTCTCAAAGCCAAGGTGACTAAGGGCACAATAGCACTGAGGGACCGAGTAATTCCAGCAAAGTATAGCCAGGCTCCAGGCTCTTCACAGCCCTGAACACCAACCAAGCGTGACCATCTCCCACTGAAACCATTTCTGGAACTCCTAAAGGCAAGAGAATGGCCAAAGACAGAGACACTGGGAGAACCTACTAGAACTGAACAACATTAATGAGGGCTTTTCAATCAAATGGAAATGTTATGCAAATTTGGGGGTTGAAAACACAGTGCATCCCTGATTCAATTAACAGCATTTCATTTATCTAGTTAAGTTTTGATTCAGGAAAACACTTAATCCTGTGCTTAATGTGTTGTTGTTGTTGTTTTTTAACATTTTAAACATTTTTAAATAGGAAAATGTGGTTGCTAAGACACAAATGTTGCCAAGGGACTCAGAGAAAAGTTGTAGTTGTCAGACATAAACATCCCTACACTCACTTCACTGACAAGGAAACAAAAGCGCAGAAAAGGAGGTAACTGCTCAAAGACCACAGCAGGTCTCTATCATGCCTTTGAGCACAACATGGCACCACGGGAGCTGTCCACCCACTCAGGTGGGATCGGCCTCCAGGCTTCAGCCAATTTGCCTGTTATCTTTTGCTTCACCCTCCAATCCAACATGGCTCTCAGCTTCCCCACATGCCAGTCAGTTCTTGTACTATTAAACCCACTGACACATGGACTTCCAGAGAGACAAGGCACGCATCAGCAAGGCAAGAGGAAAAACTCACCAGATGATGCTGAAGCAAGCCTAGAGATCATAATTCCTTACTTGGAAGCAGAATCACTAAAGTTTGAGACATACTTACCCAGAGGCAGATATTTGATTTTTTTTTTTTCTGAATCTAAACCTCTCAGAGGTGCAGGAGGTCCAGGTTTAATTTTCATAGCCTCTGTGATTTGGTAGGAATGTGGGCATGGGAAGGAACCAGAGGAAAGTCCTCCCTTGAGCTTGCGAAAAGCCTAAATTCAGAGCTCTGAGATTAAGAGGCACTGTATTTGTTTTGTGCATTAACATCAAGATGAAACATTAAGTGTATTAAACTGAAGCACATGAGCTAAAAAAAAAAATGCAGATCTGGATTGGAGTGGGGGGGGGAGACACGTGTTGGGAGACCCTCAAATTAAGGGCATTTTTTCCACAGCGCTGAATTTTTCTGCCAGAGTTAAGGTCATCACTGCCCTCTCCTGGCTGTGCTGCTCTCCACCACGGATCTCCCAGTAGCAGCGTCGCTAGGGTTCCCGTGTGCACATTTGTGCCCCTTCATTCAAAGCCTGGCTTCACTGCTGGAGTTGCTAACTGAGGTGAACTTGGACCATGACCTGGACTGTGAAGTTGGACAGGTGAGGCACAGTTATACACACATCCATAGAGCAAAAGGAAAACCATCTCCATGTCTCCAACACCTTCTCCCAGACCTTAGTTTAATGTAATCAGTGAAGCAAACTTCACTCACTGCAACATCCTTCATCACGATACACACATCTCTTATCACACCCTTTTTTCTAAAACCATCTTGTGTTATTCTGAGCCACTATCTTGCTTCTTTCCAACTCCAGTGACTTGCTTGTCCTCATACCCTAAAACCTCACAAAGCAATAACGTATCCACAAACCACATGGTGGCAAAAACTCTGAAGCCAGTGGTTGCTGTTAGCTGGGGATCCCAGCTAAGGCAGGAGATGAGAGTTCCAGCTGTGTGTGCAAGAGCAAAGCCAGAGCTGCAGGGTGGCTAACTAGAGAGAGAGATTTGGGGGTGGAATAAAAGGAAGAGGAGGTTGAGAAAGAAATATGCAAATATATGACAACATTAAAACAGCAGTAGCAAAAAAAAAATAAAAGGCAGAGAGAAAACCTGGCTCATCCCTTGAAGATTTGCTAATGAGGCCAAGAGAAATGATCCAAAACACCCCTCTGAGATCGTGCTTTTAGGAAGTCAACAAAGGCATTCAGCTTCTTGTAGGAACACAGAAGTGAACCTGCCATGGGATTTTGGAGAAATGCATATGCATCCTCCATGCACGAATATCATACAGACCAACTTGCCCTGGTTAGTAGTTATCTCTGACAAGCAAGCAGAACATGATAAACCTTTCCACCAATCATCTCGGCAAACAGAATTTGATCCTGGACTAATAAATCTGTTTAATTGGTTTCACCCCATTAGCTCTTTTTTGGAACTGCTTTGTACACAAAGAATCATACCTAATAATTGACAAGATTTTTCAGAGAGCTGCTGAGAATGAGAAGTTGTCCACGAACAACCCTCTGAAAGACCAAAAGAACTCATTCCTGTTTTTTAAAGAACTGCTGAATCTCAGGCAGGGGAAGAATTGGTTGATGCCCAGTGCTGGAAAAAAACACTCTTAAATTCCCTCCTCTACAAAGTTGCTGTGCTACCTTTCCATTTTCCCCACTGATCCCAGGTAGATGGTGTTGGCACGAAGCACATGCCATGTCCACTCAGCTAAGTGTCAACCTTCGAGAGGAGTCAACACCTCATGCTTCAAAAGATGCAAGAAATCTCAAAAACCTTTATATTCTGCACACCCAGAGGAAGACTCTAATCATCCCCCAGACTTCTGGGGTTAGTCCTTGCTAAATCAATACATCAAGTATCTGCAGACAGGACAAGTTTAACAGTAAGTAATAGAGGAAAGATGGATGAGTTTTATACAATGCATCCATTATCTTCCAATTCTAATTTGCTGGCAAGTTGCCATTTATTGAAAAGCTCTTTCTGATGCTATGAACATGACCCAAAGCCAAACCCAGCTAAATTTTGTAAGCCCCCACAACTGGCAACCCAGCTCCAAAACTGACCAGGACATGCTGCCTCTGACAAACAGGCAGAGGATAATACATTAGTTCCTTCCCAGCAGACTCCAACCATGGCTCTGCTCAGTCCCACTTCACTGAGCAGCCAGTGAAACAAGTTGAGAGATTTTCATCCCTTAAGAAAATATAAAACTGCAAATCTCAATCTAACCTTAATCAAATCTGGCCCTTGAGCTCGTACTGGCATCAATCAAGAACTAGCTGGGCTACAAGCACGCCAATATATACAATGCTTAAAGGCATATTGTCTTGCAGATATTACATATGGGGGAGGAGACAGAAAGTGTGTCTTGTTCCACAACTCATTTTTCATCTGTGAATCTCAAAGCACTTCTGAGACCATTACTTTGGAGAACAGTAGAATACAACATCTGCCAAAGCAGCAGGGCAAGGGGACATGTGGTATCATCTGCATGCCCTCAAAATGTTGAAGCAAGCACTTCCAACTTCACCTAAATAAAAATAAAAGCACACAAGAGGTAAAGTATATGCTGCCTTTTTTTTTTTTTTGAGACCTGCAGTTTCACACCACATTTCAGACCATCTCTCTTTACCCACTATGACTGATTTTGAACAGAAAAGATACTAAGCGTGGATTCTCAGTCAACCACGTGCCTCCAGGAGCTCTGACTCAAGCCACCAACACAACACGTGTCAGCCTACCATGTTTCCTGCTATCCCCCTCAAATCTGACAATGCGTAAGTTAAAAGCTCAGATGGTGTGAAACCTACAGCATGGTCACACCAACCCCTTTCCCTTTAATGCCACCTTCATTGGTGTGCTGGGGCCAAGGTTTCAACTGGGTGTCATCTACTTCTCTTCGCCACAAGAGGGCACATCTGCCCTCCTCCAGTTCCCAGGATGCATTTCTAACTGGTTTCCAGTGGCTCTAATGGTGCTGTGGGCTTGGGGCTGCTTCAATTTGAGTACAAACATTGCAATGCAGCCAAGGGAAGCCCCCATGCAGCTGATGTCAGTGGGAACCCCAAACCCCATCAATACATGCTCTATGGTGGGTCTCAGACCATTTTAATTTCTTTATATTTAAGCATCTTTACCAGGTGATTGACAGTTGTCACTCCAGTTTCATATAGTTTTGCTCAGAGAAAGTGGCCAGGGCCATTTTTTTTTTCCTGTGCTTCCCAGTCCACCAAGGACAGTGGGGTATTGGTCTGTTACTGGAGATCTTACTGCAGGCTCAGAGTACTTTGAGCTATTTTTTTGCAACTAAGGGAAGCTGCAAAGATTCAGGCTCCTCACAACTTCAGATGCTTAAGCACACACCAGTACCATGCAAGAAAGGAAGAGGAAGCAAAACTGCATGAGAACTTGGGGGTACTTCTGATGGAGGTCTGTGCCACGAGGAAGAAAAGGCAGCACAGGCGCGTGCAGGTTTGAGGGTTGTGGCAGTACAGCAGTAGCTGATGTTTCGCTTCGCCATACTCCCTGAGGGGGGCACAGTTCTGTATCCCTCATGCTGGCAGGTACAGATTTGTCAGAGAAAGCTGCAACAAAAATCAATAAGAGTCTCCATGCATGGCTCTGTGCCAATGGCACTGAATCTGTTTTCAAGCTAAATCAGGTTAAACTAGTGTAATGACTGCATACAGACAAGATCTCAAAGATCAAAGTGAACTTGTCAAGGGAGTCTAGTGAGAATCCAGAAGTTACAACACAGATTATGCTATCTTATGAACCTAACTCAAGGGTGGAGAATCTTTTACCAAAACTCAAGTTAAAACCTGCGATGCCATATTCAGGCCTGCCAGTCCTCCCAGTTTGGCTGATGAGGTGGTGTGTTTTTTTCAGACCTCCAACAGCCTGTAGAGGGCAAAACAGCTGTGAGCATCCCTCATCACATCCCCCATCACATCAGAGTGAAGTTTGACACAGACCTGTGAGAAGTTCCCAAAGCCCCTTCGAGTTTTCATGGGTCTGCGTACAGGGATCAGACAAGCAAGGAAGACAGAGAAATATGAGAGCAGGTTTGGTACCAAGACTACAGTTGAGCATGAGCTGGGTTAAAAGTATTATGTTTTTTCCACTGACAAGTGAAATCAAAATGCTTCTGTTCTTTCTAAGGGAAGGTAAAGAGAAGAAAAACTGATATGACAAAGTACACGTGGGACTTCTTTTCCTGCATTTCCAACATAAATTTTAAATAGGAGAATTCTTCACCAAATCTGGTTGAAGCCACACTCCCTTTCTCTTGTATTTCCTCTTCAGAAAGGAGGTGAGAGCAAAGCAAAACTTTTCCAAGAAAACATGATCTAGGGTTCTCACTAAAAAATAAGATTTCCCATGCAGAGCCCACAAAAATCACCCTTTGGGAGCAGGAGGAAAGATGCCAATAAACTCACAGAGAAGCCAGAGGCACCCACAGAGTCTACATGTATGTGGCCATGTTCTGGTTTCTTGCTGTGGTTCCTCCTTAGGTATCTAAATGGTTTGGGAGAAGGTTAAACAACAGGGTGGTTAAACCACTCTGGCTTCTTCCTTCTCCCAAAGCTGGAAGAATTTATTCAGCAGAAGAAATGTAAACTTTCCAGATAGGGAAAGCCATCTTATATTTGTTAGTCCTGTTGTTTTTCTGTTTGTTTTGTTTTTACAGCAAGAGTGTCAGGATTGAGAGGAGAAAAGGAAAAATCTGAAGCTTGGGTAGGACAGAGCAGGAGCTGAAAACAGCAAAAATAAAGCTTTTCTACTTGATTGCCATTCATCTTATTACAGGGATGCCTAAGCAAAGCCATTTAAAGCCCACCAGTACTACTTTGGCATAGGCAACATTAAAAGCCAAACTGACACATACACCAAATAAATTCATTGCACAGTTAGGGGAATCCAGCACAAAGCTGTCTGAATATCTGATCTGGACTTTTTCCTACGTGAATTCCCCACAGACATGTTCATGCCCTCTCTCCTGTCTGCCTTCCATAAACATTCACAAGTCAAGTTTTACTGGCACAAACAGCAGCAGAGAGTAGGTTTCAAAGTTGCATGAACAACTTTGGGGAAACTAAATATAAAATTTGCACTGTGCAAATATTCACGCCAGGCATGTGCAACCAGTAAGGCACAGAAACAATATCACAAGACAGATAAAAACTCATTGATGCAAACTCTTCATTCAAGCTATAGTTTTAAAGAAATTGCAGAAATTCACTCTCCACAAAAAGTATTAAATATAAAAGTCACAGCTACTTTGCATCTTTGCCATAATCAAGAATAGGCTACAGATGTCAGAGAAATTTGTTATTAGTTCAGCTGTAACTGAACGCTAAACAATGACTATATAAAGTTCATATAAAGTTCTATACTTAGGCTCAAATTCAGCATATGCCTCATTTTAACATAGAAGCAGCCCCATTAACTTCAAAAAGATGACTTCCCTGTTTAAAAGCATGTCCTTAGGAGACTTGTGAATAAGAGCCTAAAAGCAGAAAATTTATGTGAGGTTCATGGCTCTCCATGAAATTACACCCTAACAAACAACTCCATAAAAAGAGTATAGCAGCCACATCTTCTTCATTATAGTGGAGATCACAAATTTCTTTTATTCTTTGCTCATTTGACCAATTTGTATACACTTTTATGCCAGAGGCTTGAACCACAGGAGATCACAAAACACAAGCTAGTGTCTTCATAGCGAAGAAAACATACATTCTCACGTATATTTATATAAATGTGTGTACACACGACTACTACCCACTCTGGTGACCAAGCCTGCTTGGACATGACCAATATTAAACAAGGAATAATTTGGATAAGATTGACAGTCCTGGATATAAGGCAGAACAGCAGAGGTCATCCCACCCCATTAGCTTTCCTGTTGAGAATACAGTGTTTCCCAGCACCTCAGGTAAAAGCTGCTTATTGTTTGTGATATTACAATATAGTTATCATTTACCTGCAGGTAGTTCTCTGCATGCAACATATTCAGAATGTCTGATCCCACAGCCTTGATTCATGAAAGAGTTTAAGTAAAGGCAATGCTTTGTAGGTGACACGTCAGAGAAAACTGAGAGCTAGACGGGAGAATCATCCCCACCTCCCTGTGCAACAACTTAGTGTCCCTTATTTCGCATTTAATCCACAAATCCAGATTTATTTTCAATGCACACTCACCAGAAGGAACCATGCTACTGAAATTCCCAGTTTTACAAGCCTTTCACAGCACAAGCACTATATGCAATGGTTCTCAACACAGCTAGAAGCACAAGAGCAGGGGGACAAGTAACTTTTCTAGATTTGATAGTCTGCATGGATGGCATTCATCCCCCACCTCAGATACTTTGGGGCAGCACCAGGGGCTGAAGACACAGGACCTGGTGGGACAGTGACCGCTTAAACCTCCTATGCATCAACTGGCAGAGCTAGTGGATCAAAATCTCAATAATAAAATAAGAAGAAACTACACCAGTCAGATTTTTCAAAAGTACTCAGCATATCAGGTGCTAATCACATCTGAAAACGTAGCTTTTATTTAGATGATTAAGTACAACTTGGAAAATCTGGCTCTGAGTACATTTTCTCCCATCTCCTTTTATTTGGCTCAAGATCCTCATCCTCCCATTTTATACTCCAGTACAAGAGTTTGCTCTCCTAAGAGCTACACTTTCTACTTTGTAAAAGGAAGCTGCTGCAGGACCTGCATCAGAATCAAACTTTCTCCTTTTTGTGCACATCAGTTTCACTGTAACCTCCAGTGCTGTTTACACTTCACAGCACCCCCTGGATGGTGCAGGATTTGCATCTTGCTGTGCTCTGCATGGAGCCTTCTCAGCTCAGAGTGGTTCCTGGTGCATGAGGTTGCTGCTACTTTTATTATAGTCATACTGTGTTCATAGCACAGCAAACTCAATGTGGTGTTTTACTCTTGAAAAAGTGCGGACCCAGTTCTGCCGCAGATGCAGGTGGATTACATTTTTATGTCCTTAAACTGTTTTCCTGCATAAGGACCAGACAATTAAGGTAGCCAGAAAAGTGTGAAGTTTCAGGTCTGACCATGTCAGAGCTCCCAAGTGTCAGTAACAATAAAACAAATGACCCATTTCCTGATGGATCACAAGGGCTCCTCTGAGAGGAACAGATGGACAGATTTTTATGTTTGTTTATTATTTCTTTTTCTGCTGAGAAGGCTGCACTCCCCTGCTCTTTGGCATCAGGAGGTCAGAGCAGGCTGGGGGTGCATTTGTGCTTGTGCTACTGCTCTGATAGTGCCCTCCTGACTGCTCTTGCCCTGTGCTCAGTAATGCCCCCCTCTGCCAAGGCTCTGCCAGGTCCTGGTCCACTTTGAGCAAGAATCAATGAAGTGTCCTCTGCTCTTCAGGTTTATTAGCCATGCTGGGGAGCAGCTCCAGTGCAGGGGCTGTAGAAGGCTTGACCAGAGGCAATAGTTCAGGGAAGGGTGAGTGGTAGCCGATGGTTTCCCAAAAGCACCACAAGTAGCATAGAAGCCCTCCACGGCACACACAGACCACTGGGATAACCCCAGGCACCTTGAAACCACAGTACTACAGAAACGCGGTCTGGTAGAGTCCCGCTCCAGAAACTGCTCCTGCACAGAACCTGCAGCTCCTGAGAGCCAGCAGCCACCCACAGAGACCACGCGCTCCCTGCAAAACCTCCTGTCCACAAGTCAAGGGCATGCCAGTGTCACGCACAACATTCAAAATGAAGCCAAACCCCAGGAAATATGGAAAGATTGTGCAGTGTCCCCTACAGGAAGGGCTGGCAGGAGTCAGCATGGTGGCATCAAGCCAGAAGAGGGCTGCAACCCTTTCAAGACCCTTTGCAGAAAGCCCCATTCATTGCTGCCTCCGTCCAGAAGAGAAAACTGAACAGGTTTCAATTAAAGCATGTTTTTTCTTTTTAATCCTTATACTTAGGATCATGAAGACCTCTCCGGCATCTCCAAGAGTGTGCTATGGACACAGGACATAAAAAAGATGGCAAATTGGTTTCCACTCCTGTTCAGTAGGCTATTCAATCAGAAGAATACACACTCTGCTTTTAAGAAAAACAGCTTAAAACAACACCTGACACTAACTTTCCAATAGAGAAACACTTCAGTTTCACAGGGGCATTACCAATACACAAGCAGTATAAAACCTCCAGCCCACTTTGGTCTGACACATCTTCACTAGGTTCACAGCACAACTCAGGTGGGAAGGGACCCAGGAGATATCCCAGGCCACCCTCAGTGTTTCCCCCAGCCACCCCGTCTGCAGGAAACAGGTTTCAAAGCTGCTCAAGGCAGAATGGCTTGCACATCACAGAAAACACGCAACAGAGAAGAGAGGCATATGCACACCCACAGCACCACTTACAGAAACAAGGAAAAGAGGAGGCCTCTGTAATTTTCCCCAACCCCACAACATCTAGGATAAGCTGGCAATTGTCAGGTATAAGTCCAGCAAAGATTTCTGAACTAAATTCCCATGTGCTGGTAATGACCAGTTGACCTGGGAAAGCAGTCAGGATAAAACCACATACAGAGTACTGTAGAGGAGAAAAACATACCCCTGGCCCAGGTCTGGGCTTCTAACTTCTTGGAAAAAAAAAAGTGAAAAACTTTCCCACTGAGCAGACTATCCCACAACTGCCTCTGCAACACTTTGTGGAGCAGGTAAAAGCAATCCCAAGCAGAGGCAGAATGCTGCAGGACATTACCGCCATCTCTGAGGCATTTTTCTCCCATGCTAGTTGTTTTCCTGCATGTTGTTGTGGTTGTTTTCCTTCCCTGAGCAAGTGCGTTTTTAAATACCTGCAGGTATTCAGTGAAGGATTCTTCCACAACATTTGAGTACTTCACACTGGGCACAATAAGAATTTAAAGGTGCACAAAGGCTCAGCACCATCAGTTGGTGATAAACCTTGCAGTGAGGAGGATGGACGGGTCTTGCACTCATAACTCTGCTGTTCCTTTCCTCCCCCCCACCCCACCCCCCTTATTTTAGCTCGGTTTGTTTGGTGTCTGGGAAACCCCTCACACACAAACTGAAAGATGCAGCTGGCTGCATGCATTAACACTGCTCAGGATTTGGCAATTTAGCTGAAGCGAAGGTGTGAGCTCCTATTAAATGCCTTCAGGCATGCTGAAAATGGGAGTTTTCACCTAAAACTTTTGAAAGTTTCCTCTCTGGTGAAACCCCAGAAATGTCTCTGCAACTTCTAGAAAATGCCTCTTCCTCAAAAGAAACCTGCAACCTCCATTTCTAGGTCCCCTGAATTATTTGGGTTTCCTCCTGCTCATCTGCTGTCCTCCTCACTTTTGGGGAAGGGGGAGACACTGGCATCCCCCAGGTGCTTCTCTGGGCAGTTGCTTTAAGCTCCCACTTCTCCCTGTGCCATGCAGGTATGGCCCCATTTCTAGAGTATTATAGCTGCCATGAAAGCTGTAAACCAGTGGCATCATTAAGAGAAGCAGGAAAAATCCTTTCTGGCTGCATTGAAGTAGGCAGAAATACCAAGTTTGCTAAATTCAGCAAATTTGGAAACAAGAGGAAAGGCATGTGCTCAAGTCAGTAATGCCATCTCCAGAAGGAAAAGGGGCTGGAGACATTTCCTCCTGCCCCAGACTGGAGTTTCATACTTCTGGGCTAACCTTGTGCCATCCTGAGCAGCCTCTTGAGCCTCCTGAACTCTCCCAAACCCTACTGGTAACTCTGGAAAACATTAACATTTCTAGGGGCTTGGACTGGGGGAGGGGGAAGAGATCTTCTACATTTTTAATTATGAAAGGTCTCAATTTTCAAAGTGAGTACTTTAACCCCACTTCCCTTATCCACATCTCTGTGGTTTGTTTGCTTGTTTTCTAACCTAAAAGACAAAGACAGAAGCAGATTAAACTGGAGAAGCAGATTGAGCCCTAGCAATTGCCACCAATGCAGTGATTTTTTTTTTCTGCCAAATTAATTCTTTTCTTCTGAATTGAAAAATCAGCACACACTTGAAGCAGGCATCTGAGCAGGACAAAATCCATCTTCTATTGGTTCAAAACTTGAGGCTACAAAATTTATGGTTAAATTGCAGTTTCTTGTACTTATTTCCCAGTTACTGCTCCAGCTTGGAAAATGGGAAGTAAAGGCATTTCTTTAACTTCAGACTGCAAATTGTTAAATATAGTTGTTCTCCCAAGTTGTTAAAATTAGTCAAATTATCCCAGTTTTAAACTGAATTGATGAAATGTGCTCACAAATTATTAACCCATCATTGAATGACAAATTATTTCTATTTTTTATAGCTGGAAAATATTAAAATATATTAATTTCAAAATGATCACAGTTCTGAGCAGTGTAAATTCAGTATTGCAGAGTTCAGCTCAAAGATGGGCACTCAAAATAAATAGAGAAACTCAGTATTATTACCCTTTTTCATAATCAAGAAAAGTAGTAACAAACCAAATCACATTAAACATCCTTAGAAAAAAGCATTCATCCTGTGTTTCAATTTTCAAACACTGCTGTGTACAAGGGTATTGCTAATTTTGTAACGATACTATAACTTGTAAAGCACACCTGTTTTAAGGGGAAGAGAATGCCCTTAGAAATGGCCTAAGGGGATTTTTTTGTCTCAGTATTCAAACAGTCTTCATTTTACATGAAAAAACTACCAAAAACTTTTTTCAGTTCATTTTGTCCACAGAATCCAAACGATACGAGGGAAAAAGGCATATTTTCTGATTAATATATACAAAGAAAACATAGTAGCTATTATCAAGTTTTAAAATATTTCATTACAAATAATTTAGTGTATGATTATGCACACACAAAGTATTTCTCCAGTGCAAAAACATTAATTTTAAACAAAGACTTAAAAAACGGCAATTTTAAAATTTCTCCATCCAATTCCACGTGCTACACTGTATCTTCATGTCATTAACAACATTTAATAATTCCCACCTCTACTCAGGAACTCACTGACCCTTCTAAATAAGAGTTGTTTATGAATGACCTCTACATAAAAATACCTTGCACAAAAACTTCTAGTTTTAAGTCTACTGGCTGTTATCAACCAAACTCCCTCTTTCCCCCAATTACTTGGTTTCATTCTCTCTGGTCGACTCACTTCCACATTCCTCATATTTGGAATGTCTGCTTGATGGATTCACTTTTTTCCCCCCTTGCCCCTCCTCCTTCCTTCATTCATTCGTTCTAATACTATCTACTGAGGTCTTTTCAGTTTTGGAGCTCCAACCCCCCAAACTGATTTTTAATCTTGAGTTGGAAAATTGAACTTTTTTCCCCCCTTAAAGCTTATTGTTTAACCTTCTGAGGAATAAAACATGTAGAAATTTTCAGGTTAAAAAAATATTCTTAGGTTTCCCCAAGTTTTTCCATCAGCAAAGTTACAGAAAAATAACTCCAAAACAAAAAGATACTTAAAATAAGTCTAAACAAATTTTAAAATTGAGGGGTTTTAATCAAATGTTATGTTTATCATCAATGGCTCTCTTATACAGTAATACTTTTAAAGTATTTCTTCAAAATGGTTTCCTATGATCATTAGGATAATTTGCAGCTCTAAGTGTTATTTGAAGAATTTACTGTAATTAAACAGCTATAAACCAGTTTACTCTTCTGTGAGTTTTGGAGCAGCTACACACCAGTCACTCTTTCTAATGCCATATTAACAAATTCTCTATTCTTTAATTCATTTCTGCGATACAGTTAAGGATGGGAGAAAATTTAATGAAGGAAATACACCAGCAAGAAAGATTTCCTTACAATATGTAATTTCATTGAACACGTTTATTTCTAAAAGCACCCAAATCAGTTTTCCTGAACATTTGTATTTGCAGTTTCAAAGAAAAAAAAAAAAACAACCACAAAGACAAGCTCTTCTTTTATAAATTATCTGGGAAGCATACCATAGATCATGACTTGTTTTCCCACATTTTTACACTCGAAAAAATAATATCAGGTTGGGGGCTGGGGGCAGTTTTTCAGATCACACCAAAACCATCTGATTTTGTCCTCACTGCTCTTACTTAATTAACCATATCGTATGTGCCTTTAAACTGGAAAATCCAGTCTTAAAAAAAAAAGGGGGGGGGGGAAGCCACCAACTTCAAAACAGAGGCAGTCCATCCCATCATTTCAGCCTTCATCCAGAATGAGGAGCAGAGGGGGAGGAGAGCAAAATACGCCATGACATCGCACACCACCGAAGATGGGGGCAAACAACCAGCAAAGTCTACAAGCTGCTGCCAAAGTTGCCTTTGCTGACCCAGAAATACAAACTTGCCTCCCAAAACTAAGACAAAGTAACTGTAGCAACTGCTCCATTGCAGCAGGCAATCACTGAGCAAGGAACAACCAAATCTGGGCTAACGAAGTTATTTCAAGCAAAGCACATGAGGAAAGTCAACAACAAAAAATGTCTCCTGTATCTTTAAAGGCAACAGACAGGGGCTATGGGGCTAAAATTAAAAGCCACCCTCTCACCCCCCACCCCGGGATTTAGCAACAAAATATAATGAATTGCATTTCTCCTGGTTCTCATTAAACCGTGCTAACTAACCTTCCGTTTGCTTCCACCTATTGTAAAGTTTCAACCAGTATTTCTTTGAATTACAGCCACCAAAGAAATATTTACATTTCCATTGAATTTCTCCCGGAGTGCTCTTAGGAAAAGTCAGAGGGGGAAGAAGGGAGCTGGGAAATACCCTGAAATCTGCTCCACTCCCCCCAACCTATTGATTATCCAGCAGCACTAGGAGAGGGAGGGGAAAAAAAAAAAGAAAAAAAAAAGCGACCCTCTGTGCCGCTCCCCCCCCGCTTTTTTCTGAGTGTCATTATGTTACCCTTCATAGGGTAATTGGCTTTCCAATAACACCCCTGCATTCATTGATATTTAAGCCACAGCAAGTCTCTGAGTGCTGTAACGAGCAATATCGATCATCCTTCCACGAGGTGGGTCTCACTGCAAAGAAACCTTGGAGAGGAAATTGTTAAATGGATTTTTGCCTTTGGGATCAGCCCTCCAGGACTCATGGTCCCACTGAGGGGGCACTGGGGCCCCTCCAAGGAAGGAATCAGTGCAGAGTTTTACAGCCCCCTGAGGGGGTTAGGACCCCAAAATGGGGTCCCAAGATGGGTTTCTCAGTGGTGAGGGAGCCCCACAAGTTTCAGGAGGAAGAGTTCGCTCTTCCACCTCCTTCTGTGCCCAGGCATTGAAGCAGCCGCCTCATCACGTGGGCGAATCGGGCTGCGTGGTCCAACGTGGACTACTGGGGTTTGGGATGAACTCGCCCAGCAGAGAGGGGTGCAGCATCTCCATGGAGGGGCCCCCGCAAAAACAAACTCTGAGCACCCCCAGCACTCCGCAGCTTACTTTCTGAGCTCTTCAGAGCTGCTCTAGGGCTTGGCATCCTGCACATGAGCCGAGCACACAACAAAGGGCCAAGAACACGGAGAGGCTGGACTAGGCAAGGCCAGAGGCCCATGAAGCCGTTTCTCAGGTAGACCGAGAACGTGAAGAAATGCAGCTCCAGCCCCGAAAAGAAAAGTTGACAGTAGCCAGAAGCTAAGGCCAGCACCCTGCCCTTGTCAGGGTTTAAATCCCTCCCCAGCATGGCAAAGAGCAATAAACCCCATATTTTTTCTTTTCAAGTCTTCACCATCAATCCCAGCAAATTTTGCTTTAAAACGAAAAACAATCAAAAACTTTACAATTCTGTTAGAAAACAACAAACTTCACCCATTCTGCAGAGGAGGACAAGAGCAACGCTGGGAAATTCTTCCGGTGCCACAAGTTTGAAAATCCCAACCCAAAACGTCTCAGTCACTCATCACCTTGGGTGAGTTGCTGGATAATTGTTTAACCATTTTTTAAAACAAACAAAAAAGCTTAATCACAAAGAAAGTTTTCTTTAAAAAAAATAAAGAAAGATAAGAAATCAAATGCTCATCGTCAAAACTGCCTTTTATCTCACTAGGGACATACCTAAAGTAAAATCTCTACCGTACCTAATTTCACATGCACATATTTGGATATATTTTTTTCTGCCTCCTTTATCTTACGATTTTCCCCCCCCCCCAACAGAAAAAAAAATAGAACACTGTATTACCTTTGCTTTTTAGGTACTGAATGTTCAATCTCTAGCTGTTTTCCATGAAGCTCCACTTTCCCTAAAAACAAAATGTGTCTGTTTTTTATAATCTGGGTGGAGGGGTCAGAAAGCTTTGGATAACATTCTATCATGCGAAACTTTCGATTTAAATCGAATTACTACAAAGCACACAAAAATACATTTTCTGATTTCTTCACAAGTGCATTTTATTAAATACAAGACTGGCTTCAAATGGGAAGCGGTGGGAGGGAGTGGTGAGTTAGCTGTCTGGACAATGTTTCTTAGGAATATTTAATTCCTTAGTTCATACTGGTCTGCTTTGACCAAAAGAAAATGAAGAATAGTATTTTGAGAAAAAAAATCTTCGTCTGTATTTAATTCCGTATGTTCGATCCCTCCAAAACTCCTCTAGGCAGAAATCTTCCTCCCCATTTAAAGGCTAGAAATGTTAACTCCACGGCAGAAATGGATTTCTCTTTGAAAACGGGGTGGTTTTCTTTGCCGTTCGTTTATTTATTTATTTTGGGGGAGGGAGGGGAAGAGGGGAGCAGCGATGGGAAGAGCCTAGCGGGAGGAGCCCTGGGCATGGGGAAACATTCGGAAATTTTAGAAATTATCTGTTTCCCGGGGAGCTTTTTTCTGTCTGCGAGCAGCATGGCGACCTTCGCGCTACTCCACACATCACATGCCCCAGGAAACCCAGTTTCAAATCAAAATGGCCAAAGTCCCAGCCCACCGCCCGTGTCGCGACGGGACCCCCACGCCGAGCCCCGCCGGGGCAGGCGCCGCGCTGCCCCCGCCGGGGCTGCCCCAGGGGGTGCCCCCGGAGACGGGGGGGCCGGCGCGGGGCAGGAGGCTGCGGGGGGCCCCGCTCCACACCCCCCCGCCGCTCGCCGCTAACGCTTGGGAGGGAAAGCGGGGGCTGCCCCCGCCGCGCCGCGGTGCAAACCCCGACGGGGAGCGAGGGCACGAGGCCCCCCCCCCCCTCGTTGTGCGGGGAGCGAGGCCCAGGCGGGGGGCTGAGACCCGCGGGTGCCCGCAGTTCGCCGGGGAGGTGAAAGCGGATTGGGGAGAGAGGGCCAGAGAACGCCGCTTACCCGAAAAAGTTTCGATGGCTTTCATGGCCCACTGCTCGTCGGGGCAGTCCACAAAGGCATAGCCGGACTTGACCAGGAACTGCCCGCTGAAGGAAATTTTGTGGTCGTTGAAGACTTTCTCCAAGTCGGCCGGAGTCACGTTCTCGTTTAGGTTCCCGATGTACAGCTTGTTCATGGTGGCTGCCGGCGGGGCGGCGGCGGGGGGCGGCGGGCGGGCGGCGGCGCGCCGGGACTCGGAGCGCGGCTGCCGGGGGGGCTCCACCGTGCGTCCGCACCGTCGGACTGCGGCCGCGCTCTGCCACCCCACGGCAGGGGCGGGGGCTCGGTGATCTTTTTTTTTAAGCCCCCTCCTTTTTTATTTTGTTTGGTTTTGTTTGTTTGGCTTGATTTGTTGGATTGACGGATTTGTCTTTGGAGAGGGGTGCGGCGACTGTTGGGGGATCCCAGGGAAGGGGGCGGCGGGGCGGGCGGCTCCGGCGGGCGGTGGCGGAGGGCAGGGAGGCGGTGGCGCCGGCTCTGGGGGCCCCCAAGTCGGTGGAGTGGCACTAGAGTGTCACCGGACGCCTCTCGGCAGCCGGGCACCGCCTCTAAATAAAACCGACCTGGAAAATGAGTGAAAATGTTTGCTGGAGGAAGCCACGTGGTGATGCGGGAGGGCCCGGCCCCCGGGGGGAGGGGCCGGGGGGGGAGGGGGCAGCCACCACTTAATTATTTATTTTAATTTAAATACTACGCTATTTACCTCCACGCACACACACCCTTAGGAATGAGGAGCGCATCCACCCCTTTCCCCCCCCAACTCCGCCCGTCCCGTCGGAGGCACTTTACCATCTGCTACGGTCCCCCTCCCCCACCGCGACCCTCCCCCACCGCGCCCCTCCCCCACGCCTTCTCCGGTGCCTCAATGGGATTTTTCTGGGTGTAAAAAACTTCGGCATCAAAGGGGCCGGGCGGTCCCCTGGCGCCAGGGGAGCGGGGTTGTGGAAGAATGGCCCTCCCGCCCCCCGGGGGCGGCCCGGCGCGGCCGGGTGAACAGGGGAGCCCCCCGGGGGGGCTATTGTCCCCGGTATTGTTTTAAGCCCTTCATGTGCAGCCCTGCGGAAGCCTTCGGGGGCGGGCGGACGGGCGGGCGGGGGGGGGGGAGGGCTCCTCCCGGCACAAAAGGGCCCCGCGATGGAGAAGGTCCGATCCCCGACGGGGACGAGGCCGGGCCGGGAGGGGAGCGCGCCCTGTCGGCCAAATGACCTATGTGGAGCACACACTCCCCTCCCGAGACCCTGCCTCTTTCCCTCCCCGCCTGCTTTTTCTGGAGACTTTTATATTTAGGTTTGAGACGGGTTGAAAATAGCAGCGCGCCCCCCTCCCCCATTCACCCACCCGGCCGCCTTCCTGCCGCCCCCGACGGGGCGGGCGGGGGACCCGCGGTGCACCGGGGGCTGTGCCCGGGATGCTGCCGGGCGGGGAGGGCGCCTCCCTCGTGCCGCGCTGCAAGCAGAGGCACGGGCCGGCCCCCCCGCGCCCGCAGTTAAACGCAGCGCTCCCGAGCGGGACGCGCTCCTGCCTGCCTTGCCCGCCGGGCCGAAGGTCCCGCTCTCCCCGTCCCCCCGATAAAGAAACAACAGGCACAGAAAAACGATTTCCGAACGCACGAGTCTTCGGGTATCTGTAGAGACGCTCGGCTCAGGGCTTTCTGGGCGCGCTTATCCCGGGCAGCTCCGCGCCTCCTGCGCGGGCACGCGGCGGGCACCGCCCGTCGGGGCGGCCGCGCGGAGGGGCCGGGCCCCGGGGGGGGCGGGGGGGGGACCGGCACCAGCAGCACGCCCGGGTTCTTCAGTTGTTCTCTCAGTGCCACGCAGATGTGCTGTGCTGCTTTATATTTCTAAACAGTTCTTTTTATTATCACTATTTTTATGCCAGCCACGGCAGTGCTGGGGAAGAGCCACGTGGAGAATTTGTTAGTAAATAAATTTGGTATTATTCGAGAATCGGTTGCTGTGTAAACCTTAAAAAATAGATGCCCATACCCAAGGACATGTGGGTATGGTGGTTCTATGTGCTCTGTGCTACAGCCACGTAGGAAACTCAATACAATGAATAATAACAAAACTGGGAAATAGTAATTTAAAGCAATGAGTCCTTAGCTTTCCCTTCTGTATCTGATCCATTCTACTATACCGGGGTTTTTGCTTTAAAAACACGTAGGTGCTGCTCACCAGGGGAAATTTGGTTCCCATGCTTCCAGCTGCATTACTTTGCTCTCCTGGCAGTACCAAACCAAACTCGCCAGAGGAGTTTTTGTAGAAGAACTGCTGTGTCCATGTGCATGCTTCTGAAGCTACCAATGAATAATCCATGCTCAAAATTCATAGGTGAAAAGAATAAAGAAATGAAATTTGGAAGTAAGTTTCATGCGGCTTGGAAACTGCACTTCAAGCCATGCCTGACTGAAAACTGGAATATTCACTTTCTTCCACAGTTACATCACACACAAATACAGCTAAAATAAATGATCCACTATCTGCTTCAGATCTATTTCTAATCTTGACCAGACCACTTTTGGTTTTGCTTTTACTGGTTTACAGAGAACCTTCCCCATGTAACATAATCCTTTCAAATAATGAAATGAAAGAAACCAACTTTAAAAAAAAATCCAAACAAAGAAGGAAGTCTTCAATTTAGATTTGAAAAAAGAAGGCTATCAGTCAAACTCCTTCCCCTTGGTAGAGCATTCCAGATGCAAGGTATTTAGAGAATGCAAACAGCAGAGACTAAATCATTGATCTGCTCGGGGGTAATAGAGCTGCATTCATCCCTGGGCAGGAGATGAGGGAGAAGGCTGCCCTCCAACCCAAACTCCATTCACCCCTGCCCCAGCTGAGATAGGGCAAAACAAGCTCTGCAAAATCATCTCCAAAGGGAAACCATTCTTCTCTTGCAGATTTAAATGCTATCAGGAACTGCACCGAAAATCCAGTGGGATATCTGAAGCTAGGGAAGAGCTGAGCAAGTTTTCACCCAGGCACAGTCAATTTTAAAAGCATGTGTGGCCTTTTTCCTCCCCCAGGATTTTCTTGCAGTTGTAAAAATCACTCAGAGTACTTGATTCCTTTGTGCAAGTTTACAAGCATTTTCAAATTGTATAGCCACACTCAGTATCAACATAATGCTGCTTATGATTTTATACATAAATTCTAATTTGGGCAAAAGTTGTTGGATTTGGGGTATTTTTTGGTTTTGTTTTCTTGTTGTTTGCTTTAAGATTTAAATCTTTGAGTCATGCAGAAATGTTCTTAATCAGTTTTTACAATTTATCTGTAAGTCCAAATAATCACTGTTGGCACTTTGGAGTTTTGGGATTTTTTTTAAGGTACAAGGTTAAAACTGGGTGGTAAATAATACATCTAAGATTTCAATGAAATGTGGGTTTCAAATGCAAGGGTAATAATTACTGCAGTCTGGTGAGGTATTGTTGTTGATCTGAGGCATAAAATATTTAAAATAGAAATAATCTTTATGACAGATTAGTGGTAAAATAGAACAGAATATATTGTTATTTTTTCTGCCAGTTATTTGGTTTTAAAAAATATTGTTGTTATTTTGTTGTTTTGTTTTGTTTGGTTTTGTTTTTAATCTCTGGTGATATCACTAATGTTTAATTTGGGCAACATTAAAGATATACCTGGAAACCCTGGAAACTTTGAAAAATCTTCATTTTCAAAAGTTTGAATGTATGTATTAGTTACTATGAAATATTTATGGGTTGAAAGTTTTTAGTAAAACACATAGGTCACAGAGGGGAAAAAAATAATTTATTTTCATAGAATCTGTTTCAAACAAACCTCAGCTAACAGAAATAATCTGAATATAGAGCAAGCCTGTCCATAAAATGTATGTGAGAATTCGACAGAGTAAGAAGTGTGAGGGTTGCAGTTGGAAATATTTCCTTTTACTTAAGTGGAATCACAGTTTAAACCAACTTCTGTTCAGTTTTTGTTATGTGGAAACATTCTTCACTGGAAAAAGCAGCTCATATCTAAGAAGATCTAGTTGATCCAGTTGATTAAAACTTGAGTGGACAAATTAGATAAGAATCAAACTTACTATGAAACTATTAGTTTAATTTAAAACAAAATTAAGGTTTGAAGTAGATTATTAATAATCTCCTGATTTTCTTCTGTGCATTTGAAACACAATCTTGACATTCAAATGTTGTTTTGCCAAAGCTCAGGATCAGAAGAGTGTCCTCAGCCCCAAGGAAGGTGCTGAGCAATGGGAAACACCCTCTCCTCTCTGGAAGGGCTATTCAGATGGGAGGTTCAAAAGAAACAGTGCTGAAGATGCAATAGGTTAAGCCTGCAACTTGTTTGAAGATCTGGATATTCCCTAAACATTTTAGTGCTTTAGTTAAAAACAAAGTAAACGCTGCAATAAACTCAGGCTCCAAAAAATCAACTCACAGTCTGAAAAATCCTTTTGTTCTGGTACTAAAAGATGGAGTCCCTTTAAAACAAAAAAAGAAAACCACAACAAAATAACTATTTTCTTCTCCTCTCTACGTCTGTTTGTTAGCTACTTCTGTGTTCACTTCAGCGCAGGGTGCTCATCTCTCTCAGCAACCTAAATTCTCCATTGGGTCTTGCAAATATTCAGAGAATTGTTCAAACTTAAAACAAACTTGCTTTGCATAGGTATTTTTTCTCCACAACGGAACTGATTTGGTTCAGTTTTGATTTTGCAGCCCTTTTTTTGGCTAAGTAGTAAACTCTAAATGCAAGGAAAATAAAACGCTTATTGGAATGAACCCTGAAATTTTGCTGTTCAAAGAATCCCTTTAATTTTTCATTTCCCTCCTTAATTTTACTTTTGAATATACCACCACTTCTTTACAGCAGCTCTCTCTAACATGTCAATTTGGTTTTTTCTTCCTCAAAATCACTGTGAGCAGTTGGACAGATAGCTGGAGCAGACATTTCTCCTACTGATGGCTAGAAAGGTGGAGGAAAGTTTTTGTCTTGGTATAATGATAAGCAAAACTCACATAGTTCAGAAAGCATTGTGGGGGATGAATCCTGCCATTGCTGAACTCCCCTTGACCTTATTTCAAGAAGGAGCTGATCTTTTGAACCCCCCTCCAAACATTCACAGCATTTATAAAGCACAGATTAAACATTTTCCTCTTGGTAACAGTAGGCATTTGTATCAAATTTCCTCCAGCCTGAAAGAAAAACATTTATATCAGATTTATGCTACGTGAGTACAAATTTGGGGGTCCTTTAATTTCAAGTCACCATTTAAATCCCCTGAAGAAAGGTGGGCACTGCAGCACTCACTGCTCTTCACCCTTTCACTTTCTGAAAGTCCCTGAAGTCCAGGAGGCAATGAAAGGCTCAGCCACTAATACCACTTCATTTTTGTGTAATTCCTCAGACCCAAAACAAGTTTATCCCGGGAGGTGGGTAACTCTGCAGCAACAGTTTCTGTTGTGGGTCACAAGTATAGGTCATTTCACAATCTAAATCTTGAACCATACACCACCGCCTGTGCCGGGGCACCAGTACCGCTGGGCTGCTGGAAAGGTGATGTTAGGAGAGTAGCAAAGGCACGAGATGGAAATAATTTCATGCTAGTGAACCAGCCACTTGGGCAGGTGCCTTGCCATTGACTGTGTTGTCTAATTTCTTGTCCTGCTGGTATATACTTGGGATTTATCAGGACTGATTATTTCTTCTCCTTTCCTGCAGCTCCACTGCTCTAGTCTCTCCAGCCGTTTAGTTCTGGCTCTGTCTTTGCTTAAAGATGGAGTAAAATATGTTTAATGTTAGAATAGCTGCCACAAGGTAAAGAACTAAAAGGACAAGACACATGTAAGTTTTGACATTATAGCAAGTGCAGATCACCTCTCCACGTATTTGAAGCAATGACAGTGCACAGCTGCACAGTGGTAAAAGGAGCAGTCTTTGGATTTTTCTCTAGAGACATCTTTGCGGTCCAAATAAATCTGTCATGCACTGATGTTACATGGGCTTTTTGCTACACTAGTTACTGTGCTGTAGCTCCCTGTTCCTGGTGTGTAAAGGAAGCATTCAAGAAAAAAAGAAATAGATGGAGAGTGGGACATGTAGAA
This sequence comes from Anser anser, assembly GCF_964211835.1. Lineage (NCBI taxonomy): Eukaryota > Metazoa > Chordata > Aves > Anseriformes > Anatidae > Anser > Anser anser. Next base: position 259,173 of record NC_139744.1, read on the forward strand.
GTACCTAGTTCCTATATTTTGTGGTTCCTGGTTTTGGGTGTTTTTGTTTGGTTGGTTGGTTTTGGTTTGGTGTGGTTGGTTGGTTGTTTTGGGGTTGTTGTTTTAAAAAAATAAAAAATAAAAATAAAAAGGAGTCATGAAGGATCAGAGACAACCATGCCAGTGAGCTGAATTAATCAAGAAAACACTAAAAGCTTTAAAAGGCCCTAGTTTTTTGTTTGTTTGTTTTTCAGTTAAAAGGGAGTACTGGCATTTAAAAACATACCTGGTATTTTGCTATTGTGAAAAAAATAAATAATAATTTAAAAAAAAAATCTATTCCTGTAAGCCCAGGAAGGGAAGGCAGGTTTGAACCCAGAAGAGAGGATGAAATAATGCTCATTGCTTGAAAGATCCGCTGTAACTCTAGCCAGAACATCACTCATGTCCCATATGCAGCTAAATGAGAATGTTGGATAGGTTTAAGCACCAGGGATGAGATGAGGAACCAGACAAATGCTAGAGCTAGAGCTGAAGCTGCCTTTGGTGCATTTTGGTTAACCTGAGTCTCCTGACAGAATTCTGGCACCTGGGATAGGGCAGAAGTCTTTGCTACTTCTGATATAAAGGACCCATGTATGTTGGCCGAGGCTATGAGCAGGCAGTGAGAGCCCAAGCAGCCCTTGGAGGAGAGAGGGGAAAGATGGATCTGTGCTGTGGGATCAGGGCTTGGAACAAAGAAGCTGATATTCAGGACCTTGTGGTCTGCCAAGGTGGATTAGGATGAGCAAAAACAAAGCATGTAGAAGTTACATCCCTGCACAACATAGCTGGTATCTTAGGGAGAGAAATGAGCCCCCCAAAAAAGCCTCAAGCCTCTGTTCCTTTGACAGCAGCTAAGGTAAGCTGAGAACAGAAACAGTCCTGAACGAGGACCGGAGTTTGAAAGCTGTTCCAATGTCTGTGATTTCAGTGAGAGGATGAGGGTGGAGGAAAAACAACAACTAAAAATCCTCTCTTCCTTTCTCTCCCTGTGATTTGAGGAGTAGAGCAGATGCTAATACTGATCAATCATAGCTGGATACAGCCAGGAATCTCAGATCAGCCTAATGTTTGCAAACAAAATGGAGCAGAAAGTCTTATTTTCACATGTCACATGCAACACCTGAAATCCTTCTCTGTCAGAAGAGATCCCCTAACTGGTGCCACACAAGACAGCAACTAGACAGCACTACTCCAGAGGGAAAGGGAAAACCTTACTCATCATATCCACTGGGGAAAGACAGAGGTGTAAATTGTGCCACTGAAGGTGAGGTTACAGCTAAATACTACAAGAAATTTATTGGGAAGTTCACAGTATTTCCATTTCTGAAAATTTTTGGGAACAGATCAGACTCTCATCCATTCAGAATGGTTTAAACAGAGTTGACCCCATCTGGCAGCAGGGGAGTGAATGGATGACCTGTTAAGGTCACTTCAAGACCTATTTTCCATGATTATGGGGACATCTAATATTTGAAATGCTTTGTAATCAAAGTTGCCCTTGAGATGTTCCAGTGTCTCAAAGCAGAGCAGGACTGTTTCAGGAGCACAGCTGTGACCTTCCCAACACTCCCAAACTCCTGAAACAACTTTTCAAGCCAGGTCTGCCACAGACAAGAGGAGAACTCTGTCTCACTAAGTCACACTCACTAAGCGCTCTGCAGCAGAATATGGTGAAATGGGGCAGCACCAGCTCTCTTGCTTAATGTGCAGGGAGACAACTGCCCCAGCTGGATGAAACCTAATCTGAAGTGCTCTTTGTCCCAAGCCAAGATCCAGCTGAAGCTCATGAAACAACTTGTTATTAGAGAATGTAGCAGATCACAGATAATGCTATGGATAGCGTTGCTATCTCATATCATAGCTGTAATGGGCTAAGGCTAGAGAGGAGCAAGGTCTGCATCTTTAATTAGACCCTCTGTTACACTGGAAAAAAAGCAAATGTGGGCACATGGCCCTTTTCTATGCCCGCAGTTCAGTCCTTGCCCCTGCACTTTTCAGAGCTGAACTGGCAGGCAAAGGTTCATCCTTTTACATATTGATCAGTGGATATCATGCTGATGGAATATTGAAATGCAGATAGTGCCCGTCTGTCTTTAGGAATCTGTGTACCTGGTTTTTTTTTGTTTGTTTGTTTGTTTGGGTTGGTTTTGGTTTATTTATTGTCTGAAAGATTGTGAGAAACTTTAGAGTGATGCTGCTGTCCAAACTGGATCATGAGCAGATGCCTTGAAATAACCATAACTGTGAACAGTGGGTCAACATTTAATGTTGCTGGATATTTATTTCACTCTATTAACTTCACATCATACAGAGGCAGTTAATGAGAGGAAAACAAATAGGTTATACTTTGGAGAAACAAGATATCCAAGTTGGCTAGGAGTGAAGTACCTAGAATACACATAATAAAGATGTCAGGTTAAACTACTCCACTTTATTGATTAGCAACTATGATAGGAGTGTGAATTGGTTACTTTTAACTATTACAGTGCATCATTTAGTACAGTAGGCATGACGCTTTTGCATGGGTGAAAAGCTTTTGAACACTCTGGCATGTGTGTGTACTAATAGTTAAAGGATTAAACCAAATGTTAAGTAGTTCCTGTGAAAGTAATAATTACTCCCTAATAGCACTGAAATCTCAATCTACCCTAAAAATATCCTTCTGATCCTTTATCTTAATGTAATAGAGATGCAAGACTTTTTGCCCAAGAGGCTGGTTGTGCCAGGGAGTTGTGTAACTACAGAGTAGCAAGAGTTTTGCTCTGCCAAGGAGGGCTGCAGTAAGCTGGATGCATGCTCATTCTGCACTCTGTGCACTCCTGATGTAGGAAGACAGGTGGTGGTTGAAGCAAACCTATACCTGACAGTGTGTCACAGCAGCATTTCTCAACAACATTTCTCAGTTTTACCACAGGGAAGCTGTCACAGCACCGAGCCTGACAGAATTCAAGAAGTGTTTGGACAATGCTCTCAGATACATAGTCTGATTTTTTGGGTGGTCTTTTGAGGACCTAGGAACTGGACGCCATGTCCCTCATGGATCCCTTCCAACTCAGGATATTCTGTGATTCTATTTAATTAAAAAAAAAAAAGGCAGAAAAAGTATATTTCAGGAAGGAATTTCAAAGTAGGAAGCTTTACACAGAGACATGTACCTCAATCATGCTGGATTTCTGCATTTGTTCAGGACAAGTTACATCATGGACACTGTGCTAGCACAGTGAAACCCTTTCCCACACTGAAATCATTGATATACTTCAATTTTGCCATTATTACATTATATACATTTCCACTAAGGTCTGCTTCTTGTGCAGCCCAACAAGAAAGTCTACTGCTTTCATGCACAAATCCATGATGTAGCTAAGCCAGCCCAAGCCCAGGAGAATAGGCACACATATCCCTCCTATATCCAGGTGTGTAGGGTTACTGCTCCAAGCAGCTCAGCTGAACTCCATAAACAAGTGCTGGCAGACCTGAGGGGAAGGTTGTAACTTGGATAACCTCCTGTAAAAGTTCAGGCAGCTTAGGGGAACTAAGCCACAGGCAGGACTATGTTTTACAAGTCAGCACAACCAGCCACAGGCACTGCTTCAGAAAAGATGCAAATAGAGCTTAGCTTGTGTGTTAAAATAGCACAAAGATAATCCTTCTCTGTTCCTTCAACAGATTAAACCTGGGTGCAACAAGGATCCTGGAGCAGCTGGGACACCCATGGAGCAGCCCCTGACCAGAACTCACATACTAAAATGCAGTAGGCCCAGGTCTTCTCCCAGATAGGACTTGGGTTGGGTAGGGCAGGTCAGACACCACAGAGAACATCTCACCGGGCATACAATCACAGCAGAACTGGTGGGAGTGGGGTTTAACCCCTTACACTTTAATGGTATAATTAACATCAGGGGTACATCTGCTCTCCTAAATCCAGCTGTACAAGGGCAAGATGAAGTAGTTGCCTTACTGACACACACCTCCAGCAGCTACAGAACCATAATAAAGCACTTCTTCACTTGTTCAGGACAGGAGTCAAAATAGTTGCTGTGCTTCAGGCTAACTTAGCTGCCATCCTTGATCCCATATAGGCTGCTGCTGTGCCACCACCATTCATCTCGTTAACCAACGCTGCCTCACTATTTCCTAATAGTTTCCTGTCTGCTGCTATCCATCCCAAATTTTGTCCTCTTAGATTGCAAATTCTGGGGGATAGATACAGCTTTCAGTGTCTAGGTTTGCACAAGGAGGTTGCAGACCACAGTCAGGTTGCCCAGACTCAATGCTGATGATGACAAAAATAACAATCGAAGCTCCTGGTTTTAGCAAATTTATTTGAACTTTAAGAGAGAGAAGCAGCAAACTGGATCTCTGTAAGATGATTCTTGTGCTTCTCAAAAGAAGAGATGGATATTAATAAAACTTTTGCTGGGGAAGGAGGTGTTATGTGGAATTAAGGTTTAGATCAATACCATATGCATTATGTCCACAATACACATTCATCCTTGATTTTGCGATATACTAATGTGTAATTACCATTAATGTAAACATATTTTTAAAGGTTATTTTCCTGCTCTGCAGGTCAATGGACCTAATGAAGCAGATCTAAGTGGGCTTGAGCTACTTTGAGTAGGTGCTTGATTTCCTGTTTACCTCATGGAAGTGGGTTTGGTCCCACACTGCTAATGTTTATAAAGGCTCTGAAGGATCTCCTCTGAGCACTAGAACTGGTTGAAATCTTCTGAGCAGCCTCAGTGGAGTAGAAAGGTAAGAAGCTCTATATCAGTCTATATTTTTTTTTATTCTTTTTCCTAAGATGAGAGTGAGCAGTGCTTGACAGTGTCAGGCAGTATCTATAGCAGAGTAGGAACAAGCTGTACCTTTGGCTGAGTTTTTCCTGAAGTGGTGTAAGACTAGCAATTTTCTTGATAGGTTTGGTGGAAAAGAACTATAGCAGTACGCACCGTGTTGTAAAGGGAAAGACTGTTATTTTAGAGGATTCAGTACATGGCAAGTCTCAGGCTGGGATCTGCCCCTTTAAACATATTCTACACAGGGAAATGATGAGAAATTGGTTCTTGGCTGCTTTTTGTATCCTTCTAGCTATGAATAAAACAGGGATAACTCTTCTTCCAAAGCAGACGGTATTGCACAGGGGATTTGAAGACCTTCATGTAGTAAAGATCCCACAAGTAGATACTACTCTTCCTTTTGTGAAGGAATCAAATTGTAAAATCAAAACAGTGTAATGACAGTTACAGTTAGTCTCTCCTGGAGTGTCATTTACTGCTAACTGAGCTTGATTTGAGTATCATACAGGCAAAGGGGTCTTGTATTAATTCAGGAATGGTTTCTCTACAATCTCCAAAAATGCAGACTGTTTTTCCTTGCTGCTTAGATAAATTCTGCAGAGAATAAGTGCTACCCTTTCTTAAAATTAAGGGTACAATATATGTCCTCTCCTATTTTCATAAATAATTATCTTAAGCAGAACAATATCCTTGGATGACAACTATTTTCAGATTCATCATCATAACTACAGTGATATATGTAATGAATAGCAAATAAGAGGGAAAGCTTATTTAATCATGACACTTTTCTCAACTTTCATTTAAAATACTCTTTGGCTTTCTGTATAACGAAACCTACTTTTCATATTAATACACTCTGTAACTATTTGCCTCTTACTGCTTTAGCTGTAAATATTTCAGGGGTTTTGCCACTGTTCAATATATAACACCTTTGCTTTTAAAAGTATTCCTCTCAACTTGATATCTCTGAGATAATGTAACACATTTAGTATTCAGCCTATATATAGGCCAAAACATTTGTAAAAAAGTCACAGTTTTCCAGAAACAAACAAACAAAAAAGCCTCAGTTATGAACAACATCCAAACTTACAAATTCTTGTTTTCTCCAAAATAATAATTGGGCAGTTGTAAGAATGCAAATTGCTACTTATGAGTAAAGTTTCACTAATGTATGAATGAATTTTTGAAGGATGGGATACCTAAGTCCTGATCTAGACTTGTTTTTGTTACTATATTGTTCCTGTTAACAGTAATTCTCCAGTACAATGCAGATTCCAGAAATATTGATAACAAAGAGTGAGGTGAGAGACAATAAAATACATCCGTGAGCCTTGATCAAAACCATTTTTGTACAGAGTTTGCAGAGCTGGAATAGTTATTAAGAGCTCAAATGTCCAAGGTCTACTGAGCTGAACTGTGGACATGAGGACTAGGAACAGCTTGAAACTAATAAATCTTGGAATTGATCAAATTCCGTCACTATCCTGAGATATTTTTCATAACAGATATTCACTGACTCTGGCACCAGTCCCGATGTAAGGCATTATCCATCCCTACAGAAAGTTTCCCAGGAATTAGATCAGGCTGCTAAATCCTGCAGAACTGCAGTATGGGATAAGCAGGATGTGATGTAACTCCTGTTTGCTCTTGAATTGCCTGATCCAACGTGCGTTCTCATTCACATACTTAAGTTTGAATTGACCCTTAAAGCACAATGAGGTACCCGCAGGGTCAGCTTGTAAATGTGGAACAATACAATGTCCTCGCCTCCACGAATGGGCAAATCACAATTAATTTGATGGTTGCAATAAAAGTATAGGGAACAGATGTTAATAGACGCCACTGTGGTGAAGGAGCATTGTTATTGAAAGAGTAACTTAACTGTGAATGGCAAAGGAGAGCTTTGTAGGTTGGAGAAAGCTGTTCCAAGGACAAGGAAAGAAACATGTTTACAAGTGCAGGCACATGCCTAACCATTGCCCATCTCCCTGGGTTCACTGTCATGTCACTTATGTATCCCAGGGGCCAAGCATCTGGATTGCCCTCTGCTTTTGAACAGAGAAATCAGCCAAGAAAATGATGTCTTTGAAAGTTCTTTCTCTGCTTTTTGCTTCTTTGAGCTTTGTTTTGATGGAAGAGAACGTCTCAGGGTAAGTGTTTTGGAAAACCCACAATGTATTTTGAGCCTTTTCCAGCTTCCTACTGGAGGCAAGTAGACTATTTCCCTTGGCATCTTGGTAAATAGGTGAGAACATGAGTCCTGAGGTAGCTCTTGGATAATAGAAAGACAGCAAAGCATACAGAGATGAGCAAATGATAAGAGAGGTCTCAAATTAAAGCCTTTGAGCCAGAGCCAAGAACTCCCAAGTTTTCCCTAAAAACTACATTGCTCCAGGTTGGGAGTAACAAGCTGGAAGGCAACCAGGAAGTGAAGGTTGGCTGGGAACTAGAAACAAAATGTAATTGTCTCCCATGAATACGGCTAGGGGGCATTTGATATTTCAAAGTTTCTGAAAATGTGACCAGTTATATAAAGCAGGTACATAAAGACTTTCCATCTCTTCCTCTGATTTCTGCCACAAAACTTCCAACTACCACATGAGAAGATCTAAAAGAAACCCTATCAGAGCAGCAAGAGCTGCTGCAATTCCAGATAATAACACTAAAAAAAGATCAGCCTTGATATCCTTTGCTAACTTAGCTAGCCACCAAGTACGTCTACACTGTCAGACCAGCACTGGCTTCAAGTTCTGGACCTCGTCTCCTGCTGTCCACCCCTCAGGCTCTTGAGGACACAGGAAGAGGTTCCCTTGGCCCTATGTGTGCAGCTCACTAGAGAAGGGAATCTGTGTATACTCAGTGTCTTAACACTTAGTCAAAGTCTATATCCATCAGGCTATGGCAGGAAAGCTACTCTGACTCCAGACGTCAGCAAATATCCCAAGTTCATCTCCTCCTGAGAAGTCAAATGTGAGCTGCAAATGTGTTAGCAGCCAGAAAAATGGATGAGGAGATTGCTAGCTCCTTCTCTAGTTAATTCTTCACTTTACAATGCAGGAACAATCACCTGTGCTAGAAAAGAATTGAAAGTGATCAAAAAACTTTGCTGACCTTAGGGGATGCATGGGCAATCCCATGCAACCCAAGCAAAATTCTGCATAGTGCTTGCTTCTTGTCTGAGCAAGAATCACTCTATCTGTACTCTTACTGTAGCATAAGTATAAGGACTCCCAGTGCCAGACCAGTGCAAAAACGCTACTCTGAGGCCACCCTGGCAAGTGATTACAGCCGCACGATGGATAACATGCTGAAGAAGAACTTTGTGGAATGGTTGCTAGCCAGGCGAGAGAAGAAAAGCGAGTAAGTACATAGACTTTCAACGCTTCCATGATTTGAACTGACAGCTGTTGTCAGGCAACTGTTGGCTACAGAATAATGTAGAGCTGAGGATATTTTCCTTGGACTGCAGCAGTGATTCTCTGGGGACTTTCTTTTCCTTTTTTTTTTTTCCTTAAGTCGTTGAAGCGTTTCTTGTCTGTCGGCACACAGCACAACTATCCTTCTCTCTATCCAACACTGCCTTCTTCTCTGTATGCTTGGTAGATGGAGTGGGAAGGAGTTGGGTTTTGTGGAAAAGCAGCATTTCAGCACCCTCTTGTGGCATCTCAGGCTGATGTCCTTCTTCCCATTTTTGCCTTTTCAGCAACGTCATTGAAACGTACAAGAGAGAAGCTGAGCCACAAGCATCAGCTGTGAATGGCCAAAGCTTGGACCTGCGCAACCATGAAGCCAAAGACTTCTTTGCTTGGCTTCTAAAAAACAAGAAAAATCAGAGGTGAGATTGGCAGAATAGGAAATAAGGACGAAGTCTGGTCCCCAAGGGAGGGATGAGGTCCCCAAGTGTTCAGTTTTTGAAGGGATGTTTTAGGGCAGAAATTGGTGATAACACTGTCAGCACAGGAAAACAAAAAGACCTCTGTTTCAAAAGGGAATTCCATATTTTGCAATTGTCTCATGAGTGACAAAAATAACAAATACAAAAAAGCTTCTAAAACTTTACAATTTCTCACGAAATACACACTTCAGAAATAGAAAATATTGATTTTTTTTTTTCCCTTTCAAAGTATCAGAACAGCCTCATCAAAGCCCAGCACTTTTAAAAAAGTCAAAGTGCTGTCTTTTGACAGGGCTGAAGCACATCCATTCCTGCAACATACTAACACTACAGTAATGGAGAAGTTAAACTGAAGTGCTTTGACCTAATAAAACCATTCCATTCTATTCAAAACCCTAACAAAAGAAAACTTTCCAGTGAAAATTGGGATGAAACTGATACATTCCTGCAAAACTTTTTTGATTTGATCAAATCGTCTCACAGGGCAAAAATAAACAAAACAGTTATTCCATTGTATCATTGCTACACACTCTTACTATGAAAAGCATGAGATCTAAATGTGAAATTATGCAGGAGAGATGCCCGAGTGACTCAAGGAATTCCCCAGTTTGTTTTTGATCTATGTCACTGGAGACACTTGCAGTCTTATTCAGATGTATCTACGCTGGTTACAGGAATGATGGCGATGCAATCTAGTTCTTAAAAGGTACCTCTCAGGAAGGTAACTTAGTCCATATGGTGCTCTCTCTTGTTCCAGCTAGTACCTTCATTTCCCAAGCCATCTGGCTGAGAGTGCCATCTCTGTGTTGCACAGCTTTGTGCTGTGTCAGCATAGCCATGGCCTGTCAATAGCGTGTTTCACCGCCCCCCAATCTTACCTCATGTCGCAAATGTTCAAAAAGAAGGTTAGACACTTGAGTCCAAACAAAAATCTGTTCTCAGGCACTTTCTATTAAAAAAAGAAAAAAAGAAAGCCAACAAATGAGGGAAACATTTCCTTTCTTTAACATGAAGGGGATTTTACAAAACCTAACAGGTTGTTGCTGATTAGTCCCAAAATTGTGTCAGGAAGGAAAACAGGCACTTACTGCACATGGCTCACATCCTTCAGGCACAATTCTAGTGTCTCTTGATAAGAGAATGAAACCTCTAACTTACAGGGAGTCATGGGACAGTCACCCAGAACAAGAATCTGGGGGCATTTGTTGTCTTTTACAGCCTTTGCATGAAAACTGCTTTAGAAACAAACGTGCAGGGGATGACCCAGGGGTGGGGGAAATGAGCACTGTTATGGCTCACAGAGGTGTTAAGGCCAAGCACCCAGAAAATCAGACATTGAGAATTGCTAGTCATACTGAAAATGCAGAATCAAAGAAACAAGGGCTTTGTGGGATCTCAAAAGGTCATTTAGTCTGACCTCTCCTACAAGGCAGGATCAGCTTGCTCTAAACTACTCCTGACAGATATTTTTCTAACCTGTTCTTACATAGGACTGGGGGGGGAGGGAAGGAGAGGGAGAATGACACACACACCTTTGGTGCTAGAGATTAATCAGCTTGTTAGTTAATAATATTTAAAAAAAAATGCAGTGTTTCCCCTAATCTCCTTAATTGCAAATAAAAACCACAATTTGTGGGGTGAAAAAGTCCTCAGAAACAAAGGCTTCCCTTTGTGGGCTTGGGGCATAGATCCTGCTTCACTCTGCCTTTGTTTTGATGCCTGCTGGGTTTAAGAGAGGACATGGGGTATGGGAGGAGCGGGGGGTGGTACAGGACTGTTCCTTCTCATCTCCTAAGCCTGACAGATATATTCAGTGCTAGATATCCCAGACTGACCAAGATCAAAGCAGTGTTCTGTAGCAGGATCTCATCATGTCAAAACTAGGTTCTGTTGATTTTTTGTTGTTGTGTTGTTGTTTTGCTATGCTTAGGGGAACACCCCCCAGCCACCAAGATGTACCTTTATTCACTCTTCTTCACTGGCACTTCTATTTTACAGAACAGAAAAACAGTTACTAAGAGCATAGTGTCCTTTCCTTCAAACTGCCTCTCCTAGTTCATGGCTCTACTGCACTGCCCAGGAGGCAGCAGAGGGACTTCTGTTAAGGAGCAAATGACTAACCTTGTCAAAAATCTAAGTGCTGCCTGGAGGAAAAGATGATGAAGAAAATGCCGTATGGATTCAGATCTTTTTAGTTAACTAATCCTTGATCTAGGCTGGGAGGCAGAGATTTGTACTTGGCTGTTTCAGAATATAGAGGGATGAAAGACTCCCTTTTAAGATTTAAAAAGTTTTTTATATATATACAAATAAATTTAGTTAAGAATTACACAGTACTGAAAAATAAGAAAAGAAGAAAATGCATCCTCTTGGCTGTGGAGATAGGAAGTGGTGAACAAAGAAGAAAGATGAACTGAGACAAGAGCCTGAGGTGTCTAATTTGAATCATGCTCAACTGAAACCCAGGAAGAGAGAAAGAAATCCTCCTGGCTTTCTTTCCTTAAATCAGCTCATCCCTCAGTTCCTCCCCACTGTCACTGATAATGTTGCAGAACAGTCTCATTTCCCAAGAACAGGGAAAGAAAAAGCGAAAAGTTGATAGGATTGACAAGATGGCAAGCAATGCACTAAGTCAAAGGTATTAGAAGACAAGGAAAATAAAATATGCCTGTGAACTCGATGCAATTGGAGTAAGATTGTTATATACACATTTGGATGGTTTCCTTTCCTCTGTCTTTATGGCATGGCACATTTCTTGCAGTTTTACTTCTCTGGAAGGTTCAGAAGATTTGAAGGATGTTTTGAACCAGGAGTTTCTGACATGGCTAATGTCGATTGACCTCTGCAGACCAACGTGAGTGGTTGTTCTACCTGTTCCTGTTGTTAAAAACATCCCTTCAGATCCCATTCCAGCACTGTACAAAGGTTTTGCCCCAAAGGTCCTTGATGCAATGCTCATCTTTTGATAGCTGTTGAGTGCTCACATGGTGTAGCTCAGCTGAATTTCAGTGGACAGTTAAGAGCTTTGGCCAGAGTTTGGCTCTGCAAGAGAATCTTCAAATCATTGATATGATAAACTGGGGGATGGACAAATTTCAAGTTATGACTGTCTAGAGAAGGCAGGTTAGTAAATTCTTTTCTCTATTTTTATGAGAAAATTAGATGTTCATCTAACCACTTACAGAAAATACTTTTCTTTTTCTACTCAACATACCTAAGTATGAAAGACATTCAGAAAGAAATACAACAAGAAATGGGGATGCAAAATGTCCAGGGGAAGGTCCTGAGAAGGCTCAAGGAAATGGAGAGCCCATCTTAGAGGCTCTAGTAAAATGAAGGCTGAGAGAAACAAAGTCACCATCTATTAAAAAACAACAACAAAAAAAAAAACAGAGAGAAGAGCTATTTATGCTAATGGGAAGAGTTAGACAAGAATGAAAAAGGATGAACTGGCCACAAATAGTCTGGAAATAAAAGGCAGCTCTGTGCTACAACCAATTCCATGCAGCTTGGTCAGACAATGTGAACTAAGTGGCCAGCAAGCAAGCAAGCCAGAGAAAACAATTAACTCTTGAGCTCATCCTGCAGCCTTTCCCGCAGAGGGGGAAAAAATAATAATAAAAAAAAAGCATTTATCTCCTCTAACCAGTTGCTGATTTTTTCTCAAAAGCTGTAGATACTTGCTATTAGATGCTTACTAACTTTGAGACGTCTGTCCTGCTATCAGAATGGATTTCCAAGGTATCAGAGGGGACTAGTGGGTAAAGAAGCCATTAACTTATGCTTTGTTTCACGTAGAAACCAAATTAAAATGGGTTAAGCGTGGTCCCACAGGGATTTATGCTTTTCTCTCCCACTTCTGCTTCATTAGGACTGTGTAACTCCAGGACCCTATCTCAAGGAGCTCTCCACTCTATCAACGCACTCACTACGGAGGAAGATATTCTATGTTCATTCTGTTCTATGCATATTGTCCACTTTGCCAATGTAAGAAATAAAGATTTTAGCCTGAAGCTGAAATAAGATTTAGTTAAGGCTTCGTTTGGGGATGGGCTATAAAACGTTACTAAATTACTTTTTAAAAAAAAGGCGTCATTCAAAGCAGGGCTCGTAAGGGTCCCAACACGCGCTGCGTTGTGCGGGTCGGTGAATCCGGCCTGCAGCTGCCGCAGCCGGAACGCGGCACGAGCCTGGCCGCAGGCTGCCGGGAGGCCGGGCCTGCCGCCGCCCGGAGACCCGGGAAGCGGCGGGGGGGCGGGACGAAGCTCACCCCGGGCTGCGCAGGGACGAGCCCTGCCCGAGGGCTGCCCCGGCACAACGCCGGCCGCAGGAGCCCGCCCCCTCCCAGCGCCCCCCCGCACGGGGCGGGCACCCCCCCACAGCGGCTCCCCGCACGCCGGGGGCCCGGCCACCCCCCCGGGCTCCTCCCGCGGCGGGGCCCCGGCCGCGTAAGCAGAGGCCCCGCCCCAGCCCGGGGGAACCCGCGGGGCCCGAGCCCCCGCTCGCCGCCGCTCGGCCCCGGGCCCCTGCGCGAGGCGGGGCCGTGTAGGCCCCGCCCCGTAGGCCCCGCCCCCGCCCCGCGCCGGCGCCGCGCGTCGCGGGGAGGTGACGTCGGCGGGCGCGCGGCCGGCGGGGGGGCCGCCATGCACCGGCGGGGCGTGGGCGCGGGCGCCGTCGCCAAGAAGAAGCTGGCGGAGGTGAGGGGGCGGCGGGGCCCGCGGCCGGGACGGGCGTGCGGGGCGCCGGTCCGCGGAGGGCGGCCCCGGCGGGAGCGCAGGGTGCCCTCTGGTAACTTCCTCGCTTGCCCGGGGCCGCGGGTCCTTCTGATTCACGCGTCCTTAAGGAGCGCCGCCTCCTCCGGTCTGGGGTTTGTTCGCCCGTTTCCCGGCGCCGTCCCCAGCGCCCTGTTTTCTTCCTGCAGGCAAAGTACAAGGAGCGAGGGACGGTCCTGGCCGAAGACCAGTTGGCCCAGGTGGGAGGTCGCCCCTGCCGTGGCGTGGCTTGCGGTGGTGAGCCTAGCCTCAGACCTGAGCTTCGTTTTGCGTCCTGCTTTGGGTTCTGCCTCCCTTCCCGTCGCCTCCGAAACATCTCCGTTCTGTGGGGTTGTTTCTGTGCCATGCACGGCACAGGATATCTGTTGCCGTCCTTCTGAGCCCAACTATGGGTTCAGAATAGCCTTGTCTTCTGTCCACTCTTGTTTGATGTTGGCTTATATTCAGTGTTAAAGCATACACATGTGAATTTGTCAAGCATTTTTTTCTTGTTTCCTGCTTTTTGAGTCCACTGGTGCCATTTGTACAGGGTGAGCAGCATGTCTGAATCTTGGCTACTGCTTTAGGACTGTGTCCACTTAGTGCATTGTGGGGTCTGTGATCACCAAAAAACGTGTTAAATAAGTGTTAAGACAGAAATAGTTTTCTGTAATTCTCTTCCAGATGTCTAAGCAGCTGGACATGTTTAAAACCAACTTGGAGGAGTTTGCCAGCAAACACAAGCAAGAGATCCGTAAAAGCCCAGAGTTCCGGGTCCAGTTCCAGGATATGTGTGCAACAATTGGAGTGGATCCTCTGGCATGTGAGGAGCAGGCACCAGGGGTTAATGACTAAAGATTTGTTTTACTGTTCTTCTGTTGTAAACAGTTCTTAGTGGAGCTGATGGAAGTTGTCCTTGAGGAAAGCTAATGGTATTTTCATTCTTGGGGTTTGTGAATTGGTGTAATATGCCTGTAGGTGCTATTTACTTTAAAGGGTAGCAAAAGAGGTGGAGATGACCAAAATGGAGACTCTTGACTGAGGCATGAGTCCTCACAGTGAGGTTTGTGAGCAGGCTGCTTCATACCAGTAACTATTAAGGAAGATGTTCTTGCCAGTGGTCCAATCACTTTCCCCTTTCTCACTTCACAGCCGGTAAAGGATTCTGGTCAGAAATGCTGGGAGTTGGAGACTTTTACTATGAATTGGGTGTGCAGATTATTGAAGTTTGCCTGGCTCTGAAACACAGGAATGGAGGTGAGGATCGCACTGTCTGTTTTCTAGGAGAATCGGAGTATACCTTGTCCACGTAGAAAATGAGTTGCATCACTCAGCATAGCATTCTTTACTAGATTTCACAGAATATGGAGCTGATGGTTCTGTCTTCCTTGTACCCCTCAAAACCCCTAGGTAACAAAACTGTAATTCCTGGTACGGTGGGAAGGGAGACGGTGATAAATGACAATCTGGAAGGAGTACAAAACCAGTAAGTTACTGCTTTGAGACTGGCAGTAAGACTGTCTCTAAAGGATCACAGCAATATCCAGAAGAGTTAGTGTCGATCTGTCGGAGGGGAGGGAGGCCCTGCAGAGGAACCTGGACAGGATGGGATGAGGTTCAAAATGGCTAAGTGCTGGGTCCTGCACTTTGGCCACAACAACCCCATGCAGTGCTACAGGCTTGGGGCAGAGTGGCTTGAAAGCTGTGCAGAGGAAAAGGACCTGGGGGTGCTGGTTGACGCTTGCTTGAACATGATCCGGCAGTGTGCCCAGGTGGCCAAGAAGGCCAACGGCATCCTGGCTTCTATCAGGAATAGCGTGGCCGTCGGGACCAGGGAGGTGATTGTCCCCCTGTACTTGACTCTGGTGAGGCCGCACCAGAGTACTGAGTACTGTGTTCAGTTTTGGGCCCCTCACTACAAGAAGGACATCGAGGCCCTGGAGCATGGCCAGAGAAGGGCTATGAAGCTGGTGAAGGGCCTGGATACAAGTCTTATGAAGAGCGGCTGAGGGAACTGGGGTTGTTTAGTCTGCAGAAGAGGAGGCTCGGGAAGACCTTATTGCTCTCTGCAAGTACCTGAAAGGAAGTTGTGGGGAGCTGGGGGTCGGCCTCTTCTCGCAGATAACTAATGATAGAACTAGAGGGAATGGCCTCAAGTTGTGCCAGGGGAGGCTGAGGCTGGAAATTAGGAGACATTTCTTCTCTGAAAGAGTGGCTAGGCATTGGGACGAGTTGCCCAGGGAGGTGGTGGAGTCACCGTCCCTGGGGGTGTTCAAGGAAAGGTTGGACCTGGCGCTTAGGGACATGATTTAGTGGGTGACATTGGTGGTAGGGGGATGGTTGGACCAGGTGATCTTGGAGGTCTTTTCCCACCTTAATGATTCTATGATTACTAGTGGTAAGTGCCTAATGAAAATATACTGGGTGTTCTTCACCCCAAAAGGGCAATCGGAGACCAAGAGTGGGCTACAGCAAAGCTAATTGAAACTCTGTCTGGTAAGTCTGTGGAAGAAGGCAACACCAGAGTGCTGCATGTTAATTGTAGGACCAGAAGTGACTAGATGCTTATCTCATCCAAGGCTTGAAACGGGGAACAATGAAGAATCCACTTGTATAATGTAGGGCAGGAGTGATTCAGTGGTAAACACACAAAGGAGCCTTTACTACTTGTGCTGGAGTAGTTTTCTTTCTGTGCAGTAATGTTTTCCTGTCCCCTTTTGTTAACTCCTAGGTCTGATAACACTAGAAGAACTTCATCAACAAGTGCTGAAGGGAAGAGGGAAGTTTGCTCAGGAAGTAAGCCAGTGAGTGTCTGGATATTACAGGAGGGTAGAATCAAGTAGCATTTGTGGAAGAAAAGAGGGTGACTGATCTCAGCTAGGCTTGAATTTGCTGCTGTTAATTGGACTCCAAATGCTAGCAATTGAGCCATTTACACATGCTCTGTAGTTAATGACTTAAATATTTCAAAAAGCAGGAGTGAGCACTAAAGCATGAAGAACTGTTGTCTTGAGCTGGAGAGGATTAGTTCCCTGCAAATCCAGCTCTCTTACTGTCACAGTCTGCTGAAGCTGCTGTGGTCTGAGCTATAAGGAAGGGACCAATACGTGCCCTTACAGAAATCAATGTTAGGACACAACTCACCATAATTAGTAAGTTGGGCTGAATCTTAAATATAGCACTTGCAGCTTAGATACTACAAATGTCTCTAATGAAAATCTGCACTTCTGTAAAGGGGCAAAGATATGCACACTAAAAGAAATTATTGGCTGTTGATTACCTGAAATTGCAGCAAGTAGCCACTTGCTATAGCTTATAGCTTCTTCTCATTTACAGAATTGAGGATGCAGTTTGAGAGAGGCTCTCTTGGTTTAAAGCTTTGTATTAACCCTTGCTCTTCAGGGATGATCTCCTTCGTGCAATCAAGAAACTGAAGGTCTTGGGAAATGGCTTTGGGATTATCCCTGTTGGTGGAACATATCTGGTCCAGTCTGTACCAGCTGAACTGAACATGGATCACACAGTCGTCTTGCAGCTGGCAGAGGTATTGATCCAAGTGATTTTAAAGTACAACCACCCTGAAAGAATCTTATTACTTCCACGACAGGGAAAGCAGGTTGTAGGAAGTGCAAATTCCAGCATGAATGTGAATCTAGAACTTGTGCTACGATTAGATCAGACCTGTAGGCAAAATTGTCCATGTGCATCTAAACTATGGACTTAAATATTGATTATAAGCACACAGTATTTTTCTCTCTCATTCCAGAAAAAGGGCTATGTAACAGTCAATGAGATCAGGTCCAGTCTGAAATGGGAGATGGAACGTGCAAAGCAAATACTGGTACGTATGAAGGTCTCTTGTGCACAGTGGAGGTCAGTGACAGGGTGGAGTGGCTGTTCCTGCAGCACAGCTGCGTACACTATGGTGAGGATGTTACCATAGCATGCACAGGTGATAGACCTGAGGCAGGGTACGTACTACTTAAACATAGGTTAAAGACAGCAGAGTCTCAGGAGTTGTAGATATTCCTGTGGCTTCACTAGTCTCGGTTAAAACTTGAATTTTGTTAGCTCAGGTCCTGCATAAACATGGAGGGTAGATTTGACTGGATGTCCAAACTGTATCTTTCCCTGCTCAAGATGAGTAAAAATTTTGAGTTCTACACACTCCATTACACTACAATAAATGTGGGATGAGGCCTGTGAATGGCTTCTCAGCCATTTAGTTAAGTTTTACTCACAGTTTCTGCTCTGTTTGAATAGGAACACTTGCTGAAGGAAGGAATGGCCTGGCTGGATACGCAGGCAGCAGGAGAACCTCAGTACTGGCTGCCTGCTCTCTTTACAGAGCTGTACTCTCAGGAGATCACTCCAGAGGAAGCTAACGAGGCAATACCTTGACTTCTAAGTGTTCCATGTGTGTATATAATTCTTCTTGTGAGGTTACTTGCATATCACCTAAAACACAGGTACAATGGATTTGAAATAAATTTTTTTAAAAAAATGTCTAGATTGAGAAGTTTAATAGGACTAATTCATACTTGCTTACCTTTGGATTTTCTCCTCTGTTGTGAATTGAAATACCACTTACTGTTACAAACACTAATTACCTTGTCACAGCAAGAGAAAAAATATATAAGCTGCTATTGCAACTGCAGTCTCAGAGGATGCATATGTGACTGTCTAATGAATCTTAGAGCCAGCAGTGACATTTCCAAAGCATCTTAGAAACTGTTTTGTAGTCCTCTGCTCTGTGAATGAGCCTTTGTTTCACTAAGGAGTACCACAGTCTAGATTCTGCCAAAACAAACTTTATTGCACAAAAAAAAATCTTATGTACAATAGTATATAAACAAGGTATCTTAGAGTGACTCTTGTGCATATATTTCAACTCAATTAGGTCTAAAAATCTGTTGCTAAAACATCTCTGCCTAGAGCAGTCATTTGAGGATTGTCACTTTGAAATGGAAACATTCAGAAATGGTAGGACAGACAACATTAGAGCTATAAAACTAATACTTCTCTTTTACAGCCACATGCTAGTTATGTGAATAGTGTCCACAATAAGGCATTTTCTTGTTTTGTTGTATCAGTGGATGGTAACGCCACATGCATCACAAACAGATTTCAGAACCAGCTCTGCCTTTAAAAGGCAGCCGAGTCACAGCTCTATCCACAATGCTACTGAATGGTGACAAACAACGTGACATTTACAATGGAATTACAGAGGCGGAAGAGTAGCATACAGCTCATGACTTCCCAGGAGATCCTGCTGCCTCCTGAGACCTTATTTCAAGGTGAACACAGCTTTATTTACTCTCACCTGGTGTATGTGTTGAGTGAGTCCTATGTAAGTTTAGCTTTCCCTTGAGGGAAGACAGGGTTTAAGTCAGACTCATACCAATGACAGACCCAGGGGGTGTTGCTTGCTAAAAGGGAAAGGTTCCCAAGTTGTTAAATGGCACACTTACAGGTCAGGAATGTTTCCACCTTTCAGCTTTTCAGAGCTGCTTAAGGAGCAGTGTGCAGGCTTCTGACTTCTACACAAGTTGATATAAATCGGAGATTGAAAATAATTAAATAATTCAGTGATGTATGGGACATTGCCTTTTTGTACATTGCATGGCAGGGGTTTTCTGGCCCCTCCTTCTATGGTTGTATTGTGTTTTTTTTTAAAAAACAAAACACAAGGATGACCATTGGACATTCTCTCACCACCACTGGGAGTCTGAAACAGAGCCACACTGGTGGAAGGTGGTTAAGGAAAGAGCCTAGGACAATGTGCAACTTTGCTTTCTATCAAAGCTCCTATGAAAACAAGTAGATTAAGCTATTTATCAATGAAACATTTTACTGCTGCAATCAAATCATCACCAGGATCTTTTACCTGAAGACACTTTTTATTTCTTCTCCACCCAAGTTGCACTGAATACATCTTTCATGTAACTGTACTCGCAGCTAGCAGATACTTCTCTGACAGGCTTGCCCCTCACAGTAAAAAGCTGCTGTCTAAAACATTCAAAGCACTGAAGTGTTAACTTTACAACACTTGTCTAGCTTGCACTCAGCCAAGTTTGGCAAAGGAATTTCAGTCAGTAACTAGGTGTACACCTCTGAAAAGCTCCACCCAGAAACAGTGGCTTCCTTATCTAGAGTTGCCCCTTATTCTAGCATTTCAATCTGATGGATCAAGGTAGCAGTGGGGAGTGAGGTGGTAGTAAAGAACGACGGAGGAGAATAAAATATTACACTGACTAGAGAGGTGGAAAGTGAGAAGTACTTCAGTTAAGGAACAGCTCCATCAGAGCAGCCAGAATAAAATATTTCTAGAATACTAAATTCAAATCAAAACCTTAAAGATATAGACAAACTAGACTTATTTTTAGTGACCCCCCCCATCTCTGAACCAATGTTTTTCTCACTCTCCCTTCCCCAAAACACCAGGATGAACACATCTGCACTCAATTTATGGATTCTTGCAGTTTCCACTTTTCATCCTACCCTTTGTGCCTAAAGTCTCAGTGGACAAAGTCACCCAGGGCTTGTGTAAAGCCTTCAGAAAGGAGCCCAGATTCCACCACTGCTCTTTATCTTTGGTCTGTCTAGAACAGCATCTAGAAGAAAGACATTAGGTAGATGGGCTCAACAGAGCAAAGAGGCTCCATCTCTCCCAACCTGCAGAAGAAGGTTTCATCCAGGCACGTAGTGCCTGGGCCCTGTCACACCCCAGACTCAACAGAGCGCTCCCACCGCTACAGCTCTGTATTCAGCATGGCCCCAGGGAAGGGCTCACTGTCTAGGAACAGAAAAGCTGTAAAGAGGAGTCGCAGTCTAGATCTCATTCTTTAATCAAATGGAGACAAAAAAATAACCAGTGTAGATATTTTCAAAAAATAACCTGATGCCACATGCTCCGGCTTTGTATCAGAGTAAGTACCTTTTAAGAGTAGCCTGTCACAAGCTTGGCTTTGTCTAGCACGAAGTCTTCTCATTCAGCATTATCCACCAGAGCAGTAAAAGGAGACAGAAGACGACATCCTGTAGTTTTCTCCACTCTGGCATTGGTTTGGTTGTTGAGTCTGTCAGGGGTACTCTAGTGTGAAGACAACATTCCCACAGCTTGGCCTCTCCATTGGTAACGCAGCTCTAAGCTTTGGAGCAACTTTGAGTGTCTGTCTCTGTCTCAGAGGAGCTGCTCTCAGAGTCTATTTCTGTATTCTCCTGCTGATGTTTCTCTTGCACCTTCTGCCGAATTCCTTGCAAACGGACTAATAGGGATTGATAGTCAAAGTGGCCTCGTTTTTCACCAAAAGGATCCTGGAAGGAAGCCATAGATAAATATATCAGTATAGACCTTTATCATTCTGGCAAGAAGTAGAATTAAGAAAGCTGTACAGTAACTGGGCAACAAACAAATAGTTAAAGGTTAAATCCTGTCATATGACCAAGGGGCCTCTAAACAGGGTCATGGTAGAGGTTGAGGACTGCAGGTATTTTCTGTTTGGAGTCTTCTGGGAAACCTTACAAACCCAAGCAAACTTCAAAGACAGATAGAAGGCCAAGCAGATATGAAGTGAATTTCTCCTAGCAGGCTTGAAGAAGTAAACTATTTCATAGAATCATAAAATGGTTTGGATTGGAAGTTACTTTTAAAGATCACCTAGTTCCAACCTCCCTGCCATGGGCAGCAACATCTTTCATTAGACCATCCAACCTGGTCTTGAACACTTCCAAGGATGGAGCACCCACAACGTCTCCAGACAATGTGTTCCAGTGCCTCACCACCCTCTTAGTAAAGAATTTCTTCCTTATGCCTAATCTAAATCTACCCTCTTTTATTTTAAAACCATTACCCCTTGTCCTACCACTACAAGCGCTGGTGAAAAGTCTCTCTACATCTTGCTTATAACCCCTCAAGTATTAAAAGGTCACAATGTGGTCTCCCCTGAGACTTCTCAAAGCTAAACAACCCCAACTCAGCCTTTCTTCATGGGAGAAGTGTTCCAGCCCTCTGATTTTTTTTGTGGCTCTCCTCTGGATCTGCTCTAACAAGTCCATGTTTTTCTTCTGCTGAGGGCCCCAGAGCTGAATGTAGTACTCCAGGTGCGGTCTCATGAGAGCAGAGTAGAGGGGGAGAATCAGTTCCCTCAACCTGCTGGCCACACTTCTTTTTATGTAGCTCAGGATACAATTGGCTTTCTGGCCTGCAGGCACACATTGCCAGCTCACGTACAATTTTTCATCCACCAATATCCCCAAGTCCTTCTCCACTGGGCTGCTCAATTCATTTATCATCACCCAGTCTGTACTGATACTAGTGATTGCCTCAACCCATGCACGTTGCCTTGTTGAACTTTATGAGATTCACATGGGTCCACCTCTCAAGCCTGTCAAAGTCCCTCTAGATGGTATCCCTCTCCTCCAGCATGTGAACTGCGCCACTCAGCCTCCCTTATGTTACCTGCAAACTCGCTGAGGGTGCACTCAGTCACACTGTCATTGATAACGATATTTAACAGTACCAGTACCAATATGGAGCCCTGAGATCCACCACTTATCACTGGTCTCCATCCGGACATTGAGCTGCTGACTGTAACTCTGTATGCAGCCATCCAGCCAATTCCTTATCCAGTGAATACATCATCCATCAAATCCATCTCTCCAACTGAGAGACAAGGATGTTGTGTGGGACCATGTCAAAGGCCTTACAGAAGTCAAAGTAGATTACCTCATTAACTCTTCCTTACCCACCAATGTAGTGATTTCACTGTAGGACATCAGATCACTCAGGCACAATTCACCCTTTCTGAAACCATATCTACTTCAAAGATCAGGTCTCATGCTCACTTCCAGGAGGCAGGAAAATATTACAAATGAAAGCCTCTAAAATCCAGAGGCCAAAGACTTGACCACACTTTATATTAGTGCTACAGACCCTTTCCAAATTAAAGCACTTCTATTGTCATTTTAAATCAAGGCACCCAGCTGCTTTAATACTTTTTGCTTTTAACCCTATTCCTGGTTAAAGGCACGTTGTCAGGGCTATATAAGGTGGTGGTGGAATTTACCCTGTCCCACCTGATGCAGTTCTTTGGTGCAAGCCAACATGCAGCTCCAGAGTTAACCAGGCAGCACATTTGGCAAGTACTAAACTGACACTGAACATGGAGTGACTTTATTTTAAAAATAGGGTAACGAAGACAACAATGGCATCTCTCCAGCATGTTGTGTTCATACTTCCTGTACTACTATTTACAAGCAAGCAGAAAACAGACCAAGGCAGTCACTACCTCTGGGAACTGAGCACAACACAGTTCCAAGTCACAGTGTTCTTCATAAACCCATGGAGAAAGCAACTGAGCCCTGGATCCTTGAAGAATAAAGAAGAGTTGGCCACACCTGACAATCCTCTACCCTCAACAAACTGCAGCCTCTCTGTACAGCACTCTCTGTAGGTATGTCTGTCACAGATCTTCCTTATGGGAATTTCTCACTTCAAACATGAACTCTCCTATTTTAGGAGTGCTTTCATTTTATGAATTAAACGGTCAGTGATGGTACTTACAGGAAAGAAGGATCTTTAGACACACCAGATCGTTAAACCAATCACCTCTATCTTTTCTTAACAATGTAATTTCTCAATGAGTCAAACAAGAGGTGCCTGATGAGGGAGGAAGACGTACGTGTTCATAGGCAAATAACTTGGCAACCTATTCTTTAAAATGTACTTCCCTGCAGAAATAAGCTTCTTTGTTCAACCTGTCTATATGTGTCTGCCATATTGTCACTGTTCCCCCACTCCTTCCTCCTCCAGGAACTTTTGTCTCAGCCAGCCAGCCACTTTCAACCTCATCTGAGAGAACAAGGAGTGTCAGAGAAAAGTTCTTATCTACTGTATGAGCAATGACACCTCAGAAAAAGAAATCCCACCAGTGTCTCAACAGGGGAACGCTGCAATAGAGTTCAGTTGCCACCAGCACTGGATAACCTACATGTGCCTTCCCTCCTTAACCCCAAATCCACATGAAAGCAAACTGTACTGATTCCACTGCTCAAAGCACGACCCACTTGCCTTGAGAGTGACCCAGGTTCAGCACCGAAAGAAATCTAACAGCCTTGAAAACACTGTGTGCCTATGCTGGACTTGGGAGAGGTAGCTTTTTATTCACAGGAATGTCTCAGGTCTCAAGTTCCATGGTTAATTCAAAGTTGAAATGTACAGTTGATAGAAAAAGGTCCAAATCCACCCCACACACATTTAGTTGTTGCACATTACCCATTGCAATTGTCTGTCACTAACTACAAGTGACTTTAGGTATTTTGAATCAAAATTTTGAATCAACAAGAAAATTGTCTGCCACCCACCTGCATTGTCTGACCTTGGAGATAAAGTCTCTCTTTGCACACCCCTTCATAAAAGTCGTAGTATTCCATGAAGGATTTCTCCATTACACTCCTGAACACAATCAGAGCAAACAGTCAACAGAAAATGACAGTGTTACAATGGTCACATCATCCAGGGTTGCACCATCCTACTAAGCAGCAGTCCATGTAATCAGCACAGCTCAACCGACACAGGGCATCCCAGACAACTAACTGGATACAGCGAGGCAGGACACAGAACAAAACAAAATACAGCACTGCTACTGTAGCTGAACAGATTCTGCATGTGGTTCCACAACAGCTTTGCTTTTCTCTCCCTCAGATTTTCATTTTTTTTTTCTCTAAGAGAAGGCACATTTATCCTCAAACAAATCAGAGGATGCAGCCACTGTGCACAGTAACACAGCCTTTGTCAATGTACAGCTCCCGGGCACCACATAGATGCAGCCATCCATTTCAAAAGAAACAAAACCGCTCTTCACTGGACCAGGATGAGTTAAACACTTGCTCTTTCCTGTAGCAGCTCTCAGGAAGGGCAACCAGAGAACTTTAACCTGCTTCCCCACACCCACTTTCTTATGTTCCCTCCCTGCCTCTTTTCCATACCGTAGTGGCTCAGGACAGGGACACTTTCCTTCCAGCATGTCACATACTGCTACTCGGATGGTCTCATGCCGAATACACTCATTATAGTTCTTGCTGTCCCCGGGGTGCCTCTCCTGGAAACAGAATTTGGTCCAGTAAGTCCATGTGACTGGAATGATTCTTTGTATCTCTCTCATGGGCCCCATGAATTTCACTAAGGCAAGAACCCACTACAGCATTGTCTGTTTTGTGTACACTGAGCTCACTTACACTGCAAATGAAAAGCTGGCAAGATTTCCCATATCTAAAGAGCCTTGGACTCACACAGCTGTGGAGACAGACAGCCGATAAAGTTAGCACAGCAACCTGCCTCTCTTGGATGCTGGAGACATAAAAACCTGAGCAGTTTGTTTCCTGCATGACATTATATCTCAAGGAAGCTGTATTAGGAGTCACGTAGCAGAGAAATGAAAAGCCATCCCATCTCCTCAGCCACTTCTTGAATGCCTCTTGTTCTTCAGTTACTTAACACATACAAGAGCTAAGCAGCCTCCAGTCCAGAGCTGGGTTGCAACTTCTCTTCAAGATCTGACCAGAGGCAAAACAAACTGGAAAGGAGCCACGTGATATAACCTGGTTTTCTCCCCCATTTCCAGAGCAGAATTTGCCACCAGAAGCAAGGTGTAGAGTGAAGAGACAGACAGCTGCAGAACCAGAGATGATCCACCTTCAGGTCTCACCTGCTCAAAGCCGGGTTCATTGTGATAGGGGTTCTCAGTCATCAGAGATTGGATGGAGATGAGGACTGAAGAGATACTCTGTGCTGGGCTCCATGCAGGCCCGGTCCAAGTGCTGAGGCATCAAAACAGAAGAGCATCAATTAACAACGCAGGACCAGCCAAGTGACCACCATCCCTCCAACTACCAAAGATCAGAAAGCTTGTGAAACTACCTCTATAGCTTACGGAAATATGACAGGAAAAGCAACAGCTGCTACTGATATACAAAGCACTGGACACTAAGAAAGTTTTCAGGTTGAAGGTAGTTTATTCTCTCAACCAGATGAGTATGCTAGCTTGCAGGAGGCTGGTGAACTTTGCTGCCAACATACATAGGGCACCACATGTGAGCTGAGCAAAAGTAACATTTCCAAACACCTTACAGGGCACTTTAAAGCTATGGCTATCATCTCGCACAGCACCCTGAAGCAACATATCCTACCAGCACTACAATAAATCAAAACCTGCAACTCTTAAGAACTGAAATCTAACTCTGAAGACTTGAACAAGACCATCACTTTTGCAGTTTGTAATGCAGACATTCAGCACAAAGTCTGCCACCAAAAACACTAATGGATGCTCTGCTGTAAGAACGAGGTACCTGTTTAATACATACAAGGTAGCAAAAAACTCTGCATAGACAAACATGATCAGGAAAAGCTGTTCTGCTGCTTGCCCTTAATATCCTGGTTCCAGATACAGACTCGTCTCCCTCTGAGCTGAACAAGGATGTACTGACCCATATATGCTCTTCCTAAATCCTTTCATTCACAGCTTCCCATTTCTGCCAAGGCTGAGACTCTTTATTCACTCTTCAAGACAGGGCTACACTGCATGAGCAACAATGCAGCTTGCATGGAAGTTGCTGGGCCTTCAGACCCCCGAGGTACGGATGTGCCCGACACACCTTAGTGCCTCACAGGCATGCGGCATCCAGCTCATTGGATCAGAAACCTCATACAGTGAGATGTTTCCCAACACACTGTGTCTCTCACCCAGCCCTGGACCATTAACTACCAGCTGACAAGTATCAGCTACTTGGACCAGCTTTCGTTTAAGGGGCACATGCAGAGAACTGCAGAAACAATCCCAGCAAAGGCAACGTTATAAACTGCATCAATGCTGAGATTTTGTTTGATAAAACTACAGCAATTCAAGCTACCACTGCCCCTTCGACACCTAGCTGCCTGTATCTGTCTGCAGCCAAAGGAAAGGGACACTAACACCCCAGCTGCACCAGTCCAGAGTCTCAGCAAAAATCTTTCTTTATTGGCAGATGAAACTGTCACAGCTGGCATGAGGAATATCACACTATGGCCACGGTTTCTCTGGTAGAGCCCTAAGAGCCACTGAATCAAACAGGACTTTCACATGTTTAAAAATCAAGTAGGTGAGAAACGAGCATTTGCAGCAGTGGAGCCTGTTTGAACAGGCAGCATGGGAGCAGCGCTTGCAAATCATTACACCCACCACTCAGCCCCACGTACATGTAGGTGGAAGCCCAGAGCAGTCGAATGGCTCTCAAGGAAGTTCTTAGTGGCTTTTAATCTTATTTATTTATTTTTAAACCCACGTGGAGAGAGGAAATTAAAACCGCAAAAACCTACATTCAGACAGCATTAAGGATCAGGTTGCAAAGCGCAAGAGCAGAAGAAACACAGTGCTCAGGCCAAGACTTTGCACGGGGAAGAAGAAAAGTAGCAGTGTCCACTGAACTACATGCTTCCCTTTCTCCATTCTCAGGCTCTTTTAAAGACAAATTAGACTCTTATTTCAGAGGAATTTGTGCTGCTTCATGACTCTGTTCTAGCACATGATTTTACAGAAGCATAAATGTGCATCAAACACATCTGGGGCAAGATCAGGGCACAGTGCATTGAGAAAGATGCATGAGGCAGAATACTACCTGCAGCTACCTCCTGGTTTCCCACCAAAACAGCCAAAGTCTCTTCTTACCCTAGAATACTCAGGCAGACTTTCCCATTGCGGTAGAAGTTGGGGTTAAACCTCACTGTGTTATTTCCTGTTGTCATCAGTTTGACCCTTGGTGGGTGGATAGGATAATCTGGAGGACAGCGAAACAGGAACAAGAAGAAACCCCCTTCATAAGGCGTGTCAAATGGGCCTGTGATCAATGCATGAATCTGGAAAACAAAAGCCCATCTTGCGCACCACTTCAAAACTGCAGCACCCTCAAATCCTCAACAAAGCCAACGGAAGGCAAGAAACCTCCACCCAGGCAGCAGTATGGATGCAGCATCTTCCACAAGCACACACCATACACAGGCCATACTTAACCCTCCCTCCTTCCCTCATTAGAGGGAGCCACTGCTGTGCACTTCTCTCCCCTCTGCCACACTCAATGTGCAAAGCAAGTTTCTAACGTGAGGTTTGGCCGGAGTCCACAACAGCTGCCTCCCATACATCTCTACACAGCTCAAACCAGAACGGATCACAGTTCAGCTGGTAAGCTCTGCTTAAAAAAAAGACAAAAAAAGATTTCAAATATGAAAAAAAATATAGCTAATTTTAGAAAGAAAACGTCAGAATTTCTGCCAAAACTGGAACATTCCTCAATTTTATGGCCTTGTGCTGATCTGGTCGTATTGTAACCAGTTAAATCCTCTGCCAGGATCTGAAGTTAAGGCCCTATCCTTGCCATGCTAATTACCCTCAAAAATCTCAATAGTGTACCAGGAAATCTTCTCCCACTGGGCTATTACGGAAGTTTTCTCCCTTTGCATCCTCCCAAAGTGATCCAAGCAATCTTCCTTAAATGACCATCTTACTTAGCCTAGGATTTTAGTTAAAAGCCCCAAGGCTGGTGTTCTACAAACCTGCATTTCCACTGAAGGGCATTTTGGCACTTGCGGCTTCCAAGCCAAGGGAAGCCAGAACTACAGCTAAACGCCTGAGGTAGCTGTTGTCTGTGCAAAGACCCTCCCTTTGTGCTATCTCCAAAAATCCAAGAGCCCTAAGCCAGGAGGTGCTTACACTGGGGGAATCAGGGGACTACCAAGTTTGTCGGGGGGGTGGGAGAAGTGCACAACAGAGAAACCAAAAGCAACCCCACATGCACACACACACAACTTTCTCAGAAACCAGCACAGCCAGATGAGGTGACATTGGCTGGAGAAAGGGTAGCACCAGCCAAGGAATGCACTGGATTACGAACACTGTTTGAGCAACCTCACCCTCCCAGATCACTGCACTCCCTCAGACTTAATTGGAAATTCCCAGTTCTGGAAACCCCCTAGAGCCAGGCAGCCAGGAGGGGAAGAACTGGGGCAGGAGAGGCCATAGACATGCCTGCCCCTAGGGCGTAAGTGCACTAGAGGCAATCTGGTGGAAGTGGCTGTGCAGGTCAGACTTGCACGAGACCCTGGTACCTGTGAGAACCAGGCAGGCAGCTCCACAGCAGGATGGGATCTGGGCCCAGAGACAAATCCCATTACCAGTTCACAACAGTTAAACACCTCCACCTTACACAGGTGGGTTACAGATACTCCAGCACTGTCTGCAACTGATAGGTGCTTCTCATTTCCAACTCCTCAAGAAATCCCCCATGGCCAACAGCTTTCCACAGAGCAAATCTCTTCTTTGAGATGCTCTATTGATTGTTTTCAAACATCAGTAGAATAAAACAAGCTGGAACAGCACTCCACTAGAGTTCATAGGGCCACAAAACAGTGCTGGCTTTATCTGTGGAAACTTCTCAGATTCCTGCGGTGGTCTCTCTCCACAAAGCCAGTTTCCTTGATAGCCTCCTCCCATTTAAAATGCAGCCCATCTCAATATCACCAAGAAAACTAGAGGTGCATTGTGCTCTTACAAGATTCACCCTGACTTCTCCCAAAATACTATGGAAATACTCTACTTGGGAGAATCTTTAGAGCGGCTGTCAACAGCAACATGCAGAAGAGCATGAACCTGAAGCAGTTCCAAATCTGCTCTTACCTTGGTCATGTCATGGGGATCAGGCACAACAAACATTCCTGGTGGTGGTTCCTTGTAAATGGACATGATATCTCTGAACAAAGGAAACAGAAATTAGTCAGGATCTCCCTTGGCGTTCATC
This sequence comes from Anser anser, assembly GCF_964211835.1. Lineage (NCBI taxonomy): Eukaryota > Metazoa > Chordata > Aves > Anseriformes > Anatidae > Anser > Anser anser. The sequence goes on from NC_139744.1 coordinate 288,467, forward strand.
AGCCCTTGATGCACGGAATGTTCTAGATGACAAATCTGTGTACAGATGCAAAGGGACAGATTTTAAAGATGGAAACCTGTAACTCGAAGTAAAAGATGTTCTTTTTCTTTAGTCTGTTTTCTGGCTGAGCTCTCTTAACTCATCGTAAACAATAGCTGAGGCAGTTCAAGAGTACAAGGAGCATTCAATCAGTCAATAAGCAAGGCATCAGACCACGAGCACCTTGACTACCTGCTGCCTTGCGTTTTACCACAGATCAACTCCAGCATATAGAACTTCAACCATAAACTTCTCCTAAGGTAAGCACATAAAACTTCTCTTAGGTGAATTTTGTTGCTTAACAGTCAACTTTCCCTCCCCATGTTTTCCCTCTCCACACTCAGACTATCTTTTGTATACCCAGTCACTTGTTTTCCCCAAACATACAGTGACTCAACTGTCTTTGAGAATATAACTGCTCTGTCAAATTTGGTTTTAATCAAACAACGGGTTCAAGCATTATGAGGATGCGTATATACATGCAACTTAATCACAATGCCCTTGTTTTTCCTGGACTAAATGAACTGAAAAATAACAAATCCCATACAGTTCTGTGTAGTTTACAGATAGACTGAATGACACCCACCAGCTTTTATTGCCAAGAGGTTCCCCCCATAATCAGAGCTGCACCGAGCTCCAGGACAAGCTATCACTAGATCTTCCCGTTCAGGAAGCAACCACAGTTCAGAGAGGTTTAGGGCAAGAACAAAAACAAGTGTGAGAGCAACAGGAGAGCTTTGCCTTCCTACCTAACAATATGAAGTTAGTGTTTTTGGCATTTGGATCGGAAACTGACAAAACACCTGGTGCCATCTTTGGAAGACATTATACAAGCTCTAGAACACGCAACGGAACAAGGATGAGCAAGAGCCTGGCAGGCAGCAATACTTGCTCTGAAGGAAGAGGAAGAGCTTGTTGAAACACTGCCAGTATTTCTAACAATAAAAGACCACGTTGCTCATAATATCAAAGGCTATCAACACACCAGATTTAACTAGATGATTATTTAAAGAGTGGGAGCAGACAACTAGGTGGGCACCACCAGGAAAGAGGATCACTACTGGCAGGTTTAGGATAAACGTCTTGCAAAACTCCACTTGACTGCTGATGGGGACTGCGAGAGAAGCCTGCTCCCCTCCCCATTGAAGAGCATCTTGAAGAAGCAGCCAGTAATCCCGAGGGCAGGATTTGGGCAATGCGCCACAGCGCTTAGCGGCCACAAGCACCAGCGAGAGCAGCAGAAGAAAGCTGTCCTGGGTGGAGGTACGGGGTTCTGCGGCTCCAGGGCAGGTGAGGCACGAGAGCTGTCCTCGCCCGAGCACCTGGGCGAATACAGGCCCGGGGCCTGCGCTCAGGAAAGCCCCCGAGCACGGCGGTGACCAGGGGCTGCCCTACGCCCCAAGAGGGCGAGCCCCGGGACCTGTCCCCGGGCCCAGCGGGGAGGGGTCGGCGAGGCCCGGGGGACAGTTACCGGCGGCCCGGGAGCACCGGCCGCGAGCCCAGCGGTTCCGCCGCGTTACGGGGCCCGGCTCCGGGGGGCGGGGGTCCCACGGCGCCCCGCTGGGCCGGCAGAGGGCGAGGGCCGGGACCACCCCCAGGGCGCCGCGGGGCCACGGCTGCCGGGGCCGGCGGGCAGGGCGGCTCTCACCGTTTGATCCGCAGGAGGCAGGCCGGGCTGGGCCGCTCGCTGTCCCAGTCGCCGCTGACCGTGGGGTCCCAGAAGGCGGAATGCGTGAGGAGCGCGGCGCCCGCGGCTGCGGCCGCGGCGGCGATGGGGGCTCCGCCGCTCCCCGGGGCGACGCCGGCGCTCGCCGGCGCAGTGCCGAAGCCCGCGGCCGCCCACAGCTCGGCAGGGATGAAGACGCCGGGGCTCCCCGCGCCGCCGCCGGGGCCGGGGCCGGCCGAGGCGCCGCCGCCGCCGCCTGCCGCCAGCACCGCGGCCGGGGCCGGGGCCGCCTCCTCGGCGGCCGGACTCTCCGCCATTCCGCGCCCGGCCTCGGGGAACGCCGCTTCCGGGACTCGGCACCAACGAGTCGTCCGGCCGGAGGGGCCGCCCCCTCGCGCCTCCGCCGCTCACCGGCCAGAGCGTCACCTCCCCCGGGCCCCCGCCCGCTACCGGCGCAGGCTCCCCCGAGCAACCACAGAGCCTCCCTCTGGCGCCGGAGCGCCCTTCCGCGGAGACGCCTCCTCCTCCCCGCAGGGCAGAGCGGAGCGGCGCGGGCAGCGCGCCCTCTACCGGGCGGCGGCGGCGGCGGCCTCCCCGCGCAGCCCGGGCCCGCCGCCCCCGGAGGCCGCGAGCTCCCACCGCCAGCGGCGCGAGCTGGGGGCCCGCTGCGTTTGCTTTCCGCGGGGAGGGGCGGGAGAGAAGCGGCTTCGGCGGCAGCCTCGCTTCCCGCACGCCTCAGCCCGCGGAGGCAGGCCGAGCCCCCAGCAGGGCGGAAGCTGAGCACGGCCCCAGGCCGCTCCCGACCCCCCCCGGGGCGGAGCCGCCCGCCACGACCTGCCAGGAAGCACCCGCGGCCCCCGTCCGCGGCCCGTCTGCGGGCGCCGAGAGGAGGCGGCGCAGGAGGCCCCGCTGCCAGCCCCGCGCACCTCCGGCAGCGCCAGGCGGCACCTGCCCGCTGACCCGTTTCACTTCCGAGACCCCTGCTGCTGTACCAGAGATACAACAAATAAATAAATCGTATTTAACCACAGTTACACGCACAAAAGACCCATATTAGGAAGAATAAAAGGTCAGGTAGCGCTGCCCTGCGTTCTTGAGGCAATAAATGCAAGCGGCTGACATGCTAATAGCTGCAGCCAGCTATTAACAGCCAGGTTTTAGACTGAAGGTTCCTAAGCATGATATTACTGACCTGGCCATTCAGTTCATTCTAGACCTCGACTGATCACGTCATTTTGCCTTCCTGCTTCACAGGAAGCACAAATAAGCTTTCCCAGATATTTAGAGAAGTCTTGTAGTAACCCTGCAGCAGTCTCTCCCTAGATCACAGTCTCAGAGGTGGCAGCTGTCTGTAATGCACTACAAAGACTTCTCTTTAAAGAAAACATGGAAAAAAAAAACCCACAAGTTAACTCGTGTATCACCCCCTCTGCCAACAGGGGTTCCTGCTACTGCAGCCTGGGATGCTGCTTGGCATAGTTAAGACAAAATCTGAGGCTCAGTTAGAGTAGAAAAAAGGGCACAGAGGACAGTCTTCTCCTTTGCACAACTACACATTTGTCCCTAGCAGCCAGACCATCTGACTATGTAGAATCTTTCTCCTTCTTCAGCCAGGGAGTCTCCTCTGAGCTCTTTTTGGTTTCAGAGCCACTTTTCTCCAAGTAGTCTCAAGGACAGTTTTTGTCTGTTTGTTCTTAAGCACAAGTCAAAATCCTTGTCTCACTCCCTTACCCTCACAGGGCATAAGCAGCTCTTACAAAGGAAGACAGAGCGGTTACTGTACCCCGCTCACATCCCCCAAGGAGGTCACAACCATGCTTCAGAGGCTTTAGTATACACAGCAGCTGCATTAATTCAATTACCTAAAGCAGATAACCAGACAAGCTTCCCAAATGGTCACCGTCCTACCTTCCTTAAAGGCACAGCTGACTTACCACAAGGTCCAAGATTCAGGTTAGATTTTAGAATTTCTGCCTAGTATACTCCAATCTCTAAAACAACTGAGGCATAGAACTGTTGGGGAAGACCACAGCTGTGGTCCTTTATTTAAACTGATGCTTTGAAGAAGCCTATGAATAGTGTGACCTTGAAACCAGCTCTTCTTTGTGAAAGAAAATTCAGATGATACGGTAAATCCTTGTGTATTTACTGTTTATTTAATTTTTCCAATGCCCTTAATACACTACAATTCTAAGCACACTCATCTGCACCCATCACCTTTTCAATATTGTCTTCGCAAAATAAAGTGGATATAGCATTTTCATTAATAGTATGTGGAGAAAACAACGCTTTATCAGCTCACATAAGTATTTGCTTTACTAGGGCAAAACTTCTTGGGATTTCTGAATAGATATGATGCATTGTTTGAGCTGTTCAAGGACATCCTCTCTTATCTGGCTGTCTTCGCATTTATTATTGTCCTTTCTTCTCACCACCATTTCACATTTGTCTGTGGGTACCCCTATACTTAGGATATGACATTGCTCAACTTATACAAAAATGACCCCCAGGATCTTCCCCATTGATGGACCAGAACATAAGAAAAAAATAAAGCCACCAGTTTATTTAGAGAAATCTTTTCTTTAATTATCATCCTTGAACACTCTGATGGAAGCAGACTCAAACTGCAGAGGACAAAGTGATGAAAGCCACAGCCAGGGCCAGAAGTTGTCACATAGCAAAGAGGATAAGGAATGCCACCATCAAACAGAAGAGACCCATGGCCTCAGACAGGGCAAAACCCAGGATGGCGTAGGAGAAAAGCTGCTGCTTGAGAGATGGATTCCTGCATGGTACACAAGGGGGGAAAAAAAAAAGTAAAGAAAAAATAGATCCACGGAGAGTGGAAAACAAAACAGACCCCATATCACCAAAAGCCAGGATTATGCCACACAGTCAACAAATTTTGGAGCACAAACCAGATTTATGGCAGCCAGCCAATGGCTGGAATGAGAAAGGACTGCTTCACTTAAACACAGTATCTGCTTATACACACTACACATGTAGAGTTGAACATACATTCTAGGAAAAGCTCTATCCATCTAAAAAATTTAGTGATATAAGAAGGGAATAAATTCAAGCCAGCCTGGCACCTTACTTACCTGGCATAGCCAATGATCAAGCTGCCAAACACTGTCCCAATACCTGCTCCTGAACCAGCCACCCCAACTGTGGCAGCACCTGCACCAATGAACTTAGCAGCAGTGTCAATATCCCTGGAGACAACACTAGTTTGGAACTCGCGGCGGGACAGCTGTGAATAGGAAACACCAGCTGGCTGCGGAATACAGAAGAAACATGTTAATAATGACACTTAATCATAAATACAAAACTTCCTTTAATAAAATTCTTAATCACCATTTATCATCTACTCAAGAGAGCAGGAAACAGCCAAACTTGCTAAGCCAGCTTCTAGCCCAGATCAGTGGTAAGTGTTCTTACTAGCCATCCTCTTGAAATACAAACTTACTCTTCCACCTCAGGAGAAACCATCAAGTACCCCAGACTGCAAACACAGAGATAAAGGAGTCAATTTACCACATAAGAGTCTTACCTGTACAGTCTGAGTCTCAGGCCTGCTGAAAACAGACACTGGAACTGGCCTGGCCAGAGCCCTGGAACAGCACCGGAACTGAAGCAGAACACAGATAATTAACGCCTATAGTTGGACGCGTCCACGCTAATTCTCAAAACAGGTATTTTATGAAGAACAATCTTGTTTTTTTTTAAACACATCTCAAGAATGAAACAAGACTCATAACAAGGTATGTGCTAATTTAGAGTATTTCTAGCTTAGCCAGTTGGATGAAATCCATGAGCAATACCGCCACAGACCATGCACTGCAGTACAGCAAGTATCACTGCTGCTACTGCACAGTTCAGTCATTATTATGACTCCATACGTTTTATTCTTAGTTCACACTTTGAGACAAAAAGATGACTGAGTATCTATGTGATAATCAGTTATCTTACAATTCAAGAAAATCTTAGGCTTGCAGTCTAATGCGTGTCTCCTAAAGCCGTAGGTATCACTCTCTGGTCACCAGAGGTCACCTTGTTTCCCCTCCTCGTCCAATGCACAGTAAAACAAATCCACGCGATGCCGTCCCAGCTAGCGCTGTCCAAACCAGCATTCTGAGCTCGGCACCACGGGGAAAGCCTCCGCAGCTGCATATCCCCACTAAGCATCGTTATTCTGCTCTGAACAAAGACAACGTACCAGAGCTGGAGAGCTGAGGAGCGCCACGGGGGTCCGCATGTTGGTTTACCTATTAACACAGAACAGCACCACAAATGAAGACCCGGCAACCGAAGCGCTGCGGCAGTGCCCCGGGGCCGCCGCACAACGCGGCCCCCGCAGCCGCCTCCCCGCCGCCCGTCCCGCCTCCCCCAGCCCCTCGCCGCTCTCTCCCGGTTAGCCCTCGCCCCGGGCCCCGCACGGCCGCCTCGCGGACCCGCGGCTTCGCCTTCCCGGGCCCAAAGTCCTGCCGAGAGCGCGCCCGGTGCCCGAGCCCCGGGGGGGAGCGGCGGAAAGCGGCGGAGCCACAGCCGCCCGCGTCCTCCGCCGCCCAGCGATGGGCGCGGCGCGGCGCGACCCCGACCCCGGCCCCGGCCCCGGCCCCGGCCCCGGCCCCGGCCCCGGCCCCCGGCCCCACCTGCGCGGCTCCCGCTGGCGACAGCTGTGAGAGCGCCGCGCGCCCCCGCCCCGCTCACCTTGCGGTGTCCCAGCGCGTCCTCCACGTCCATTGGCTGTCGCCGCGCGCTGCGCACGGCATTCTGGGACAACACTTGTGCTCCCCATTGGCTGCGGCCAAGCAAGCCCCTCCCACCAGCATCCGGGACAGCGGGACAGGGCGGGAGAGCAGTGTGGCTACGTGGGTCTCCATTGGCTAGCTGTTTTCGCTGCGCGCTTCCTGATTGGCTGGCGGCGTGGAAGTCTCCCTCCCAGAAGCTCATCAGGCGCGCGGGGCCGCTTATTGAACGCCCAGCAGCCGCTGAGGCGGCGGTGGGGTAGCTGGGGTCTGTCCCGTTGCGGCTGCAGCCGCCCCGGGCAGTGCCTGCGCCTCGCTCGGCGCCGCTGCCCCGGGGAGGGCTTGGGGCCGGGGCTCGCCGCCCGGCCGCGGAACAGTGGCGGTGCTGGGCCCGGCGGCCGCTGCCGCCAACCTCGGGGCTGGGGCCGCCGGGGCGAGCCCAGCGCGTGCGCTCGCGGGGGCGGCAGCGCCGCCCGAGGCCGCCGGGGTCCCGTCCGCCGCCGGGGGGAGCGGCCGGAGGGGCCGCCGCAGGCCGTGACCGGGACTTCGGGCTCCCGCTGTGCCGAGCCCGCGCGCTCTCGGCGGAGCCCCGCGGCCCGTGACGGCCTCAGCGGCGCCCCCGCCGCTCCCCGGCCCCTGCAGGGGGCGGCCCCGGGCTCGGGGCGCTCCAGCGCCGGACTCCGCATCCCGGCAGCGCGGCCGGGGCCACCTGGGCGGGGCGCGGGGCGGGGCGGCGTGTGGGGGCTCCACCTTGTCCTTGTCCTCCGCCTCCTCCCCGCCGTCCCTGGGGTTTCTGGCCGAGCGTCTCGGTGAGTGAGCTGGGGGGGGACGCGGAGGCCGCGCGGCCCCGCAGTGTGCTGCCCCCGGAGCCAGGCAGGAGGATGGGGGCGGTCGGGGCTCGCTCGCTGCGAAGCGGCGGCGCTTTCGCTTTCGGTTCCCGGCGGCGGAGCTGAGGTGGTCCGGCTGCGGGGAGCGCCCCGGTCCGCTGCCCGGCCTCCGCTGGGACCCCACGCACGGGGATGCTAACGGGGACCGGGCCCGGGGCACCCGCCTGCGCGGCGCGTCTGGGCCGCGGTGTCCCGGTGTCGAGCCGCGGCTGGAAGTTGGTCGCACTCGGGAAGGGGGAATCCGCGGCTCTCGGCGTTCTTAGAACGCTGTAGTATATGACAGGAAGAAAGCAACAACAGCAAAATGAAAACAAAACAACGTTTAAAAAAAAGCCCCCAGAGAGAAGTTGGGCCGTGAATATCACAGGAAGCGTATGCTGTGCCCTCCTCCGTGCGTGCTGTAATGATACCTCATTACCTCGGCTGGGGGCTGGGACTGCCTGCTGCGCGTTACCATCCCCGAAGGTGCGGCTTTCACTATCTCCTCGGGCAGCAGCAGCCTCACAGGGCCTCTCCTTCCTGTACTGATGACTTAAAAGCTGTTCATAGAACAAAAATTTGAACGCTAATAAAATCTCTTCCTACTTCCTGTTTTTTCCTTGAAGTGAACTGCACAGTGTGCTGTCAACACAGTCTGTATGACCATTGGGTTTGTTTTCACAATTATTTTTACCAAAACCAACACTCTTCATCTTTGTTTTCAGAAGAATGCATTGTTTTGCTGCATCCAGGCTGTGACGCTTCATTTTCTTTGCAGGTTACATTGAAGTCTTACGGCAGCAAGGGCACATATCCTGAAGTTATTAAGGAGCTATTCTTAGGTTACTATTTTTTTTCTTTTCGGTCTGCTGGCTGTCAGGAGGTCCCAGGGCATTAGGGAACTGCATCATAAGGCACGTCAAGGTAGGAGAGGTTGACATCAGCCAAATAAAGACTGAGGCTTAGGTAAGGCATGTATAATTTGCTATGTTTTACTAACTAAAACTTAAACTGCACTCCTGGATTCCCTGGAGGATCAAGGCACACTCATTTCAAGGCCTTCAGCTCCTGGCAGGAGGAATTAATTATCCATCCTCCCAAAGCAAGATATATCAGTGCTGTTATTAGTGCTCTTTCCAGCTGCGCAGGTACCATTTCTTTTTTGAACACAACCCCACAATGCCCATCTAAACTCCTGCCTGATTTTCAGGCTGTTCTTTGGCACAGAATACAGATGATGTCCTCGGTCATGACAAAAAATGAAGGGTTTCATGGATTGGAGATGATCTTAAATCCTCCAGCAGGATAGTTTTTCAAGATGAACTTTCTGTCATTTCTGATGTCAATACCTATTTGCTACTACTGTCACTAAGATCAGCTGAGAGGGTTCTGCTTTGGATTTCTGGAACTGAATTGTCAGGGATTGGTGGCAGGGTTTTCTCAGCAGTGATCTGTCTCTTGACAGATTGCCGGGGCTGAAGTCTGGTTGCCTGCAAGACACAGTGGCAAAGAGGGTAATTTAGTGTTGTTTCTAATCATGCCTAGGCATCTGGCAGTTCGGATAGATCCAGTAGATGCACGCACTGCATGTTTATGTTGTCGTGCGTAACACATTTGTAGTGTCACAATGCACTGAAAAGCTTTCTGTGTAGATAACTCATGCATGAGCTTCAATGCTATTTGTTGACCCTGTTGCCATGCAGCATAATCATTTTGATACTGAGAATCTTGCAGTTTTACCGTAACAGTCACAAGTACCAAGGCTATTATAGCCTCATAACACAGGCTTGTGAGACAGAACTACAAGAACCTGCCTAACCAGGACCTCCTCTGTTTGTGCTTTTCCATGAGAGCTGATCTTAGCAAGGTGCCTCTTTTTCTTGGAGCAAAAAAGCTGAGATGAAAGATGCTGTATTTGGAGGTCAAATCATCATGTTGGATTTGAATGCAGAAAACAGCAAGGCTGTTGAGTTTGCATATCACCAGCATGAGTATGTCTGGTGTGTCTCACCGTGGTCAGACAGTGAAGATGAAGTGTGTCAGGGCTGGGACTGTGTACAAACGTTGGAGCTCCTAGCATGATGGATCATACGCTGCTATTTTTGTGTATTACTGCTATCTGCAGGAGCACTTCACTGACGCAGCAAAACCTCTGTTTTTCTCAAACAATATGCTAGTCTCCAGGTTTCAGAAGAGGTGATGCACCCCCACATTAACCACATATAGTGGAGATGTGTCTGGAGTGTCAAATCACATTAAAAACATGATGTAAGGCTGCGTGTAGGGACAGCTTGTGTTCCAGCTGGGTTGTCAAGCAGGGAATCACACCAGTAGGCACGCATGCTCTTGCTGCTACAAGGTACCACTGCCTCTCTCCTGAGTAGCAGATCTTTAGGATGGTCAACAGGGTCGGGTTCATGGACTCCCATGCAGGAGAGGGGCTGCTGTGTCACATTGGCAGCTTCAGAGCATCAGACACTGTGGCTAGGAAGCAGGGGTCAGCCTTACACTCTGCTGAAGAGAAACTGCAACCTGCCATGGATGTAAGGAGCAGTCTCGTCACAACAGCAGGGACTCCAGTGAGTGCAGGTGCCTTGCTGAGAAACATTGGTGTGTCTGCAGGGGGTTAGGACCTTACAGCTATGTCATTCATCAGCTGTACCTCTTCATATCCTTCATGGATACAACTATGTTGGCAACATCCAAAGATGAGATAATGACATTACGCTTTCCTCTTGTAGGCTTCCATGATGGATGAGACTTCGGACGAACCTCCCACTTCCGCTGTCCTCTTAGACAACTGCCACTTCTCCCAGGTCATCTTTAACAATGTGGAGAAGTTTTATGTTCCTGGAGGAGATGTAATCTGTTATTATACTCTCACACACAACATAGTTCCTCGTGGGAAGGACTGGGTGGGCATCTTCCGGGTAAGTGAATACTGTGTAACCAGATATGCCGTGTATGAGAAGGCAGCAGCTGTCAGAAACAAGTAATTTGACGTTTAATTCATACTTCATCCCTAAGAAAGGCCTTAGGGCTTTGGTAGAACAGGGTAAGAGATTTTTTTTCAATAATAACTTTGTGTAATACAGCATTTTTCTTGTGCCCTGAGACAAAATGCCAGACACGTTGTTACTTGATCAGCTTCAAGACTAATTAAACAGACTGTGATTCACAGAATCAGTGAAGAATAATTGCATTAAAGATCATGTTGGCACCATCCCTTCCAACACATTTCCTACTTCAGTGCTCCCCTTGCCTCCCTAACACAGACCATAGAATAAGGCATATGCTAGCGAGTAGCTTTGATTTACGCGTAGACCACAACTCTGTGGAGTCAGGATATCAACACAAAAGTCCTACCATTAACTGATCTATGTGGAAATATAGTCCAGTTGCCATAGGATAAGCATGAACTATGTGATCCCTTTTAAGAATTTTGTTATTGCAGGTGGGATGGAAAACAACCCGGGAATATTACACATTCATGTGGGCTTCTCTGCCCGGTGATGTCCATGGTGATACCGCTGTGCAGCAACAGATCCAGTTCAAAGGTGGGTTGGGAGGTTGGGTCACTCAGGGAATGTATGTGTATGTGTACACACAGGCACATACACACAAACTCCCACAGTACTGCCACTTATAAGTATTACATTTAGAATTTGAGAAAATGTGTAGTAACATGCTGTAGTAAACTTCAAGTCGCATAATTACAGCCAAAAAAATCAAATCTACTGGATTCTGCCATCCTGACTGAGTGATATTGTTTGTGTTCTTATCACTGGCACAAAGGCTTACTAATGGTGGAGGAACAATATTGAAGTAAGATGTCTGTTTTCTTAGGTGCTGACTTTCTGTGCTATATAGTTAAGAGACTTGAGTAATTACAAGCATATGACAGGATTGTTGTGTTTGTCTGAAGCTTACTACCTACCGAAGGATGATGAATACTACCAGTTCTGCTACATCGACCAGGATGGTGTGGTCCGTGGAGCCAGTGTTCCTTTCCAGTTCAGAGCAGAGACTGAGGATGATATCCTGGTGGTAACCACACAGGTATGTGTCCTCTCTTCCCCTGCTTTTTCCTGCCTTTGCTTTTATTGGCATCTGCTCATTGCTAAGTTGGAGAGATCCAGTAAATCGGATGCTGAGCTGGAACTCAGCAGATCTGGATTCTATTCCTGGCTTTGCTACTCATCTGTCACCCAAATTTGGGCAGCCTTTGTTTCTCTAACTGACATTTATCAGACTAGTTTACTTAGATTGTGAGCTCTTCTTAATGGGGAGTGACTAAATACATAGTGTTTCAGGGCATTTTGAATATTTTTTAGTGGAAATGTAATGTTCATAGAAACAGCCTTCCATTAGATGGGAGTAAGAACATACACATGGACAATAATTGAGGTGTTGTGAAGCCAAGCACCCTTATTTTGCAGTGTCTTGTGTGCAGCCCTTTTACTAACTACTACACAGAAAATCAGTCTGTGGTCCTAATCTTACAAGCTACAAAAAAATTTGCAGGCTTCTGCCTCTGCTTTAAGATTGAGCATCTTAAAAGATCAGAGGTAGTGTGTGCTTGGTATTCAAGGACTGTGTTGATGGTCAGCTTTGGACAGACTATGGATAGTGAAGTAGCAGTCTCGTCTGAACTAATAATGAAAACCTGAGGAGGTACATGATGTTCCCTTTTGCAGAATTCATCTTTTTTAGCTCTTCATACTGTGTTCTTCGGAAGATAGATTTTTGATGTTTCCATGATGACTAAACAAATTTGTTGTTTGCCAGGGAGAAGTGGAAGAGATTGAACTACAAAACAAAAATTTGCTTAAAGAAAATGAGGAGCTGCAAGCAACCTGCGCAAGTCTCCAGAAACAAAACATGGAACTGCAAGAAGAGCTCAAGAAGACACAGGTACAACAAAAATTAATATATATAAAGTCAGAAGCTTTAAGTCTGAAAGATGAAGAGAGACCGAGTCAGGTCTTGCTCCACTGTATGCTTCCAGGAAAAAATTAAGGAGGTTTCTCCGCATATTATCTCTTTAATCATTTACCAGATATTACAACAACTCTACTACAATAAGAATGATAATGATGAACAAGAGGCTTCACAAGAAAAAGGGATCAGGAACATATGGGAAAGGGAGTTTTCACAACTGTTCAGTAGGCTGTCCCAAAATTGCAAGGCCAGCCCTGTTTCTAATGTTCTTTCATCATTATTGTTTCCTCCTTCAGTTTTGCTCAGGACTTAATATAAATAAAATAGGGTCTGAAAGATGCAAAGGAGAGATTTTTCTCCTTAAGGTGGGCTGCCTGCAAGTGTTGCATTAGAAGGATTTTGCAGTTCCACTTCAGAGCAGGACTATTGCTTGGGTCCCATTTTGCCTCCTATTGACCTGTCTTTGATTTTCAGGAGCTGCAGAATGGTTTAGAGTCTCTTAGGAGCAGCACAGAAAAACTGGAGCTGGAGCTGAATTCCCTGAAAAAGGAAAATAAACATCTAAAAGAGCTGGATGAGTGCAGAGAGGCAGAACTGCACCAGTAAGTGTATTTACAGCATCTCTTAAAACAGTATTTCATTTAAGCACCTTACCGTTGTGGATTAAATTTCCATTTGTGAAAGTATGGTGTGTTTTGATTTGTTCTGAGTAGATTCAAAGAGCAAATTCAGAATGTGACCTCTGAAAAGGTACGCTTGGAAACCAGATTGAAAACAGCCCTGGATCACATGGATCAGCTGCAGGTAGAAAACATATAGCTGCCCTCCTTTGCTTTTGTGAACTGTCTCTGATGGTCTTAGTTTGTCTGACAGAGAGCTGTGCAATCTTGAGCAAATATGTGATGTATAAGTTTCTTTTCTGGTTATGTGGGTTCTTTCGGAAAATGTCAGGCTCTGATATGGTTTATGTCCAAGAAACCTCAAGAAAGCTATATTATGGAAGGAAGGATAGTGTGGGATGTGCTAAAAGAAATTATAAGGATTTTACTCCCTAAACACGTTCCCTTTGCATGCTCATTAAGTTGACCAAAATCACACCATTGTTCACCTCCTGCTAGGTAAGGATCCAGGCAGAAAACACTTCTGTTTTGAAAAATTTTCTAAAATTATGTTCAATATTGGGTAAAAACAAGACAAAATCTGGGAGGTGTGTGAAGGTAGAAGGTAAATGAAAATAGCTTGTTTGTTAGATGTGGGATATGGGAAACTCAGAGTAATAGGCTAAACATCTGGCTAAACAGCCACTATTTTTCTCTTTACTATCTGAATTCCCAGACTAGAAGTGACATTTTAAAATGTAGAAAGCTCCTCAAAGAACATATGAGTGAATACTGAGTTTTAATGGATTTATCAACTCTGATATATCCCCATGTAACTATTTTAATTTTCTACAAAGGTTTTAATGGAAAAAAAGTTTGCAGGAAAAAAATTAAGTAGCTGCGGGTTCTAGTGATTTTCTTGTGCAGCAAAAGGGGCCTGTCTGTCTCAATCATAGCTATTAAATTTTCACTTTCTGCCCATTCTTCTTTCTCCCTAGTCTCAAGTGTTGAATTATGAGAAAGAAATGGAAAACCTGGTTCGTATGGACCATGACAAGACTGAGCAGCTTGAAAGTTTAAAGGAAGAGAATTGTCAGTTATGCATGACTATAACTCAACAGGTAAAACCTCCCCTAAATATCAAGGTGCTTGGGGAAGCCAGGGAATAGAGGCTGAGAGGTATACTTGGCAGTAACCAGGTACAAATATTGCTCAATCTTATGAAAAGTCTAGGAGATTCATGACAAACAGAGAAGTCTTCATGGTGGCATGGGAATCCACATAGGTGGTTCTGCGAACAAACCATCTGACAAATTCTTATAGTACACACACACACGTTGTGGTTTTGGAAGAAACACCTGTATAACTAAATTTTGTAATTCTGATTCTCTAGCAAGAAAATTCAGTCTCCGTCTTCATCTCTTTTGAGCCAGCTCAAGGGATGAGGTAGGGAAGTGGGAACTCAGGACTGATATTTGGCTGATTGGAAATTGTTGCAAATATGCAAAACTGTTTCAGGACTGGGACTTATGTGTAAACAAGACAAGTTATCCTAAATCTGCTTAGACTATATGCCATTAATTTTGCATCCAACAGGAAGCTACTAGTAACTGGTGAGAGGCAGCAACCCTGCTGGTCTCCTGTCTGCTTATGTTTTTGCCCCTGTCTCATCTTTACAGTCATAGATTTGGCATTGAATAATCAATAAAATAAAAAAGTGAAATATGGTCAGAATGCCCCCCAAAAACCTGTAAACAATACAAAGTTTCTATTCTATAGTTTGATGCTCTGCCCCCCATCCTTACCTGACACCTCTTTTCTTTGACATTGCCTTTGCAACTCTGCCTTTGAAAATCTGGGATTCCTGTGCAGAAAGAGCAAAAGAAGGAGCTTGAACATCGATTGGAGAACTTGAAAGAGACAGAGGCCAACTTGTCACTTCGTCTGCAGAATGAGCAGGTGACCAGCATTTTTGGGGGTGAAGTTGGGGAGACGGTTCCAAAAGAGCTGAGCATAGAGCTCTGCTGCATTGTATAGAATCTGCTGGTATTTGTGTAGGGAAGCTGACATTTACTTAAAGTGCCGTTGTCCACCCTTTTTCAATTTGCAGAACCATCAGAATTTCCCTGGGATGTTGCAGATGCCTTTATGTGTAATATTTAAGTTTATGGTCAAAAGGCTTGCTTTTCTTAGGTAACTTCTGCAGATCTTTGGCAAGTAATCCACAAACCTCAGCACTGAAAATCACTACATGAAGAACTGTGAACGTTAGAAAAGGGAAACATGCGATGGCGTTTTCTTTCTACTGAACCATCACTGGTGATGTCTGAGGCTGTCCCATCATCTTCTTTAGCCTGTTGCCCTGAGTGACCTTCTAAAGGTGCTTCTCTCTGTCTGTGCTGCTCAGGACACTTTTGGAGGCTCTACTCTGTTTCTGACATTGAAAGTTAGATGCCTAAAATGGATTATGTGATTACCTCCACTGTGATGCCAAATGTTCAGGATTTTTAGAGTGATACTTTGAGAATGACTACTGAATCCCTAAGTACTCTAGCTTATCTAATTTACTGATTTAAATCAAGACTTAGGTACAACACTGATTCCTAAGGAGGTACTAGCTATCCACAGTCAATGCAAGTCTCACAGTAGCAGAGAATTTGGCAGACTTGGAGAGTTCTCATCTGCCAGTGTAGATTTTTCAGCAGTCATAGTTCCTTTTCTTCAACCTACCACTTTGTTTGACCTGTCATATGTCCCCTTTCGAGGTCACATGTCATCTCTCATGTTGTGCTGAAAATGCAGACGTTAAGTGGTTGGTAATGCGGAGATATCCAAGGTCACAAACTATGAAATGGTAAGACTCGTGGTGCAAGTGAATGTTTATTTGTTGGTAATAAATGCAGTTAGAGGCTGCCTGTATATGTGAACAATGATTGGAGCTGTCATGGTTTTGTTTGCCAGTTTTCCACAATTTACCAAATAATCCTCTTCCTTTATAGCAACAAAACAGAGACTTAATGAAAGAACTTGAAGAGCAGAGGCATTTGTTTCAGATTTTGCAAGCAAAAAAGAGTGAATCTGATGAGGAAAAACAGGTGAGAACTTGGCACAGCTCCCTCACCTTTCTCCTGCATTGAATATGACACAAATATCTTAAGTCTAATGTCCAGTTCCATTAGCCCTTCTACCACACTGATCACTAACTGTGTCTGTACGTGGACCATCGCCTAAAACAAGGCTGCCGTGCTGTCTGCGTGCACATAGGAGCGACCATGTGCTCACTCTCACAGTATGTTGTTGCTGCTACCTCTGTACAGCCTAAGAGGAAAGAAAACTTCCACCTTTTTGCCCCACCGCAGACAAGACCAGTTCACCCATAATAGTGTGGGGATTTTCAAAAACTCCTGTTATTTCACTGAAGTGAATGGACTTTCTCATTTAAATGAATATAGCTTTTTCATCCAGTCTAGAAAATGACTCTATGGTGTTGTTCCTTACTCTGCCATTATCTGCATGACTTCAGTCTTCTGTCTTTTAAAGTGTATTATTCTATTGTGGTCATCCTGTTTGCCTTTCTGAGCAGGTCACAGAATAGATCCTTGCACTTCCTTACCTCACTTTCCCATTTTGTCAAGCAGGACTAAGACTGAGCTATCTAAAGGAAGAGCAATTTTGATTCTGGTCTAAGAGGATCTATGTTAGTGCAAAGTATAACTTCTCCCTGAAATGGTCTTCTGAGGTTCTGGAAATTCATTCTGTCCTTCTGTCCCTTTGCAGAAACTGAGGGAAGAGAATGATACCCATCTGAGGCATCTCTCTCAGGCTAGAGATGTTTCTTCTTTCTCTGCTGTTTCACAAGCTCAGGCCCCAGTTCCAGCTCCTGAAGCAGGATGCCTTGTGTTTGGTAATCCATATTATGGTAAGAGTACTTGGCAGTCTGTCTGAAACCACAAATCCGTGGCAGTAAAAGTCTCAACAAATTGTACTCCCTCTTGAATTGGATGCTGTGGAAAATAAATTCTTAGCAGTACCTCTGTATAGTTTTGCATGTGTGCAGGTGACTTGGCAAAATGCTGCCAGGTGTTAAGAGTTGATTTAAATGATCAGCTGTCTGTTCATCTTCTGTGAAGAGAAACAACTGTTAGATAGTTTATTCATCTGTGAGGCAGCTAGTTCTGTGGCTTATGTCCAGTTTTCATAGTCCTAAGTACAGAGGTCTAGATCCAGGGCCACATACTCATGTTTCAAGAATTACTATTTATCAGCACATTACACTGTTAATCATTTGTAGTGGCTAAATGAACTTCTTTCTTTTCCAGCTGCAGAAGCAAACCTGGAGTCAAGAGCTGCCAGAACAGTAAGTAAAGTGGATGTGAATGGACATGAATTAGTGGTTTACAGACAGAAATTAACAATTTGAAATGAGGAGCTACAAATTCAGCTCTGTAGCCTATTGTCTATGTACCATTTTAGTCCTGGTAATAAAGTGGACAACAAAATGGAATCATGTATGCTTAACCTGTAGGATTAAGTTGTTGTAATAACAGTTGGTGGTGTTAGGGAAGAGAAAGGAAGCTCTGTTCACCTTAATGTTTAAGGAACAATTTTTGGCAGCATCTGGTGTCAGAATGAGAAGCATTCAGCTGCTAAATGACTTATTTCATATTGTAGACATGGACATGTGCTATTTAGGATGAAAAGTTAGAATACCTTGTAGAAGTTTGACTTGTAAGTACTATTTACAGAAGCCTGGAGACATTTGAAAACTTGAGGGTATTGCAAGTCAGAAAGACTTGTCCAAAGCTGATAATGTCTGACTAATAAACTTTTCTTTTTCTTCTCTTTGAATGTGAATACAAATCTTAAACTGTCTTTATTTGCACTTCCTTTGTACTTCAGGATTCTATAAGGAAATGCCCCATGTGTGATGACATATTTCCTGAAGATATTGAAGCAAGTGACTATGAGGCCCATGTGCAGAGCCATCTTCTGGAGTGCCCACTCTGCAATGAGACCTTTGAAAAGTCCAATCGGCAGGTGTTTGATGACCATATTTTTTGTCATGGCCTGGAATAATTCTGAATTCCTATCTGTTCTGTAGAACAGGTGGCAGAGGCCACAGGATAGAATAGAGCAAAAGTATTCTATAGACTTGATTCATACTAATAAGATCAACCTGACAAAACTGCATATGCTACTAGTGCTGTGATTCTGAGCTTTCTGTTCCATGCAATATGTGCATAATTGGGTCAAATATCCATATCCTGAAATTGAATTGTCATCAACTTAAGTCCTCCATCTTGGATCAAATATATGTGCTTTTTAAATGAGTCACAAATCCTATCATAAGTAAAGTAGTTGAATATGGTACCAGTTCTTTATAACAGGATTGTCTATGTAGCTGTTCATCTAGGTAGGGCCAAATAATAGATGTAATGTAACAGTTTTCTGTACTTGGCTGATATATCTCTATTATAACAATTTTATTCTTCAGTATAGCACTGTGATCGCTAACCAAAGACGAGAAACATTGTGGAGTCTTTTAGGATCACACCTTCAGTCCAGCTCAGCTTCTGGAATGCTGATTTAATTGCTAATAAAAAGTCTAAATGAAAATACATTTTACTTTGTCATCAGTCATAAAACAAGTGAAATATATTTATAAAGAGACTAAATACCTGTTTCTAGATCTAAAGGTCTAGGGCTCTTCTTACAGCAAAGTAGGCAATATAGCTTGTAGAACAAGGTGCATGCACTGTTTTCCCTTTTCTCTGTATGACCAGACTTAAAGTGGTGATATACTTAAACTGTGCTTGTGCAATCGCTCTGACACTGTCATGCCTCCATCTCATAACGAAGGAACCCTGAAATTTCTGAAACAGGAAAGGTCAGCATGGCATGGAGCCCATAGGAAAGCAGTAGCTGAGTTTTCTTAACAGTGGTGAGGATAAATGGCCTCTTAGTCTTGAAACTGGGCATCCTCATTTAAAGGAAGTGATGAATCTGGATTATTTCTCTTTTATGTTTCTAAACCTTATTGATTTAAAAAGAAGAGCTTATTCTGAAACCAAAACATTGATTCAAAACTGCTAAGTGCCTTGGAATATTACAGTACTTTGTGAATAGATTATCCAGTTACTATTTTTATTTCTGCTTTGGGATTTTCAAGTTATGATTAACAGTTATTTAGTCTGTACAAACATAAATGGGTGAAATTTTATTATCCAGCTGTATTAGACTGGATTTTCTGCTGAATATCTGAAGCAATAGAAAATCCTAAGAAGTTTACATAGAGTTTTAAGACTATTAAGAGTAAGAAAGACTTCAAAATGTTTTACTGTTTTGTTTATACATATTTTTTTTATCAACCTAGGTTTAAATAGAGTATTTCTGTCTTTAAGATGTACTATACTGGAAAGCATTTTTTTAAAAAAAATTGTAACATAATAGGAGTTGTTAAAAATAAAAACTGTACTGAGAAAATCATTGAAAAAGATGACTGTCTATTTTTCTTAAATAAATTGGGGAAATTGATGGGGTCTTCAATTACTTTGTGAAGCTTCTCTTGAACAAAGTACTCAAGCACACCTCTGAATATTTTTTAGCATGTAACATAGCATCTCTGTGGTTAGTGGGTCTGCTTCTGTTTAACAAGACATATTTCAGTGGCTGATCCTCACTGGTTCCTCACAGCATGGGAATATATCAAGAAAGCCAAAGAAGTATGAGGTAACATGAACAAACCCGGAAAGTAGAATGAGCTGTATGGGATCTGTTTGTTCATATCAGTTCCAAGTACTGCTGATCTAAAAGCCTAGAGCTGGCTGAATTTCTGCTATGTGATAGGGACATCCAGTGTATCAACATTTATTTTTTCCCTAGAGTAAAAGAAAAAGCTGAAAAAACGCTCACTCTGGACACTAAAATTTTTTTTTAATATTGTGCATATACTTGGTATTGTGCATATTTTGACATTGTTGGTTACTATAGTATATATCAACATTCCTGACATTTTTCCCAATTTTGACAAATATTATGTCATAATAAGGCCAATTTTTAACTGAACACCTGTTTCCTCAGGAAATGTCCCATTGTTTTTCAAGAAAATCCCCCCTCCAACTTTTTTCTCTGTGTCCTCATTTCGAATTACATTTGTCTTTTACTGCTTTACATCTTGACAGAATCAAATCAAATGTGGAGAGTCACAAAAGCAGTCTTTATTAAAACCCTGATAGTTCACCCTAATACCAGTTACCAGACCTATTGCCTTTCTACACTTCTGCTGGAACTGGCTCAAATCCTAAAGCCAAACCCAATCATTTGGGGTTAGAGTTATGTCACAATGCTGTCTGTGTCCTTGAACTATCAGTGCCAAGTGTCAGTGCCCCTGAACTGCCAAGTCTCCATCCCTTTTATGCTGGTACCTATCATTTTCTGCTTGCCAGCACCTGTCATCTCTACAAATCACAGAGCCTGTTTTGAAGTGCAGGTTATGGTACACTGACAGCAAGCATGTCGCCAGCAGAGGGGGTCAGACTGCAATAAATCTCCTGAGGATGCTGAATTTTTAAAGTGTTTTAAGGTATGTCATTTGTTTTCTGTAATAATAATGCAGATTCAGACTCCAAAGACATATACTTCAGCCTGATGCAGGTCATACCTTCCCTATTCTGGGCAGCCAGGAACCAATTTACCCATAAGCACAAATTACATTATATATTTTCTAAGTAAATCTTCATTTTGCTTGTATTTTACAGTTTTATTTATGATATGGCTGTATTTAGCATTTGGAATCATAAGAGGCTTCAATCCTACCTCAGTTTGATAGTTTAATACAGAAGTAGCTCAAATGGCTGATAATTAGATATAGTTATACTTTGGATGAGTTCCAATTTACGTTGATATAAATCGCGCATAAGGACATTGAAATAAATTTTCAAAAGGGACAGTAGGGGTTTGGCATAATTTATACCAAACTCACACAGAATCTGAATGGGCATTTATTATAAATGTATCTAGAAGGAAGGAGCTATACTTTGTGGACCAAATGCCTGAGGACATAAATTCTACTACTTCCTTATACCTTTACAGGGCTTATCAGTTTGGTCCAGCTTAGGTTTGGTTTCTGTGAGCAGCCACTGCCCCAGCGCAGCATAGTGTGTTCTGTTCCCCCAGCTAGGCAAACCCACTCAGATGTTCATCTTGCTTTGCTTGGTTCTCCCTTGCTTTTTGTCAGATCTTTTGGCTATGTTTTACAAGAAGTTGGTTCTTCCCTTGGGCTTTCTCTCTCCCACTCACATAGAGTACATTTTGAATATCTCTCTCCATGTAAAATCATTTTTCACTTGATAGGTATTTTTGTGTGTAAAATACAAACCAGATGATAACATCTTCAAGCTGCAAAGGCATGCTGTGGATCCCAACTATGGCCACAGAGGGTATCACATACTAACTGATGTCAGTTCTTTCCATAGGAAAGGCCATTGTTTGCCTGGGAAGTTATTTTCACTGCAGAAAAAAGAGACTGGCCACAAGGGAGACAGTTACAGATTCCAGAGTCTCAAAGTCTTTCAGCCTTGACAGAGTATTTGAAAGGCTGCTAAGATAACTGGCTGCTGTCTCTGTTCCTTTCACAAAGTGATATTCACAATCTTACAGCCACTTTCTCTCTTTAGCAGCCTCTTACCTCTGCCCTTTCTCCTCCTGTTTCCTCTTCATTTGTCCATGTCTTCCCCCCTCTTCCTGCAGAACAAGTTGGCCCTTCAGCATTATCCTTCTCCCCTGAAATCACAGTGCTGAGATTCAGGGTGCGGGAGAACACAGGAAGCACGGAGCACAGTCCATCTGGCAGTGCTGCAAGAACACAGTCTGGGAGCACTGCTGGTGCTTCACTTCACCGTATTGAGGCTGTCACGTAAAGCAGAGAAAACAGAAAGGAAATAAAAAGATTCCCAACAAAATGAATGTAAATAGACAAGACACAGGTGAACAATAGAGAAAAAGGAAAGCAGTGTCCAAGCCAGCAATTGAGTGGTTGCACTTGTTAACCAACTTGTCTGATTTTAAGACTCAGCAGAAGAGATGGGTAATTCTTTACAGCAGCATAATGCACGTCCTAGGATTTAAAGTGTTTTGATCATCAAAGTCCTTATTTCAGGGATCGGGCCTGTACTGCTTAGTACGTGGCACTGCTTCTGTATTTGTCAAGTCAACGACGGAAAAGGGAAGAGAATAAAGGACGTAATCATGGTTAAAAAAACATGGTTTAAAAATGACACCGGTAGACTGCCATACTGGTTTAGACAGGGCAACTCAGAAAAATCTGGCAAAGGAAATGCTCACGTGTCCCTGTGAGGATGAAAAATGAAGATATTATACTTATGCAGAGCTCTTTTTTTGCTTATATTGTTTTGTAAGGAGAAATTTATTTATCTTTGTTTTGCTGTGGAGATCCAAACTGAGACATACTTGCTTGTACAACGAGTCCCTTTTTCTCCACTGCACTAGCACAAATAGACAGTGCAAAGTGGGTATATAATGGCATGAAATCAGAACACTACTGTTTATGACCCTCTTTGTACTGAATTAAATCACTATGTGAAACGCACTGAAGAATCGAACCTTTATAGTTTTGTTGGTGAAAGGGCTGGGTCCCAGAATTACATCAGTTGTTTTCTCTAAACAGCTATTAGCCACCTCCATTATACTAACAGAACTGGTTTCCATCCTCTGGCTCATTTATTCCAAACCAGCATTATTGAAGTGAATGGGGTCTAGGCCCTGGGTATTAGAAGAGCTGTTCGTCTACTCATAAATAACAAGTTGTCAAGGTTTTTAATGGAAACCCTTAGAGTGCTGTAAATCTGTGCAGTTCTGCCTGGATCCCCTCCCTCATTTCCATCACAATATCGCTCCAGTGGGACTGCAGCTTGCAGCATGTGCCAGGCAGCCTAGATTGGTAGGACACAGGGGAAGGAGGGAAAAAAAAAAAAGCTGGAGATGGGATGGGGGATTCAGAACAGTTGGTACTGCGGAAGCATCTGCTGGGTGGCCGGTTCTGGAGTCACCTGGCCTATTCAGCATTGTGAGGGGGAAGGGCTATTCATCCAGGGGGACTTGAGAAGGGAAATAACAGAACCAGAGATGCTTGTGGAATAAAGATGGTTGTGTTGCAGTTTACATTTTGCTCTGTTGGTGTGTGAAGTAGTAAATCTCAGCAAATAGAGGGCTTTATTATTTTTTCATCACAATTTAAGCAGTAGGGCTACTGCAGTGATACTGTGTGGACAATCTCTTGCTGTTAGTAAAAGAGAACTCTTCTCAAGATGAAACTTTTAACCTTCCTAGCCAGACCAAACTGCCTTCAGGGAAAATTTAACACTGCATCCTGATCCAAATAGCAATGTTTCTGTGATTCACTGCACCTGGCCAGAAACTGGGTTAATACAATGTCCCTTGACCCATATTTCATCTACCCTGAAATATAGCTTAGCTGTGTGCAGAGATCGTAGCACCCTGCTGCATATAACACTAAAGTTTTCTAGGAAGGAGCTTGAGCTCACTCATCCATTCTCTGCTGACTATATGATATCATGGGATATAATATGATTGGCTTGGATCAAGAGTACTTGGTGCCCATCCCACTTGAAAAGTAGATGGGACTGCATGGTGCCCTGTTTAAGAGATCATGTGGACTCTCTCCTCTCAGGCTCCAGAACTTACTAAAATTTGTAAGCAAGGTCACTTTATGCTTAAATGTAGGTTTGCACCTTGGCTTACCACGTAACAGAAATAAAAAAATGAAATTGATGACAAAGCTTCCACTAGCTTCAGAGTACCCAAGGCTTACAGTCTTATATAATTACTAGTCTGGCACTGAGAGCCTAAAATACAGTAAAGCCATCAACAACACAGATGCTAAATTAATTACTATAAAATATAGCTCCTTTCACATTACTATGACTCTATGACTCTATGAACCACCCAAGCAATGAAGAAGTAGGTCTTATATACATATATATATATAACACAATTAAATATTGACTCTGTGTAATAGATGGGGAAACAGCTATGTAGACATGAAGGAATTTGGCCAGTCTCACAGAAAATTTGTGGCATAATCCCCCTCTCCCTCACTAGATTTAACATTCATTTTGAGAAAGGCTGCACAGCACAAGAAGTGAGCCAGGATGGAGAAAAAAATGGATGCCTGTCAAAAGGGATTGATGTCTCTCAGACCCCAGGGAGTTTTTAACCCTTCCCAATGGTTTTCCCAGTCTGAAAAACCTGGTGGGGTTCATCAGCCTGTACTTCTCCTCTGCTGAGCCATAAGAGATTTGCCAGTGGGAGCAGCTGCTTTGAGAGTGAGTTGATAACTCAAGCCCCGGGGCACTTATATCTGTATGTCTCATACCCTGCCTGCATCCCTTCCCCAGTAACAGGATGAGACTAGAATATTGCATGTGCTTTTATAGTGTGTATTCCTGTGGGGCCTTGGTCATGATTATGGCATCTAACTGCAACCAGAAACAAATAGTGACAAAGAAAAAGACAAAAAGATGGTGTCTGAAGATTCTGAACATTTTTTTTTTACACTAAAACTGCTTCTGTAATAGTAAGTTGCATTTCTGTAAGCATCATAGTGTAGTTAATTCCATTTTTATTAACAGTTATTAACATATTTTTGAGGGCAGGTACTGCATGTTAGACAGTACAGCTGAGAGAGCGATATGGATTTTTAATCCCTAAAGGTATTACATGGTTGTAGCAGTATATATGAATCCATGTTTGTCTTAATGAAATCATTAAATTTGACAATCCTTCCTTAAAGAGTGTGATTGGTAGGATAGATATGATACAAAATGTTGGAAAGGTTTGGATGAAGGGCTCTTCACTAAATCATCCAGAGAATATCAGCATCTTCTTTGAGGCAGCTCCGTGGTTTTCACACCTTCAAGAAGTTCCTTCTCTGTTACTATAAAATAATTTTAATTACCTGTATTGTGGGTGCTTGTTTTTGTTTGTTTTTTAATGAACCAGTCAAAATGGTGACACTCAAACTTTCTTGCAAGCTACCTACTAGAACACCCCTCTGTTCCTAAAAGAATAATTTTAATAAGAATACTCAGGGTTATACTGCTAGCATATATTTTGGAAAATACATTAACTTTGAAAGATATATTAAATTATATTTCTCAGTGCACTTGTCTAAGACAACGCCTAAACATGAGATTCTTGCATTTTATCCTAAAACATGTGGCCCAGTAGGAGACAGAATATAGATCTGATGCATCACTGTGAGATCCTGAATGAAAATTTCTCTAGCAATAAAGGCTCTCACATTTGTGTTTATAAGCAGCAGAAGAGAAAAACACACTGCTTTAATGCAGAAGCTATATACCAATATATCACTTGGATGTATCTTATTGGGTATGCTACAGATTGCTCAAATAAATCTAAGGAGCTCACTGGATCTTTAACTCGATAGAAGATGTTGGAAAACTCTTAACCTTATGACATATACCAGGATTGTAAAATTTAAAATGAATTCTAGTAAATCTGCTGCCATGGAAATGGAGAAGGTTAGTTTAAAGGAATCAGTATCTGAAAAAAAGAAAAAAGAAAAAAAAACGGAACCCAAGTTTTTTTGTGTCTAACAATTAGCTTAGAACAACCTGCTCCATTTTTAGCACTCTCCGTCTGTTTCCACGGCAACAGAATTAACAATAACAACTGCAAATTCTGGATGTAGACGGTGCTACCCGTTGTGTCAGCAGCACCAACAGACTTCAGCATCTAATTTCGCCTTCCCAAAGCTGGCAATTTTGTTTCAATATTGCTTATTTCGGATGACTTTTGCGCCTGTTTAAATACGTAACACAAGTCTGCGCTGCCACTTACGCAGACCTAGGGTAGCGCTGACAGAGCTGGCGCGGATCAGCCTGCCAACTTGTTTAGAACCGCGTCCTGAGGTGCCGTCCCGGCGGGCAGACGCGCGGCTGCTCTCTGGAAGCACCGCTGCCTCACGGACAGGAGCACCCTGCCCTCGCGGCAGGGCAGCACGCCCGCTGCTACTCGAGCACCAACGTTTTAGTTCTGCCAAGGGCTCTGATACCCTCCCGTTACACGGAGCTGGCCTGGGCCTCGCAAGACACTCGCTTCCCCTCACTTCTCTCCTCCGGCCTCCCCCCAGCGGTCACAAAGCGGACCAGAGGTGCAGCCCTCCCCACGCGGCCTGCCCGCAGCAGCGGCTGCAGCGGGGCCGCCTCAGAAACCCTGCCCGCGCCCGGCCGTGAGGCGCCGCAACCACCCAACCGCCCAACCGCCCAACCGCCGCCCCGCCCCGCCCCCCCACCGCCCTCGGGCGGCAACCGACCGCCCCTCCCAGACGCCCCTTCGCGCCCCGGCGCCTCATGAATATGCAAATACGCCCCGTCGTCGCGGCTGTGATTGGCTGTGGCCGTTCAAAAGAAGGGGGTCAGTTACCGGGCCGTTCGTTCGAGGGTGGGAGTTGGGGGCGCCGGAATGCGCATGGGCAGCCCTAGCGCATGCCAGTGACGCCAGCGCGTCGTTTCGTTGTCTTCTCCATTGCAACGTGTATCCAATCACAGACATTCCCGGTCGCTCGGCCCAATGGAGCGGCAATACGTTAATAAAGGGGCGGGGCGAAGGGGGTATGCTCGTCCATTTGCCCAATCAGAAGGCGTTAGGGTGAGGGATAGGGCGGGTTCCGGCTCCGCCCCGCCAAGTGAGGCCGTCTGCCGAGGCGGGCCGGGTGGGGCCGCAGGAGGCCCCGCGGGCACCCGCACGGCGCTATCCGGCCCGGCCCGGCCCGGCCCGGCCGCCTGCGGGGCACGACAGGTGCCAGCACCTCTCGGCGCCTCCGAGCCTGATGGCGGTGGATTCGGGGAGCAGCGGCCCTCGTAAGGGCGCTCCTGGCAGTACGCTGCCGGTCGGGGCGTCCCGTTGGCGCTGGACCGATCCCCGCGCACCGCAGCTACGCGGCTGGGCGCGGGGGGCGGGGCAGGGCCCCATGGACGAGCCCGGTGGGCTCTCGGGGCTGCCGGGCTGGGCGCCGGTCCCGAGGGGCGGTGTCGGGGGGCGCGCCTGCCGCCTCGAGCTGAGGCCGCAGCAGTCGCGGGGCGGCCGATTCCTGAAGGAGAAGCGAGCCGACGTTTGTGCGGGGGTCGCGGCATGGTTTTAAAATGCCGTGTGGAACGTTGCATGTCAAAAGCTTCCGTGTCTGGCTTTGCGGAGTTTGGCAGTGTCTCAAAATTCCCCTCCTGATGCAGTTCGCTGCAGCCATACACAACCAGTCATTAGCCAAATATTTCTTTATTGCCCCCAGAGTGTCCTCTGTTGTTCTAACACTTGGTCTTTGCAAGTGTTCGCTGTCCCTAATGTTTAATCTTTTTAAAGGAGTAGCTTGTGAGCATTATACATATTTCTCTCATAATGACTGAAGCTAGGCAAGAAGTCAAAACTTAATACGCCTGTGAGTTCATGCCAGCACTTTCTGGACTCATGCCTTGAGTGCAGAACATGAAGAAGCACTACAAGTGGCTCCGTTCCCAATTCAAATAAAGCATTATTCAGGCTCATATTCCAGGAATCTTTGTTTTTCACCACTCACCAGGAATATCAATGGAACTGTTTGTTCTAGCAGTTATTGCTGGCTACTATGAAGCTTCTGAAACAGCAAGAAATTGTTTGTCTTGGTAGTCATTTATGACTAATTGCTCAGATTGACATCTAAAACAGGCAGTTAGTAAATAATACATCCACAGCAAACAGAAGCAATCCACCTTGATTTATTGCCGAGGTCTAACTGAAAGGTGATGATACATCTCCCTCAGAAGACAAAGTCTGAAATTGCAAATATTCATTCTCTTGAAACTGCTTCTGCTTTGTGATGTAGTGCATGGAGCTGCTAGATGGTATGGCTTTTGGGGAGCAAGAGATAATGAGGAGTGGACAGCATACTGGACAGGCTATACCATCTCAACAGATTGGTTAATGGAAATGAAAAATCAAGTCTAATCAAGTCTTTATGAATGCGAGCTGGATAGTGTGTTTTTTATATGTATGATGGTCCCTTTTTGACTGTGAAAAAAAAAAAACACGATCAAGATACAGGTGGGTTTTGTGTTTTTATTGTTGTTTGTTGTTTTATTTTTGTTTGGTTGGTTGGTTTGGTTTGGTTTTTCCTTGTTTCTTTACCCAGAAAATTAGCTGCTTTCATGGAAGCAGTGAGATCTGTAGAAAAGAGTTCCTGGCTAGGAACAAGAGCAGGGTGGTAAAGCTGGTGTCTTTCTGCAGAGTAAATTCTAAAGCCTGACTTTCTTGGCACAATTATTTTTTCCTGTCTGATTTAATTTCTTATTTGCATTTTATTAAGTGCTATCTTAATAAACTTCTTAGAGCTCCTATGAAGAAACTTCATAGGAGTCCTATGAAGAAAGGGTGAGAGAGCTGGGGATGTTCATCCCGAAAAAGAGAAGCCTCTGCCGTGACCTCATTGCAGCTTTTTCAATACTTAAAAGGAAAGTTGTATACTACTTATAAAGTAGTATATAGAAAGTATATATAGAAAGTAGTAGTATATAGAAAGTATATATACTACTTATAAAAAGATGGAGAGCAACTTTTTGATAAGGCAGACAATAGGACAAGGGGGAATGGTTTTAAACTAAAAGAGGGGTGATTTAGATTAGATGTTAGGAGGGAATTCATCACTCGGAGGGTGGTGAGGCACTGGAACAGGTTGCCCAGAGAAGTTGTGGATGCCCCATCCCTGGAATTGTTCAAGACTAGGCTGGATGGGGCCCTGGGCAACCTGATCTAGTGGGTGGCATCCCTGTTCATGGCAGGAGGATTGGAACTAGATGGTCTTTAAGGTCCCTTCCAACCCAAGCTATTCTATGATTCTGTGAACTTCCAGCATAACAGTAGAAACCCTTCCTGAACTAGACAAAGATTAATATTCTGTGCTAGAGGAGAGCACATAGTTCTGTTTATGTTAAACTACTGGGAAATAAATACGGAAAAATAACCAATTGTCACTTAAAACTTTTCTAAGTGTGGAGAGCGGAGGGAAGGTTGTCCTGATTCTTCACCATTATAAGTGCCTTACAGTCCTATTTTGCTGTTACAGTAAGTTGCAAAAGATTGAAAAACTAGGTCTAGAAAGTCTACCTTAGAAAGCAGCTTTAATGCAATTATTTCATAACTTTTAAAGAGTCTATTCTGTTTCCCTCCTCATAGTTACGACAATTTGCAGGCCAATAGCATAGCAAGGAAACGCAGACTTATATCTGCAAACTGGACTTTGGCTGTCACTGGAGAAGCATCTTCATCACCAAAACTGAGAAGGACAAAACCTGGGCAGGATAGGATCTGCCAGGTCTACATCTCAAGGGTAACCGCTCCATTCCATGTTTCAAGATTGCTGTTCTGTCACTGAGCTACTGTTTTAATATCCAGTTTAGCCTTGCTTTGATGTGGTCAGTCAGCCATCAATAGCATTCACTGGTCATTTTCTTCAGATTCATCACTGTCAAAAGAATTCATCACTGTCAAAAGAAAAATGTCTACTTTACATGTTACTGCGTAAACTCTTGTTCAGAAATGGCCTCTAATATTTTGAGATGGAATCACCTTGACAAGAATTCAGGCTATTCAGGATAGACAAATTGGACAGGGAAAAGTTTATCCCTCATGAGTGAATGAGCACTTAAGCAATACTCATTTTTCATGAGTCTGGTTAAGCCCTGTTGTGCAGTTCCTAGCATTCTCTCACCAAAGTGTTTTTAATTGATACTTTAAGTCATGTTCCTAATGAAGTCTAATATGCAAACCTCAGGAAGCCTCTAGTTGTTTGGACTTCTAATAATTCTAGAGGAAGAACCTTAATTTACTCTGGTTTATTGTTCACATTTAGACGCACTTTATTTTAAGGGCTAAATTTGCTTGACTTTGCATTGACTTTATTGCTGTTTTTTAGGGAGTGTATCAAGGGAAGAATGAAACTCTATGGAAATCTGAAAAAAGCAATAGAAGGGAGGGCAAGTGGAGCCTCTGGCTTGTTGAAAAATAAAGTAGGAAATCAGATCCTTTTGAGCAGGAGATTGGCTAGACTGACCCATAGGCTCCTTTTATGTTGTTAGTGTTTCATTCCTTCAAACATTCATGCTTGAAGTGAATTTCAAACACATAGTGAGTTGCATGAAGAATAGCTAAGGCTTTAAATCAGGTGAGAACACTTGCTGTGGTGCAGACCCAAGCTCTAGTCTGGTCAGCGTTAGGGGCATAAGCCCCAGTAATAGACATTTACAATATCTTTCCTAGCTCTGTATTAGCAGGGCTAGACCATGCTGGAAGCATATCTGAAATAGGAAAGAGTTCAGTGGAGACATTTAACTAGGCTTATAACCTCTGTTCCAGGGCTTAATGAGTTACCAGTGTTGTTCACGTGTTTCAAGCAAGTTTAGAAGCATATTGGTTTCATGTTCTCCTTCCCAGACTTTTATGATTGGTAGATATAAGTTTGATCTGAAAATTTACGTGCTGGTGACGTCCTGTGAAACTCTGAGGATGTTTGCCTATAATTTGCCTAGAATACCTTACACATTTTGCTGTTTCAGCATTCTCTGACCCTTTGCATAATAGCTTCATAAGTAAACAAGCCTATTAGCAGAAGTTAATGACAGTTCAATACATTGCAACCAGAAATACAGAGAAACCATAATGGTTTGACTCCAAAATATCATTCTCTTGAGAATATCCAAGCACTTTATAAATGCTAGTAACTTGGCTTTGTAGCATCTGAGTACCATAAATAAAATTATGCATGAAATATTTGAGCAGATTCTCTAGTAGAATACAGCATGTGTTATATTATCCAGATCCATGCTGAATACAAGTTTTAGGCCTATTAATACTTCTATAAATACATATCTAATTGACCTTTTGCATAATTTTGGTACTTTTTTTTATGAAATATTATTGTGGGGAAAAAAAGGTAGTAATGAGAAATTAAACTCTGGAAGGAAAAAAAAATTGCCTACATGATAAGATATTTTCTTTTTCTTCTTTATAAAAAGAAGTCATGGTTTAGTTGATGGCTGGAAAAGGTTCTGGTATGTAGTTCTGGATCATTCTAACACAGAATTAGCTCTACTAGTAAGTAATTTTAGAACGGGACCTGACTGAGGAAGAGGGTTATCTTCAATTGAAACCGCTGATTTCTTAGAAGTGATGGAATTGGAATGCTGATGAGATTGCAGTGTAGTGAAATTGAAGCTGTTGAGCCTCATTTATTGTGTTCTTTAGAGTAATGGGATCAGTATAGAGCTGATCATACTCAGTGCCATTAAATCTTCTGTGCTTAATTAAGATGCTTTGTATATTACCTAGTGTGATCAGGATCATGTAGAGAAGAAGGGAGGAGGCTAATACCTTTCTAACCCTGCATCTTGTTCATTCATTTACAGATAATGTTTGCTTGCATCTGACAAATTATTCCATTAACAAGAACAGTGTTAATTCTGCTAAAGAAGACGACACTGGTGGTAAGAAGTAAAAAGGAGAAAACGTTTCTAAGCTACTCTCAGAGAGGGTATTATTTACTTTTTCTGGTACATATTCATATGCTTGATTTAGGTCTTCAGAGTATTTCTTTGTGTTTCCCCAATGCAGCATATTTTTTGCTGTTGAATTAATCAAGTGAAGAAACTCAGAAGAGTTACAGAATTGGACACCGAAAGCAGGGAGGAAAACTTTGCAAAGGGGAGTTAGGACTCAGGCTTGACAGCAACACTGGATTTGTTTCAATTTTTCTCTTGAGACTAAATGCTTACCTAGCTATATGGATTTGTCTAATGAGATATTGCTACTGGTTCCAAACTTTGCTTGTAATTCTAGATCATTGTGCAGCAACAGCTCTACATCTTCACATCTTCGGTGTATTTATTATCATTGTTTGCTGTGATAGGCAGTTTTACATTAGTTTACCTAGACATCATATTTTTCCTGTTGCACACATTTCTCTTGAAATGTTCCTTCTGTTTCCTTCTTTCTAAATAGTGAGATCCCTTGCATCTGTCTAGTTCTGCTTAACATCTCATCCTTTGCTAATAAAATTTAAATGTTATCTGTTCATAGCAGCAAAACTCTTAACAGTACTAGCTTCTCAGCTGCAGTGCTGTGATTTTGTGAGGCTTAACAGTTGTAAGACAATCCAGGAGTATAGGTTTCTTCTTTCCATTTGCCTTAGAATTATAGTCTTAGAATATCCCAAGTTGGAAGGGACCCACAAAGATCATTGAGTCCAACTCAGTGCTTCCCAAAAGTCTTTTCTGCACTAGGAAAAGAGATTGCTGTAACTCAGTAATAGTTTGTGCAATTGAAGTTTCAAGGCATGAATGCGGTTTTAGTGGTATAAAGAAGCTGTATACAGATTGATCTATTGCAATATTGGGGTAGAAATACACCAGTTCAGCTGTATTTGTGTTAGCAAAGTTTCCAGTGTTTCACCATTTCTAGGAAACTGTCCGCTTTTAATAACTCTATGCAGAAATGTGGCTGTGATACCTACCAAATGTGGCCAGATATTAGCAGATACTACTGTTAAAACATTGAGATCAGCACATTCTATTATGAAACACAACTATCACATCTGCCTCCCTAATTACATTGGGGTAGTGGTCTATTTGAAATACAGAGGTTTGATGTTATCTTGATTCAAAAATTCAAGCCCTAATTGCTTGAGGTAAGAACCCTGATAAAAGTGTCTACTTGCTCCTGAAATATGTTCATGTATTAACTGGTCTCTTTTTCAGCCTGTTGGTTGCTGTCATCAGTCTCTGTTTTAACACCAGTTTCGAATTGTTCTGGTTATCCTCTGTAGGATCTCCTGCAGAGTTCCCAGAGAAGAATGGCTCATGGGTGACCGGCAGGGGGGGATAGACTACACTGAATCAGTGTGAAAACAGCTTGAATTGTGCTCCAGGACACATGCATAGAACATTTCTTGCCTGCAGGAGTCCTCACCGTTGTGGACAGCTTCACTCAAGTTCTTTGCATACAGAAGTATTTCAGAGTTAGCCATTACCCAATGTGGGATTTACCTGCTAATGGAGGGTGTAGCCTGTGGTTCTCAGAGGACAGTAAGTTAATACCAGTTCCTCCTCTTCTACACCTAGCAAATACTAGATTGACATCAACTCTACGTTCAATCTCAGGCCATAATTTCAAATTGAGTGTGTCACTTGTTAGTTCCCTCTTTGCCATATATAAAACAAACAAACAAACAAACAAACAAAAACAGATGGTTTCACTGCTTTTTTTTGTTGTTGATTTGAGGAATGTAAAGAACATGCTGGATAAGAAGGCATCTTTTTCAGCTCAAGTGACTTGTTCAAAAGTCCTTGGTGAAACCAACAGAAAAACTACAGTTTTCCTGTTACCTCAGACCTGTAGACACGGGGACAGACAAGCATAGTACATCCCCCAACATGGCTCCATGCAACTGTCACCTATAAAATATCTAACTTTCTAATACAATATACCTACCGTGTTCTAGGTAAACTTCAAACTACATATGAATTTAATTTATATGCTGTTTGAGACAGGCACATGAGGAAGTCAGATTAGCAAGTGAAAAACACTCAGAGGACTATATTCACAGTGTTTTGTTTTGTTGTGTTTTGTTTTGTTTTTCCTGGTCCTCTAAAACATTAATCTCCTTATGAAAATGCTAAATGGCTTGTGACAGCAGCATACTAGTTATTTGATGCAAAAAATGGTATTGTGTGCGCTAAGTTACAAACAGTGGAAGCCACAAATAAATTTGAAGACAAAAAAAAGAGGAGAAGGAGAAACTATGTGGTAATATCTATCTGGCCAAGAACTATCACCTTCCAGAAGTATTCTGCAAATAATAGGCACTAGCCATCCAGGAGTGAAGTGCATTCAGTGAAGACTGGTACATTTCAGTGGTCCTGATCTCTTGCTAGGTTTGACTTCAGACTGTAGGAGCAATGTGAGTTAGCAGGTGATTTTTCTTCCTCTGGTTCAGTATTGTATCCTTAGAAGACTATTTACAGATGCTAAGGCAAACTGTCAAAAGAGCAAACGATTCCTAATTTTAACGTAAAAATTGTTTAGGAATGAAGGATTGAACACTGCTAAGGGGGAACCACTTTGATTTGCGCATGAGATGATTAATCAGCAATATTCAGCATACGATAACTGTCTCAGAAATGATGCATTGACTTGGTAGAAGCTATAGTTAGAAGGGAAAACCTTGACAAAGAAGGTGCTAACTTCTGATGGGTTTTTTTTTGACCATCATGTCATTGGAGGCAGTACAGGACAAATATACTGTAGCATCTGAACTTAAGCAAACTAGGGAAGTTAAAACAGGATGGATGAAATGTATTGCATCCAGCAATCTTCCATGCTCTTCTCTGAGAGTTTGCTGTCCTTAAATCACCGGCAACTGAATAGCTCATCAAGCAAATTATGTCAGTCTAAAATTCAGCTTTGTGTATTACAGTAAGTTGAAACCAGGAATGGATTGTGTTCATATGCAAGTTATTCAGTAGCGCAAAGCACAGGTTTAATAGAATCCATGGGAGAAGTGTCACAAGCCAGCAGGGATGGATTTTTTGACTTTCATCAAATGATTTTAGTCCACTTCCAAAGCATGTATCTGTTCTGCAGTCTTACAGTAGTAAAATGGAGTAGTCATTCTCAAACTGCAATGTCTTTATGAGCAATAGTACATAGGCAATTCAAGATGATAAGCAAGTACCACTAAAATGATAAAGAAGTACTTCTCTGCATGGAGGTTTATAGCATGGAGGAGCAACCTAATTTAGGAACCCCATTGTGTGGTGATAGCTGAGCTATCTTTAATTTATTTCACTGACAAATGATCACGCATGTGCATGGCTGGTCCTGGCTTTACTGTTTCCAGAATTTGAGTTAGGTTGTTTAAAGCTTCAGTCTGTGGTGAAGATATTAAAAAATAAATAAATCTATTTACAAGGCAAGATATGTATAAAAAGAATACGCACGTCTATTATTCTTCATAAGACTAAAGAATATAAAACCAAATACAGTAATGTGGTATATTAGGGTTTCACTTCTCAGTCTCACAAAGAGTAAAGGATAGAGGCCAAAATGAAGAACAACTGTCATCCTGTAAGTATGGGGGTTTGGAAGGGCTTGTTTATATTGTTCCATTGGGAGTTGTTCATTTTGCACTTAACTCTGTTAAGAGAGCACTCAACTACTTATAAGTATGCCCTTCCTTGGCCTAGTTTTCATCTGATTAGAGGCAAAAAGATCTCATATATCTCACAAATTGCTTCATTTGATAGGGTAATTTCTTTTTCAAGCTCAATTTCAGTAAATATACATTCATTTACTATGTATTAACAAAAATGTTGATTATTCGTATTAATACTCACTACAGATCCTCTGGTTATCCAGAAAACTGCGGTAAGGTGAGTGGATGAGTAATGGAATGGCTGCCGCTGGGGCTTAAAGATAGGAAATGTAAGTAATGCTTATTAGATAACACACAGGTCTGTTGAAGTTATGCATAGATCTGTCATTCTGTCTCACTTGTAAGTTGCAAATATTTGTGGTCGGTCAAGAACAAGCAAATCGGTTTTATCATTAATTATTTTATTTTATGCACACTTTTCAGCAGATGAGGAAGCACCGTCCTTGTCCAAAGTACTTAACAACATCTGCCCTAATAAAAGAAAGACTTAAGGCTATGGCTTCGTGTTTCTTCTACTAGCAACTGAACAAATATAACCCAGTGTCTCATTCTACCTGATCTTAATCCCTGTGTCCAGAGCTTCCTGCTCTGTTAATTATATCAGTTTGGTGTTCAGTACTCATGCTACAAAATTCATCTGTGGAATGATGTTATAAAAATACTGAAAAAATGACCTGGGCTTTTTATTTTTTTGGTTGTAATTTTTAACAATAGCACTTTGCAGATCTCCTTTAGATGTAGCTACAGACACTGTTAAGTTGTTCCCTGTTCAATTGTTTTTATTTGCAGTGGGTAGTCATTGAGGGAATGTGGGGAACGAGCAGCTGACTGGGGAAGGAATTAGAACCTCAGCATTAGCTCTGCCTTGCAGAATTCTAACATGAAACAAAATTAAAAGGTAATCAGTGTCTCATCCTCACTTTTTTAATTTTTTAATAGTAGCCAACTTTGTAACATAGACTGAGTGGATACTCTCCATTTCATCAAGAATGAATTTAGCCTATGCAAGATATTTGGCTTTGTGAGACAGGTGAGTCTGCGTTTCAAGGAGGACCATTCTAACGCAAGATGCCTATAAAATATTAATCTTTTAATATATTTTAATAGAAGTTTTATTAGAAATTAGGCTACCCATCCCAAGACTGGTCTACTTCCAATATAAAAATAGAGTACAATGTATTGGAAACTACCACATACTTTGTACGTATTTAATCAGTTCACTGTGGGAAGAGAGGTATGTGGTTGTATAAGCCTGGAAAGTGATCATGAGTTGCCTCCCAGCATTTTTGTAGTAGCTGGGTTCTTGGTGCAATGATCCACTGTCTTGTGCCCATGTAGTAGAAGATAGAGGGATTTTTCAGTTGAAAGGAGATCTGCCTACAGAAAAGGTGGAAGGATAAATTTTGTTTTTTTCCAGAAACCTTCTAAACACTGGAAGAAAGTTTAAGTGTAAAGGAGAAGGGAGGAGCACTAATTCAACATAATAACTAAAGGCATTCTGAACAACAGCTATGTAAAACAGGCTTGAGGAGCAGCGATCAAGGCAATTAGTATCTCTTCCTCGTATCCTTCAGTTCTGGAACCAAATGTCCATGCAGAAATAAAGTAGGGCATATTAGAAACACTGTCTATACAAAGTATCACCAATAGGTTGGGAGAATATGGCTATGACAGTATTGTGGGTAGGGAAACTGAGGCACTGATTTTGATGCAAGTTGGCAGAGGTGCTCATCTGTGTTGTTGGACCTCTAACTTTTTCTGTAATCCACTGAGTGAGGAACAGAACCAAGTCTCTTATCCTCTCCAATATGGAGTAGATAATAACCTGGTTTTGGTTCCTGCTTCAGCTATTAACAGCACAGGCTTGGATCAGATAGCAAAGATACCCCTTAGTGGTTTTAGCTCTTTCTGACTCTTAGGCAATGAGAGATCCCATAACATTCATTTCTACAGCCTTGTTCTGACCAATTCAGAGTTGATAATGAACCTCCATGGTGTTGTAGGATACATTCAGTCCCTCAGTCAGCTCTTGCCTTTTAATTCTGGAAAAATGAGCTCCACACAGTTATTTTTCTAAGTCATCTATTTCAAATATAAGAGGTTCTGTGTCTACAAAAGGCTGTTTGCAAGCTGTATGGTTCTTCATTGTCTTGTGCCACTGTGAAAAAAGAAAAGGGGTACAGAACTAATTCTTTCCTTTTTGCTTCAACAGTGGTATCAGTTAGGTATTAAAATGGCCAGATTTGTAAATGTAGTCAGGAAACAGCAAATCAAAGCAGTTACTATCAGAAGAACTGGATTTCTGAAAGATCTTCAGCGTGCCATGCAGGACGCAGACCAATGAGTTAGGACAGAATGGCATATCCTTGAGAGCAGGTGCATTGGAAACGTACTTGTTATTCAAGAGTTTAAATGGGAAATGGCCATTTCTCATTTCTACATAACTGCTAAATGCTTAAAAATCTGTCCAAGCTGTTACGAAAGCTTAGTCCTCTGAAAGCCCCTTAGAAATAGTCCTCCGGGTTGTGAATATTTCTGAAAAGTCAGATTGCTTCAATTAAATGCCTAAATGAGAATTATAATCCTTTAAATATCTGATCAAAAGAGACTGGCAACTGCACATTTTCACTCTGTGGAAAACCAGCCAAGCTCATATTACAAAAATAAGCTACTGTCCACTTGATCTGGCTGCAAAGCACATTTTCAATAAGTTTATGCTCTAACAAGCTGTATCAGTTTCATCTCAGTAGATCTGATGGTTATTGAACAGTGTTCAATGTTCTGGAGGGTGCCAGGCACATAATTGTTTTTACAACACTGTAAAATGGATCAGACTGAAATTAGTGTCACTCAGCAGAATCACTTTCCTTCCCTTTAAATTACTTAATCTGATGATTAATCAAAAAGAAAATGAAGTTTTGACACTGCCCTTCAGCTAAGGGCAAGTACAGGTTCAGTTGCCTTCACTTCGTTTGGCTGTGAAGTAGTATTTTACAATATCTGCACTTGTACATGAGCAACTTTGCTGCTACTCATTCACGGGGGGAAGGAGAGGGGGTGAAGCAGGATGGTGCTGTCTTTTGCGTGCTTCACACTTAAATATCAAATTTGCAAAAGAAGGAAGCTGATATCATTTTTTATTTTAATTCCTGTGAAATGGGAGAAAGCAATTTTTTTTTGCAGGAAAGATAGGGAAAAGGGTATTGCTGAAGGAATAGTCTCACAAGAATAGGCTGGCAGCTTCATCGATTATAAAGCACAGAGAGGTTCTCACCCCTCCTTCGGTGCCACTTGTCCTCAGGAACTGAGATGTAAATGAGTTGTATAGCTAGGATATCCTAATGTATAAAAATATCAAATAGCATCTCCTTGATTTCTCTGGTATTTATTGACTTCTTGCTGAGATAAACTAAGCTTCTGTTGCTCTGCCCACTTTCAATTGTACATTCTGGAAACAATCCCAGTAAATTTCTCTTTCTTGAAGGCTTTCATGTCTCACTGTATGTAACTATTGCTTTGTTATGATCACTCACTGTAACAGGTTTATTATTTTCCACTGTCACATTTTGTATGCATGCAGTTTTCAGTTTATCAGTATGCTTTTAGAACATCATCTGGCTGATGAGTTCTATCAATAACATATGGGCAAAGTAAAATGATCATAAGCTATAACTATTATATACAGCAATTCTGTCAACTAAAGGCTTCTGAGAAATGATGTAGGCTAGAGGATAGCTGTAGTTTCAATACTGTATAATCCCTTTACAATAATACAATCATGCAAAATGAGATTAAAGTGATTATCTGCATGTGAAAATTGCATCAGTTTCTATTCATATTGCTTTTCTGCTAGCGTGGATAATATTTGTCCTCTGGTGGCCTCAGTTCAAAAGCTAGTGGCATAACAAGCCTCAGCATCCATTTTTCCTGCTTCCCAGAAAGAACTGGTGCATTAAAGGTATTTTTGTCCGTTAGGTTGAGTTCAGACATCTTCTTAGACATCTGGTCTGCCAAGGCTAAGCTGCTGCAGGTCAGTCCTCCTCCATCCTACTAGAGGCTAATCAGTTAATACAACTTTCATACAGTCCTGTCAACATGGGACTTGCCCTGCCTGGTGCCAGACCCCAAACTGTAAGTTGCTGCAGTCCAGCACAAGCAATATGGATAACCTACTGCAGGTTTAGGGTGGGATACGCCCACCTAACAAAAGGAAGTACGTGTATCACCAGAAGACAAACCCACACCAGCTTTAGAACAAGTATAATTAGGAACAAAAGCAGAATAAGAGAGGCTTAACACAGGCCAGGAGCCAAAACATTTGCTCAGCATTTTTCAGGGGCGTGTAATTCCAGCTACTAGCCTGTGTAAGAAGGTGCTAGTCTCCGCTTGTGTTCATGAATGAGCTGTGCTGTTCTCAAGGCACATCTCCCGTGCTGGGAACATGTGATTCAGGTTTAATTAGTTCCAGCGCATATGGGATGGCTTGTTTCATTACAACATATAACTGAAGATTTATATTCTAGCAGAGACAGGGAGGGATGTAGCTTGTGGAGTGCTCTGACTCTTTTCTGATGAAACTGTTCTAGATTTCCTTCCCTGCAGCATAGCCAGAAAAGGCATTGTGTCAGCCAAGGTCTAAAATCCCTGGGATATTATACCCAAGAAGTGTAGGGGCCAAGGTGAGGTAATACAGATAAAAACCCTTTGTCTGGATACCAATATTATGGTATGAGGAAGAAGTATTTTATATGTTTTAAGTATATTTAAGTATACTTATATAATTTTAAGTAAATTATATATTTTTTATATTTCAGTATTTTATATTTTTTCTACTTTTAGTAAAAATATGTGAACTCAAGAGAAGAAATTATTACAGTAAACCAGTCATGAGGAAACAGTATTTACATCTTAATCTATTTTCTTGTGCAACAATCTATAGTGTTTCTGACAAGTTTAATAGTGAATGAACTGTGAAGCCACTGATGGCAATATCACACCCTGTTTTTAATAGTTGGGGCCTGGATACAGAAATATATTATTGCATTAAGTCATACGGGTGGTAACATTGCTAACAACCACTGAGTACCAAAACGCAGCATTTATTGGTCCTGGCATTCATAAAATGATCCCGCTCTGCCTGATATTTTGTAGTACGTGACTAGTCAGCAGGAGAAGTTGTACGTAATGACAGTGGGAAGGCAACATTAATTGCCAGCTGTCAGAAGAGTACTCTGATGTGGTATACACGCTACACAAGGAGAAAACTCAGATCTGCCTCTCCGTCTGGCAAATATAAAATGATTTAGGCACAGGTATTGAAAAGTCTATGCTATCTTGGAAATGGGAAGAAAATGACTAGCGAGGTACAGTCTCCTACTGCGTGTTCTCAACTGTATGCTCATCGTCTACTTCTTCTGCTATAAAGAAACTGTTCTGGGCAACGTTGGAAGGAAATTTGACAAAGGGAATGAATTAAACATTTTTTTGAAGAACTTTCTATTGTGGCAGTGAATAACTCTGGCTTTGTGAATCTTTTTTTTATATTTTTTTTCTTCCCCCCATGCTATGCTTCATAAATCAAAGTTATTCCCTGATTGCATTTATCAGCAGCAAGGACTGGACTAACATGAGAACGAAGAACATAGCTGGAGACCACCGAAATGGTCCAAGACATGTTCCCCAGGGAGGCTGCGGGATATCACTGAAGGGAGGTGGATGGCAGCTTGGGTATGCATGACTGCATGTTCAGAGCTGGGCATATTAAAACTACAGCTTCTTTGAAAATCTGTGCTCTGGGTTTTTCAATGTCCAGTCTTTTAAGAATATCATGCAAGCTAAAAAATCAGAATTCTGAAAATGAGGAATTTTTGAGCAAGAATCACACTGTGTAGACAACTCCAGACAGCACATAAGCACCTAGCACAAAGACACTGAGATATGCTTCTGGGTAAGAGAAATGTATTGGTCAGTGGAAACAAGGAAAAGTACCTTTGGTTCAGACAGATATAAACAGTAGAAAAAATGTCCAGTTTGTGTAAAACTTTTTTAATATCGTGCATGCATATGTTTTAACTTTTTAATGTTTATTGTGCTTTAACCTGCTTCAATTTTTACATCTTGACTGTTTGATAAATAGGAAATAAAATCGATTTTCCTTGCTGAAGGACAAGAAGCTGTAGAGACTACCTCGAAATTAAAATGTGAACGGATATAAATCGGGTTGGGAAAGGTTGCTGAAAAATGCGTTATTCCATTTCCATTAAGGTTTCTTGAGGACATGAATGGTTCAATGGGGAAAGTTTTGAGTTCTTCCTACCAGGCCGAAGGGTATCCCCTTTCTTCACCTCCCGGGATCTCAAGGACCCGGACCCCCATAGTTTTCTACATGGTAAAATTACTGGGAAGAAGAAAAAGGAAAGAAAATGAAACCAAAATAAAACACAAGTTAGATGTGGAGGTGCTCCCATCTGAGTAGTTCACAAACCATCCTCTCCTTAAGTGAATGGCTACTTTGGCACCTTGTGGGAACCTCCCGAACCCCGGAGCCCCCGGGGGAAGCAGGGAAAGGGCTGCCCGGGGGAAGACTGGAGCTCTCCTGGGCTCCCTCCCAAGTCGGAGGTGAGGGATGGGTTTGGACACCCTGCCCTGCTCCTCGCCAGGACTGTGATGTCGTCCTGGAGACGGCCAGATTCCAAATCCACCCCAAAGTCACCCAAATCCTCCCCTTTTTCCCCTGGCGCCCAGGTCCTGCTCGATCGGTGATCTCCGCGTGGTAGAAAGCCACGACCTGACTTTTCTGGGTGGAAAAGGGTTGTTAGCTGCCGGTGACAAATCTGTTTCTCTGGCTTCCTCGGGCAGCGAGAAAATAGCGAGAAGGCAATTTCCCCGTCCGACGGTAGTTCTCCCCCGCTCCGCTCAGAATAAAGGGGCATTGTCAATTTCTTCTTATTTTTAATAACCCAAATAATTAACACAAAACAAAGCATTTACCATCGCAGAAGGGAACTCGATCCCTTTAACAGCCCACGAGAGAGGAGTTAGTTATTAGCGGCAGTTAAATGTGTGCTGCCTTCCCTGCCTTTGAGGATACCTTCCCCCTTCGAGAGAGGATTCCGGGGCGGGGAGGTGCCCCCTTCGAAGTGCAGCGGGGGCTGCCAGGTGCTCAGGGGAGCCTCAAAGTTGGTGGCACCAAAATGAGAGAAGAAAAAACATCATTTTTCCCCAGACAACTGAAAAAGAAAACAAACAGACAAACAAAAAAAAAAAAAACAGGTAGCGCTAAAATATTACACAGAGGGAGAAAGGAAGGGAAGCCTTCTCTCTCATTCGGGGGGAATTAGTGTAATTCGGGCAACACAGGAAGCAAGTGAAAAAAAAAAGTAAAAACATTTCTTAACCGATTTTAGAATGATTTCTCCGCTTTGCAGTGTTATCTCGATACTTTATTGTTTTTTGTTTTGGTTTGTTTTTATTTGATTTTATTTTGTTGGTTTTGGGTGTTTTTGTTGTTGGTGTTTCGGTGTTTTTGTTGGTGGTGGTGGTTGTGGTGGTTTTCTTTCCGGTTTGGCAAGCAGGAATAAACTAAGGGAAGAGACAGAAAGAAACCTTTCCTATCCGCTCTGTTAACTGATAGAGAAGCTACATATTTGTGAATCTAATAATTTGCTTTCTTTCTGAAGTCGGCAAAGGCACCTCGCCGCAGCCGCGCACCCCGCCGCACACAGCACTTTGGGGCCACGCAGGGCTGTGCTGCCCTCGCGACATCTTTACACACACTTCGGGTGTACACGTATGAGATACAGGTATTAAATAAAAATATCTTCTAGGTGATGTCTTGTTAGCAATGATAATAATAATACATAAAATGCATTAATATTTTAGTATTTATCAATACTGCCATTACTGTGTCAATATTAACACTTCATACTAATTTAATATTTGATGTTAATGTTTATTAAAGTTGCACAAACCTCCCAGGAAAGCTCGTTAAGGGATATTGGGTCTTTATTTTAACTGGAGAGTCTTAATTGTTATATCTCCATTGGTCAGAGAGGAATGCAGTGGTCTCTGCCCCCGTGGGACGCTCAGTGCTCTGTGTCCCAACCAAGGGGATAAAGCAGCAAGTGCGGGAAGAGGAATCCGGGTGGGGAGCGGGCTCACGGGGTCTCAGGGACGCGGCGTGAGACAGTCCGGTGTCCTATCATTCAGTCAACTCTGGGTCTGGAAAAATAAAATCTGTGGAGAGTTGGCCGTGGTAACACTTGTTCCGGCCAGTTTGCCACAGAACTCGCATAGATGTGATTCTGCAGGGAAACAGCGAAAGAAAAATGCAAAGAATTTCCTTGCTTTTTGGAAAAACGAGTTAAAAAGTCTCCGGCATTGATGCTTATGTTGACGCGAGGTCTGAACTGTGTAACGTCCTTGCTGTTCTGCCACCGTCCTTATTTATCAGGAGGACGTTAAGAGCAGTGATTATTAAAACCTTTATCCTGCTCTGCGACAGTAGAGATGTGTGTTCCTGTACCACCATTGACTAATTCAGTGATCGGATTTCTTTAGCTGAGTAAGACGCGTAGATAGGAAGAGTCAACTAATTTTATTATTTATTTTTTTTAATTAACTGCCACTGCGGTAAACTTCCCAGAGTGATGTCTGCAATCCTAAAGCAACTATTATCTTAATCGACAGGAACTGCTTCTTCTGCCGTTCTGACCTGAGCTTCTGATCCAGCTTCCCTCGTTGTGCGCTGAAACCTGTGGGGCTTTGAGCTGAGTTCAAACGGCCAGAGTTGCCTGAGAAATCTCTGCTCGTGCCAACAGGTAGCAGGACTAGGGACAGGAGCCCCCGTCACCTCTCCCAAGATAGAAAAGACGGGAAGAAAAGTGATTTCAAACATCGGTATCAGGTAATGAGATCTCCTTGCGTTTTGCCCTTCGGAAAAGGATAGAATTGCGTTTCTGCAATGCGTAATATAAAGCATCCGACCCTGTACGGCTTGTAAACCAATAATCCCTCCATTGTATTCAAGCATGGAACTTAACGTAGCCTGGCTCTAGTTGTAAAGAAATAATTCGCTAACACATCGGTTGATACTTGGCGTTATATTTTCCGCCATTCTGGCAAGTATCATTTGGGTGCTTAACTGACTCACAGCAGCGCACTGATTCTCCATACCAAACTAATTGGACATCAGCTGAATAGTCCTAGCAGCCGGGACGTGTCACGGCGTTTAAGCGGCAGCATCTGAAGCCTCGTCCGAGTGAACTCGTCGCTGAAAATGCCAGGAGCTGGCTTTGGATTTCGGCTTTCATTTAGGGCTGAAGCTCGCTAGGTCCCGGACCCCCGGAGCCGCGGCCACAGCCCGGGGCAGGAGGCGGCTTTGGCTCTTCCCCCGGCCGCTCCTCCCGCCTGCTCCCCGCCTGCTCCCCGCTGAAGGCAGCGGCCGGGCCGGGCCGCCCAGCCGGTGAGGGCGGGGGCGGAGCGGGGGGCGAGGGCGACCTCTGAAACCTCCCCGCTCCCTCCGGCACCCGGGCGTCCCGCGGGCAGAGCCGGGGCAGGGTCGGTGCTCAGGGCCACGCTGGGGGCCGGGGTCGGGCCGGGGACCCTGCGGAGAGCTGAGAGACACGAGGGGCGAGCGGGCGAGAGGGTGGGAAGGGGAGCCCGGGGTGAAGCGCGGCCGCCGCCTGGCTTACTCGGGCGGGGAG
Organism: Anser anser; assembly: GCF_964211835.1. NCBI lineage: Eukaryota > Metazoa > Chordata > Aves > Anseriformes > Anatidae > Anser > Anser anser. The sequence continues at coordinate 333,327 of NC_139744.1, forward strand.
GCTTCGCCGCCCGCCCCGTCTGGTTTAACCGCGGGGCTCTCCGCCTCCCCCAGCAAGGTGGGCGGGAGAGGCGAGGGACATCAGAGCAGCATCGGGAAGGGGAGCTCTGCAGACCCAGCCTGGCCTCAAAGTGTATGCAGCGATGCGCGTCTCACGTTGTAGTCTTGGTCCTTCCCTATCGCTACTCCCACTTCACACATGATATCAAACTAAACCCAAGAGCTGAGGTGGAGACAGGGGAGGAGACCCTGCTCTCAATCCTTAAACTGCTGAATAAGTAAAAATTACAGTAAAAGCCACTGGGACTGGGGACATCGCTCCGTGTTGCCCGCAAAGCTGCAGCCCAGGATGCAGTGGAGCCAGTCCAGTCATGATGGCTGGTGTCTTTCCATGCTGCAGTCATCTGTTCTCGTTGGGAATCACCCTATGCCACAATGCATGTGTCTGAATCTCCACCCCTAGAGTTCTCAGGGTGGGTAGGGAAGGCAGGAGAGACCTCCCCAGATCTGGCCTGGCAGTGGCAGTGGCAGCGGTGAGGGCAATGCAAGAACCCGTTTCCCTGTGGCTATAGTAATGTATACTAATCACAAATGTCTCCCAAAAAACTTGTTATGGTTTCTGCTCTAGCCAGGGGACACTGAACCCACCCCTGTGCTTATAGGTAACTCTCCTTAGGCACTATCGATCCGCCACCTAACTCAGGAAGGCAGAGTAAGCCTGAGTCAATCACCTGGCCACTTTTTGGATATATACAAATCTCTCCTAGCAGTGCAGGTAAAAAGCATACACAGTTCAGCCAAAACAAAAAATATTGTCCCAGATTTCCACTGACTGTGAAGTGCCACAACCCGTACTGCACAGCCAGCAATGTTGTGCCCTGGACATCTCCATGTGGCATTTCCAGTGTGACTGCCCTGAGGAGGTACACTGGTTCAGATCCTCAGTATTTTGTCTGCTCTGAAGCCCATAGTCCCAAAGGCCTGGATAGTTTTGCCATGAATAGCAGGAAGCATAATTCCCATTGCTATGGGCACTGCAGGGTCTGAGGACCTCAGTCACCATCCTGCTTGTCTGTGCACCTCTGTATCCAGCCTGGGGCTGAAGCAGCCATCACCCATCTTGCTTGATTTATGGTCATCCTACTGAACTCAGTAAGACTTTCCTGAATGTAGGACATGAATCACACCTGGCACATGAGTTAGAGCTTACCCATTGGTGGAGATGACCATGTTGGTGGCTTGGTCCAAAACACAAAGGTCCCATGTCTAGCTTTCTGTCCTAGGAAGAAATCTCTGAATTATCAGAGAAGTTAGAATTGAAAGTGATCAATTGCAGTGGAGCCTGGCTAGAGAGGAGGCATGGTCCCACCTGGGAATCAGAGGCATAAAGAGCTTCAACAGCTGCCGTAAGTTTGGACAGATCTCTGCAGTCAGAGCCCTACTGCTGCCCCACAGCCTTCCTCAGCATGTGAACAAACTTGCCTATAGGGAAGGGGATTACTCTGGTTCCCGCCTCCAGGCTGCCCTGGCAGCAGCATGCCTGGTGTGGGAGAGCTGCTCCTGACCTGTCTGGATAACCACCTAGGTTCACCTTCCTCAGGGGGATCCCAGTCTCAGGCACATTTTTTAGAACAAGTCTCAACCTACTCCTGATTCTACCCAAAATTTGCCTTATTGTGAGCCCTTCTATGCATGTCATCAAGCTGTGCCCCTTTGCAGGCTGCCTGCAGAACCCACACCCTGCTGCAGGCTCCCATCAGCAGTAGAGAGCAGAGACCAGTGCAAAGGAATATGACAGTTCCTAATGAATTGAACATCAGAAACAAGGCTTAAACACCATGCACAAAATAATTCCCCTTTTATCCCACAACAGCTGAAATAGATTGCTTTAGCTGAGCAGGGACTTGGGGAACACCAAGTTAGTCCCTGGGGCAAGGTCCTACGTGAGCAGGGCTGTGGTGCATGCAGTGGTGGGTGCACATTGCTGGGCTCGATGCCAAGCAGGGACACATGCTCAGGCTAAAGGGTTGCTCCATCTGGGTGGGACACTCAACAGGATGCACAGCCACAGTGCATGATGCACGTACATGTACACACATATAGGGGTATGTGGAAGGGGTTTGCAGAGATGCACATCTTGCCATATTTAAAGGAAGTGCACTTGAAGAGCTGGATTGTACATAGAGCTGACACAAACAGGGACATGCGGGAATGTTTATGAGGCTGTTTCCAGGTTGAGGATGTGCAGACATCTCTATTTGCAGCAGCAGATGCACATTTATATTTTGTATCTCTGCTCCAGGGCAGGAGCATTTGCCTCATAAGCTGCACCCAGGACACATCCCCTCCACTTTCCTCGGGCTTCCACCCTGCAGGAAAAGTCATTGTGGACTCCATCTATGCTTCTTCCCCTCATGGTGGAAGGAGGAGTACAGAGTTGGCCCCCTCTGAGGTTTCAGCCTCCCAGCCTGAGGAGCTTGGTGTGGGAGAGGCCAGGGCTGCAGGACAGGATGCAGGAGATGGGCAGGGAGAAGTTGGAAGGGGGGCATTTTCTGAGGGAACGTCAGGGTTTGGGGCACTGACAGCTGCAGTTTTCAGGGAACAGCCCAGGGTTTCATTTTCACATTTTGGCAAAAGGGAAGTATGGACCCAAACTGGAGATTTCAGGTTTGACAGTCCAAGAGCAAGACACAAGTGGTGCACATCAGCACTCAGCCTTCCGGGTTCCTCAAAGGGAAGATAAGAGGCATGGAAGAAGCCACCAGTCAAGGCTGGGGAGGGGAGAAGAGACCTGGAGGGTTCAGGGATGGGGAGAACCGGATTAAACAAAACGCCACGAGTTTGAAGTCACCTCACATTTCACCCCAAAAAGGGTGTGTGTGCAAAAATGTGCTGCAGTGATTGTGGCGCTGGGGGCTCGGCCAGGGCTTCAGCGTGGAGTGGCAACAATATACAGGGATAAAAGAAGCAAAGAGGAGTCAGGCCATGCTCTCTGTTCCCATGCCAGCTGATTTGTTCAAAGGACCCAAGAGAAATGTGCTATAAAGTGCAGATTCTGGCCCTCCAGTCACCAGGGAGAGAACTATTCGCACCTACCACCACTGGGCTTCCGGGGATGCCTGTGGGGTGGGAAAGGAGTGGCCGGCGGTGAAGGGAAAAAAAAAAAAAAAAAGATCAAAATGTTTGCCTTTATTTGATTTTTCTTCCCAGAAATATTGCCAAAATCAGAAACCAAAGAGCTGGGCTCCCTTCCAGACCCAGAATTCAATTTTCCAACAATTGATTATTTCCAAACGTTAAGTCTTTAAGTAGTTCCAATTTTTCCCTTTCAAACTGCTTGGGGGTTAGGGTTGGTTTTGATTTTTTTCCCTCGTATTTTGTAACAACGACTTCAAATTCAATTGCTTAAAAAATTTACAGCCAGTTAAGAGTTATTTCAAAGCTTTTCGGATTCCAGATGACATAAATATTAAATGGATCCTATCGAGAATAAAATAGCAGAATAGTTGCAAACTAATAAGCGTTTTTAATAATTTTAAGCACGATTGTCACGAGAAGAGAGGAACTGGTAAAAGAAATCACTCTTTTCTTTTAAAATAATAACGTTCCTCTTGCTTTATTGTGACATAAAATATCACACTGAATTTTCAGCGTAAAATCGTCGAAGGACAGAAAGGTTATTATCAGTTTGGAAGCCGCACTAAACTATTTCCACGGCAAAGCGGGCTCAAAATTTTTGCAACATGTTATAAAGAAGAATAGCTGAAGGGAATCGAGATCTCAGAAGCACGCGGTATGACAAAAATTCGAAAATAGGTAATGCCGATAAATAAATTAGCCCAAGTGCAAATTCTCGGGGAGCCAGGTGGAAAGGCAAAGTCCTCTCCGACGCTGCTCCTGCGGTCGCTGCACCCGCGGAAGGCAGAGGCGAGGCTGCTGCTGCCGGAGCAGCGCGGCGGGGTCCGCCGGCCGCGAACCGCCGCGCACCAGCCTGCTCGAGGGTTTCCGTGAAACGGAGTGAAATCACATTTCCGAAAATCAGCGTTTCCTTTCCCTCTGTTAATGAGGGTGTCTGTGCGCGTTGGGCTGCCTGGGTGCTTCTGCTGGTGGATCCCACTCCTTTTCTTTCCGCGCTTTGAATAAACAATAAATAAAGATAAATAAAATGACAAACTAGCAGGAAAATCTGCAGCCAGTCGCTTTGTCCGCGGATCCCCCTTCAGGCTCAGTCCGGGCCACCTCGGAGGTTCCTCCCCGCAAAGCCGCCGCGGGTCCGTTCCTCGCAGCCGCCGGGACCCACGGAGCAGCCCCGACGGCGGCCGCAGCTCCCGCCGCAGAGAAGCCCCCGAAGTAAACAGGCCCTTAACTTTCAACTTGGCCTTGACCTCCGGATTAAACCCGACCTTTCTGCGAAGGAGCACCGCGAGACGCGGGGGAGCTGCGGCCCCGTCGACAAACACTTGGCCGACCGTCGCGGCCGCCTTGTCCCAGCGCCCGAGTTGTGAGCGCTGGCTCAAAGCAAACGGGGAGAGGGCAGGAGCAGAGCATAAAAAGAGCGTCAAAGAAGGAGTGCAGTCGTTAAACTACAGAAAGGGAAGAAAGAAGCTCTGAAATAGGAAAGGTGAAGGCTAAAAAGACAGGACTTTTTTTTTTCTTTTCTTTCCTCTGATTCTTTTTTTCTTCTGGAAAAGAAAATCATCGGATTCAGCAAGACTCCGAGATTTTTAACAAAAGAGAGAAAGAAGGGCCGAGCGAGGAGCCGAGACTGGGGGCTCAGCTTTGCGCTGTGGTTCAGCTGTTTTCCTGCGAAACGCGGCGGGCAAGGAAGCGGTGCGGGAGCGGATCTCGACGAAACAGACCGGGACAACCCCCCTCGCAGATCTCCAGAGCTGAAAGGAGCGGTATGGGAGTGGGGAGGCAGCCTGCCGCAGCGAACGGGGCTTTTCCGCGTCGGGTTGGAGGTGATCGAGCCAGTCCTACCCCTCGGCTCGGCGGCTGCTGCCCCCGGGGCCGCAGCCCGGCCCCGGCAGGCTGAACGCCCCTCACCCAGCCTCCCCAGACACATACACAGGTAGGAAGCCACAAGACACAAGCCAGGGGCTTTGTCAAGCCGGTGTTTTTCCATCGTGTCCATTTGGGCACTGCCAAGTGGCTCCGAAACGGACACGGCGTGGGATTTACCTCCCACAAGCCTGGGGGGGGTCCCCCCGGGGAGGCATTTCGGGCAAGGTAACGCTCCCATATGCCTGGCCCAGCATCACAATCCCTATTTCCTGACTTTTTTCTGTCTCTGCGTGTGAAAGGCTGATGCAGCTCCTTCGGGAAGAAGGATCATGATTTGGTGGCCTAAAGACATGACAGAAGGAGCAGTTTTTCTATAATTTGTTAATAAGCAAGGAGAAAATCTCGATTTCTTGAGTTGATCTCTTTGCAAGAAGGAAACGATGCAGAAACATGGCATGAACTCAACTGTTATTTGAGTAACTGTGGTGAAAGTTTCCACCAGACAAAGGCCTTTGAGAGAAAAACAGAAACAGGAGGGAGAAATGAGGCTGTGTGTGTTTGTACTGTGTGTACAGGTGATGAAAAATGCATGTACCCAAAAGATTTATTAATAAGCACTTATGCACAGGCCTCATCGTATTTACTCCAAACTTTTCCATGCTGATGTAATCCCCTACCTCTACATCCATCTGTCTTTACCTCTTCTGCCTGTCTCTCCACCTGCCTGTTACTCTGGGGCCCAAAGGGGTCTCTGTATTATTTCTCCACCCTCTTTTCAAAACTCTTTCCCTTTGAGCTACTTAGCTGGGATCCATACTGACCTGCAGACCAGGCCCAGTTCCACGCCAGCACTGTGCAAAGAGGCAACAGCTGGGTGCAAGGAGGTTTGGTTTTTTTTTTTTCCACTCTTTGCAGTTATTTTTCTTTCCTCTTTTTTTTTTTCCCTCTTTTTTTTTTTTTTGGGGAAAGATTGGGGTGCATATGTGATATGTGTGATGATGGGACACAATCCCTGAGCATGAGTGGAGAGCAAGGCAGGGGCAGAGGGGAAGCCCTGTCCCACGGCAGTGCCGGTTCTCCACAGCCTCACGGAGAGCAAAGCTGAGGGCCCAAAGGGGTCCTCAGGTATCCCCAAGTCAGGTCGGATTTTTTGCAAAGGCAGAAACCCTCGGACCTGTGTGGGAAGAAGGGGACACACCGCTGAAAGATGGCTTTAGTATGAGCCTGTATTTTTTTTCCAGGACTGCTCCCTCTCACTGTTTTCGATCCTCCCTCTCCCCCCCACACACACACTTAATTCGTCCCTCTACTTTTTTTTGGGGGGGGGGACATGATGCAAGAGGCACCTCCTGTGTACCCACCTGTCACGTGCTTGGGGGGGGGTCCTCCCTCCTCCTTCTATTGCAATAAAAGTATTTTCGCTATTTCTGCAGCCAGGGTTTATTAGGACTGGAGGGGTTGGGGGAGGTGTTTTTTTTGTTTTTTTTTTTTTCCTTCCTTCTCCGTCCTTTTCCCCCCGAGCAGCAGCCAATGAGGCAGGCCCTGGCCATTGCGTCAGGACAGCCCGGCGGGGAAAGGCAGCTCTCGGCAGCTCACAGCCTTTTAAAAAGATCCGGGGACCCCCCTCGGACAGCGCCCGGGTGCTGTCGAGCAGCTTCTCCCCATGCCCCATCCCCCGCGCCGCCCCGCATGCAGCCTCCGGAGCCCCGCGCCCCCTCGGGCCTCGAGGGGCTCCTGGCAGCCGGGGGCTTCGCAGGCGGCCAAGGCAGGGGCCTGCTCCCCGCCCCGGCTCTCGGCGGCCCTTCGCCTCCCCCCGGGATGAACCCCAGCTACCCGGCGGAGGAGCCGGCCAAGCCGTGCCTGGCCGCCCCGCCGGGCCCCGCCGCCCCGCCGGGCCCCGCCGCCTCCGCCCCGCTGCCCTACGGATACTTCGGCAGCGGCTACTACTCCTGCCGCGTCGCCCGCAGCGCCCTCAAAAGTGGCCCGGCCCAGGGCCCCTTCACCCCCGAGAAGTACCTGGACCCCCCCGCGAGCAGCGAGGACTTCCAGAGCCGCCCCGCGGAGTTCGCCTTCTACCCCAGCTACGGGGCCCCCTACCAGCCCGTCGCCGGGTACCTGGACGTGTCGGTGGTGCCGGGGCTGGGCGGCCCCGGGGAGGCACGGCATGAGACGCTGCTGCCCGTGGACGGTTACCACCAGCCGTGGGCTCTGGGCGGCAGCTGGAGCGGCCAGATGTGCTGCCCCAAAGAGCAGGGCCAGGCCGGGTACCTCCTGAAATCCGCCTTTGCAGGTAAAGTCCCTGGGCTGGAGCTGCGGAGGGGCTGGGAGAGGGGAGGTGTGGGGTGCTCGCCGTGCGTGCGGGTAGTTGGGATCACAGCTTCCAGTAACCTCCTGGGGAGCTGCTACTGCAGCTCCAGGAAAGCTTGTTCGTGAGCCATTTCACTGTAGTCGGTCCGCAGGCTCCAAAACCAGCAATTTAGATTAACACTGCTCTTTGCAACTCATCGCCCTCTCAGAACGGAGGCAATCGGTGACACATCCCAGGTTCAGGAACGATCCGGGTAGTTGGGGGCCAGCCGCAGTCCGCAAGCAACGGGACGGATTGGTTTAAAGGCTGGGTGTACGTGGTCCTGAGAACAGGGGGGCCGTGCCCATGCCCCACGTCCGCTGCCCATGCCACGGCGGCGGGAGTGAACTTGCCCCGGCCCTGCTCGGCCGTTCACCGGCCCCGCGTTACGCGCTGAACCCGCGGAGCGAGTACGCATTGAACCAGCGCACGTCGTATCAGCTCTCTCACGTCGGTTGCTGTTACGTGGAGTCGTGTCCCCTTCCCCCTCCCCCAAAAAACAGTCAGATATGAATACATTGAGCGAAGAAAAAAGCTGACTTCCATTAGGAAAGAAATTGTCAGGAGACAGGAAGGTTCGAGGGAAGAAATGGGGAGGCAGGGAAAAGGTGCTGCTGCTGTGAGGAAAAGCCGGCGGGAGAGGGGTGCGGGGGTGAAGGGGTGGGGATGCCCGCCCACCGACCCCCCGGGCCCTGGCATCACTCAGACCCGTCTCTCCCTGCGCCCAGACGCCACCACGCAGCTACCCTCCGACGGGTGCTCCTTCCGCCGGGGACGCAAGAAGAGGGTCCCCTACAGCAAGGGGCAGCTGAAGGAGCTGGAGAAGGAGTACGCCAGCAGCAAATTCATCACCCGTGACAAAAGGAGGAAGATCTCCGCTGCCACCAACCTCACAGAGAGACAGATTACCATCTGGTTCCAGAACAGGCGGGTGAAAGAGAAGAAAGTCGTCGCCAAAATCAAAAGCAGCAGCACTCCGTGAGGACACGGCCACCCCGCACCGCAGCCCCGAAGAGTCCCAGTCTGCAAGGGGACTCCGGCTCCTTCAGCGGCGAGAGCGAGCGGCGCCCGGGGCGGGCCGCACCACCCCCGCCGCCCGGTGCAGCTCGGGGCGCGGGGCACCGCTCGGCTCTGTTCCCGAGGAGTTAAACCCAGCCTCCAACGAGGGCAGCTTAAGAAGATGCAACGTTCCTGCCCGGTCTGCACGCAGAGGGCCCTCTCGTCTTACAACGTCGCTATAGACATCGTGCTCTCCGTCTCCCACCGCTTTTGTTTGAACTGCATCCTCAGAGCGTTAAAAAAAAAAATAATAATTGCTTTAATTAACCCCAAACACGCAACTTCTGTCTCGCCTCCGTGCAGGAGCGGGCTGACCGAGGCGGAGGGGTGGGGGATTTCACAAGGAATTTGGTCTTTAGAGAAGAAAAGCTGTACTTAGAGCGTAAAAATAAAATTTCCTTAATTGCAGGCAGAAGTATCAAAACGTGTGTGTATACTCCAGGTGTGTTACATAGAAACACACGTGATTTTTTTTTTATTGGTATAAACGTGCGGTTTTGCGTGAATGCACAGTACATGTGTACAACATGTACACATAGACATACATTTATGAAGGCACGTAATACGTTTTGTGCTGTTATATATAAAATATACATATAGGTATGCACATATATAGGATTATGCATTATTTTACCTTTTATCGTATATGATATCGGTGTTCGTGTGTTTATATATACCCAGATACCCAAACGTATGCACGTATATACATGCAATATAGTAACCAGCTGTGTGGATATGAATATATATACATGTGTTTGTATACGCACATATATACATACACTTACATGTATGTTCGTGAATATATTTTGATACAGGTAAATGCAATTCGTATAATTTCATAGACGGTTTCGTTTGTGCATATATACGTATATTTGTATCCACATTTTCCTTCTCTTAATAATGCAGAATTATAGCGATACGTTTCATAGCATGTCTGAGACAACCTTCGTATATTACTGAATAATATTGTTTAATATTAAGAAACTTTGTGATCGTTTACAACAGCATAAATAGGGTGGAAGTACTCAAACATGCTCTCTTCTCTGCACTTGTATGTTACGGCTTCGGGGAAGGGCTCGGTGCAGGATTGCAAACCACGTACAGGATCTGTTCAATATCTCGGTGTTTAAAGGCAGCGGAGTGTTGCCTTGGAGAGTCCCCGCAGCAGCGTTGTGTTTAAGTCTGCTTGTAAACCCCAAAACAGCCTCTGAAAGGATGAATAAACTTCAAAACACCGTTACCACGACCCGCGTTTATTTTTGTTTTTTTAATTTTTCCTGCCTTTTCTTTCACAGATTCGGAGCATTGAGCCGCAGCGTGCCCTAATTAATGGCTATTTTAGGCAGCGATTTCGCCCGTTTCCAATGACACGTGTATTAACTATTGCAGGCAGGGGCAGGCGCAGGCTCCCGCCAGGTGCCCGGCAGGGAGCGGGCTGGGGCCGGCCGCGCTCTCCCCGTCTTTGCGCGTCCCCCCGCGGTGTTTTCGCCCCGAGCCCCGCTGGGGGGGGGGGGGCGGGCACGGGCGGGCGCCCCTCCGCCGTGACGTCACGGGGAGCGAGGCGGGGGAGCCAATGGCGCGCGGGGCAGCCCGGCCCCGGCCCCGGCCCCGGCACCGCAAAACAAAGGTGAAAAAGGAGCAAAACGGGAGCAAAACGGGCGCGGAAACGTGCGGGGAACGCCGCGGAGACACGAAGGCTTCCGCGCTCGGCTGTAACGCTCCTCGGGCTTCGGACAGGGGCGCAGGCGCTGTCGTGCGGGGACCGACTACACTTCGCTCTTCCCCATCCAGATTCTGCTCCGAATTGCTCTGTTTTGAACCAGTTGGGGCATTCTTTTTTTTTTCTTTTTTTTTTTTTTAAATTTTGTTTTCCAGTTTCTGGCTGGGAGGGAGGGTCGGAGGTTCACCGACTCGCGGCTGCACCCTCCGTTCCCGCCACTCTGGAAAGCGTCTCGAAGGGTTTGTTCTGCTTTCCTGAACGTGCCGGTCGACGAGAATCTCAAAAGTATCTTTTTCTTTAAGCCTGTATGACCGGTAATGAATCTCTAGCCCTGATTTCCATGCCTCTGTAGGGGCCGTACAGAAGCGGCTTTAGCCGATAAGAAGTCCCTCGGATATTCCCCAAAGAAAAACAAATAATACGATAAAACAAAAAAGAAATCCGTCTGTGATCTCCAACGGCCTGTACCTGCGAGTGACTTCAAAAGAAACCAGGTCTACTCCAGGGTTTGGAAATGGCTTATCCTCTTAAAGTGCCCCTCTATTGCAAGTTAAGGGTTAATCATTTTACAGACATGTTTCTTTTTCCCATTCTTTTTTACAGCTGGGGTCTTTCACTGATGTCCCAAAACGTGCACTGGAACGTCTGGAGACGTGGTGGGTGGACCCCAGACACCTCCAGCCCCGTTAGGATTGCTGCCTCCCCCTCCTCCTGGAGAACTGGGCTGAGAGTGGGAGACATGACTCCCCCCCCATCCCTGTCCTCCGCTCCGGCCCCGAATCCGAGGCGGAAAATGCAGATAGGAAGGGGAGGAGGGAAGTCTCGGGGAGAGCTGTAAAACCTTTACGCGGCGGCCTCAGCAAAAGGCAAGAAAGTCCTGACATTCTCGTAAAACTCCGGGAAGGAGCCGCTGCCGGGGCCAGGTGAAGGCTCCCGGCCCCCTCCCTTTGCCATTGAACTTGAAAATCAGAAAACCTGGGGCAGAGCAACCCCAAAACCGGGGCAGAGCAGCCCTAGGAGGTCCAGGGTGGGCGGGGGCCTCAGGTATGGTTTTAGTAAGAGCGCTGCTTTTAAAACACGGTTGTTGGAGAAGCGCCCTCACCCACCGGCCGCCCGCCCCAAGGTGCTTCTCAGCAGGTGAGGTGTGCCGGGCCCGGTTCTGCAGGGTCTGCGAGTATGGCATCCTTCTGCTTCCCCTTCCCTTTCTCCTTCCCTCTTTTTCTTTTTCTTTTTCTTTTTTTTTTCAGTCAAATTAAAATGTAACACAGATACACCCATGAACAAGCAAAAGATAGAAATAGTGGGGAAACATCTTCCAAGTCCTTCCTTCATGCCTCCTCCTCTTTCCCCCAGCCTTTGACTCCTTTCTTTTGTTCAAGTTCATTCCCATTGCACAAAGTGTCTGGCCTTTTTTTTTTCCCCTTCAAAGGATTTTGTCATTGAACTTGAGCCCACGTTGTAAACATTCTTGGGTCTTACAAGCATCTTGATGAGATGTCATTAACAAGGACCTCAGACTGCTCTGTGCATTTCCCTGCTTCTCCTTTATGCAGCTAATAACAGAATCCTATCTAAACCTCATGACAGAATCAAAGGTGCATTTTTTATATCCTGACTCCTTTTCTTTCCTAATCTGAGTCCAAAAATAAAATACAATATAAAAGGAATCTCCGGGATTTCTGAGTCTCTCTTTCTTCCCCCATCTCTCTTGTCTCTCTTTCCTATTTTATACTGTTTTTCAAACACGAAGACGATGTGACTTCCTAGTGAGTGTGCCGCTGTACACCATCATGCAGTTTTACACCTGTACACAAAACAGGAAATTTTTCATTGTAGTTACACCCAATAAAAATAAGATAAAACTCTTTATTACAAAGCAGTGTCAGGAAATGTCTTTTAGATAAATTATATCGTTACACTCTGTACAAAAGCAAAATATTATTAAATTTATACCGGAATCAGCTTTATCCTTCTCTGTTAGATGACAATTGCCTTATATAAAAGAAAATAAGATGAAACAGGTTTATTGTCTGCAAGCAAACTCACCAATGATTAGTCTCACGCCACTGTGAAAGAGCCACTGCGATAAAATATTTCCTAAACAGCTACTAAACCTCTCTTCTCGTTAGAGTTCTTGCTCTAATGTACAGAAGCCGGCTTCCAAGTGAGAAATATTTCGATTTTTCAAGCTGAAATTCAATATAGTCATGGTTTTTGAATTGTTTTTTGTTAAATAGCACTCAAAACCATTTCATTCCCACCGAAGAGAGCCGTGTGCTGAATGTTAATGTACACTTCAGGACTGTGAAATATATGCATTATAGATCCATGTACGATTTTCTGTTGCAATAAAAAAGAGGAGAAAAGGGGGCTCTTTTTGACTCCTTTGAAGCGCAATCTTTTCTTTATTTCTGCCAGCTCCGCAGCATGATGGCCAAACACGTTTTTTGCTGTAAAGGGCGAGAGATGAACAAGCAGGAAACCTTGTCTCCGCTGCCCCTTTGCATTTCGCCGCATGTCCGCGGAAGAGCGCGAGGGAAGCACCGCGCTCGGGAAGGCGGCTCCGCGCCTGCGGCCGCTCCGCGCTCAGGCTGCACCCCCGCCTTCACCGGAGCGCCGCCGGTTTGGGTGCAGGCGGGACCGCAGCGCAAGAAAGAGGCGATTCTGCTGCTCTCGGTCGTCCTGCAGGGCGGGAGGAGAAACCCGAGCCCGGCGGAGAGCCGAGGGCAAGAAGCCCGATTTATTCTTTTCGCACCGCAAACGTTTTCTCCGATCTCACGGGAACGTGGGATCCCAGCTCGCCGGGAGCGGCTGCGGCCCCGAGGCTGGAAAAAATCACTTTTAAGCAGAATTTTACACAGAAAGAGTAGAGCCCTAGTTGTGTCTGCGCTCACCTTGCACGTGTCTCCCGTCCCTTTGAACAATTTGCAGCTCAACAGCTTTGTCCATTATATGTAGGTTTTCGTTTGGTTGATTTTAATCTTTAAGTTCCAAGGCTAGCAGAGATTTTATTATTGTGATGATTATTATTATTTATTATTATTTATTAATTATTATGAGAATGCCCATTTGCTTTTATTTTTATTAGCAAGAACGAAAACCTTTCTTAACAGCCACAAGAAGGGTAATAACTAATGAAGAAAAATCTGTCGAAATCAGTGCATCAGTTAGTATGACACTACAGTTTTTGTTGTTGTTTTGCACGGAGAAGGGAAAGAAAATCCCGGCTGTGCTTATATTCAGTTTCATAAAGCAACAAAAGCAACCAAATGAAAGGATCTGTTACATTATCATCAGGTAAATGAAATGCAGGAGATTAATCATGCTTAAGACTAGGCAGCTTTCAAGCACCTTGTGGGACATGGGGCTTCTAGCATTGTCCTCTAGCACCCATGTAGCTGTAATTGTCATGGTAGATGTGGCTGTAAATAACCAAGGCTGCTAGGACAGTCATTGCTTACCTGAAGTGCTGTTGGCAGGCAAAAGAGAGGAGAAAAGCATTTCTGGCTTGGAAAATTCCAGTAGGAAAAGGCTACCTGGAAGAAATTTGCTACTGAAAAAAGTTGTCTTTAATCCACTAAAATAGCTATATGCCTTCATCCTGCCCAACCCCCAACAATTAGTGAAGTGCTTTAAATTTCCTTTGACTTTAGCAGTCTCTGGTTCAGGTACCTGCATAAACACTCACATCTGCACACTAAGCCCAGAACCCACTTTTTATGAAGTTCATCAGAAACAAAAGCATTGAATATTTTCCTAAGAAAAAAATAGAGAAAGAGTAATAATGCCAAAGACAAAACAAAAAACAACACATTTTGTTTTTCAGCACTTTATTACATGAAACAGGAGAGATGAGAAGTGAAACGTCGTTAAATTATGTTAAATACCATTCTTCCTGTACTGAGAAAGGTTTGAAAGCACTGGGGCTCATTCAGTGATGAGCTCTGGAAGCAACAGCTTTCAGCAATGGAAGTTCTTTAAAATGGGGGACATTTTGAGAGCAATACGTGCAACCAGAACAGGGCATGACAGAGATCTGCAGACACTGCATGACTGAGTCACTATTACTCACCTACCATTTCCAATCAGTCTAGATTGCACCTCAGTTTGGGATGAAATTTCTGAGCAGCCTTTGTCCAAGTTAGAAGGTCTAAATATGCACTAAAAAGCCAGGAGTTGTGAGAGGTAAAACTCATTTGGCCTTGATGAGGTCAAGGGTGAACCTTTCTTTCTGTCATGTGGCCTTGGTGCAACATGTCCCTCCAGCTCTCTCTTTAATCTCCAGGCTTATGTTGATGTGAAAAAAACAGCTATTTTGCAGAAGTTCACCAGCAAAATTCTGCAGTCTCCTGCATCGGTTTAAGTTCAAAGCAACCTCTCCAGGTTTAGTGCAGAGGAGACTGGGAACATCATTTCATGCACATTTTCAAGCAAAGAAGTAGAGCCTTTTTGCAGCATGAAAATTATGATAGCTTCTCCTATTTGTCAGTCCACAACATCTCTTGGTTTACATTGCTGAAACACTGACCTAATAACGCTGCAGCTCCACTGAGGATGGAGTTGGCGCTTCTTTCAGTGCAAACAGAGGTGCTTCTTTCAGGCAACAGAGGTTTTCTCCTACAATTAATTTCTGTCTCTCTTCTCTCCATCTGTCCTGTGCAAGCTGTGGCCTGTTAAGGCAATGTCTTTCAGATGGACAAGAGATTAGTGACCTGCAGTAGCCAAAGTAGCATATGCCCATGTGTTTTTCCATATGTGCACCCAGAAACAATCCCCACAGACCTGTGAAGATGAGACAGAGCCAGACAGTTGAGAAAGAGGTGGAATTTCATAACTTCGTATTTTTATTCACCAAGAAAATTTGTCTTGGTATAAGATGAGGAATTTGATCACGGTTTTGGGATGTTCAGAAACATGGAACAAAGGAACATAAGACAGGATGAACTCCATGAAGGTCAAGGAGTCTGATGTATTTAGAACATGCTGGAACCTACTGCCTGTGAGCCAGTCTGTACAGTACACTAGCAGCAAGTCCAGCGCCCTCAGACATGCTGTGTGGTACAAGATCTTTTTGTGCTGGGGGTTTCCAAGCAGTAACTGTCCTTCCTGCCCCTCCTCCCTCCAACACTAACTTCCCCCCCTCTGAACCTGAAGGGTTTCACAGCAAACAGGTTGCAATCCACAGTGTACTGGCTCCAGTGGAACAGGCAGTTGAGCAGGGCTAGCCACTGGGACCATTTGCTGGGCTATTGCTTCTACTGGTGTCAAGCAAACACAAAGTGCAGATCAGCTGTTGGGTCAAACGTATTTACTGGCCCATGTTTTCAGGTCTACAGTATTCCTAAAGCATCTGTGTGAAATCTTGGATGCTTTTGCTGAGAGTATACAAGTTACTGATTGAGAACACAGCATGCAAACAGCCTGAACGTTTTTGGCTTATGGATATTTTTTTGGAATTCAATGCACCACCAGTACCTTCACCTATATGTAAAAACAAAACAAAACAAACAAAAAAAAAAACACAGTGACAGGGAATTTAATCATTAGAAACAATATGTAAACTGATGTGCTTGATTAAATTTAACAATGTGTGTTAAGCCATAAAGGCCAGTGCTGAGTTAGAAGAGACAGGCAGGTGCTTCTTGTTAAAATTCTTCTCTTGAATTACATGGCAGGTTAGGGTGAGTTTCCTGTCATTTGAAGGATCACCCTGCTTGCAACATCCATCCATCTACGCTTAGATTTTATAATAGTCAATTTTAAAACGGTACTTAACATCTCCATATTTCTTAAACGTTTCAAATACTGACATTTTTCTTTTCTTTGTCAGCTTATCCCAGATTTCAAAATATTTTCCCGAAAAAGATCTGATTCTTAATTATAAAGCTCTGAACAATTATTTTGTTCTGATTTCTCACTCCAAGAAGTCAAGCATCAGAATTTAGCACTGACATAGCTTCAGCGTATTTTTCCAAAACCCAAGGAAGTAAATTTCCAGCCTCCAATATTTCACAGCAGCATGCTTGCCCAGCCCTGGTCCCTTCCTCTCCATGAGAGGAGGAATGACAGTTAAAAGAGAAAGTGCTTTTGTGTAAACAGGGAAGCAAACACTGTGGTGTTGCAGCTCCTCAGACATAAGGTTTTTGCAAGCAAAGGAAGGTCAGTAGTGATTTTATGGCAATCCTTGGTTAAAGTATGTTACCATCTCTGGTAAGGCCTCCTGTTTTTCTGTTCCAGTTTTCATGAAACCCTTTCTCCTTAATCCTGAATAACTTGTAACTTAAAAGGGTTTTCAAAGAAACATGAAAGTTTGTACACAGCAGCAAACATGCCACAGGTACAGAGTCTCTTGAACAGACCACAGAACTGGCATCTAAACAAATGTTTACATAAAAATCACACACCTTAGTCTTTATGATACCTTACGGCTCTGTCTGCAGTCTGTCCAGGTGATCCAAGGCTAGGGTCATTTATGTGCATCCTGCTCTCACAAACAGCCTATTGCACTTCTAGGGGGAAGCGTAAGCCTGGCCATGGCACCTGAGAACAGACCTAGACACTTGCCTGTCCAGATGGACTGGGCATGGCTGGATCCAAGAACACTGCTGCCCTCTGCTCCATTGCCAGGTGATGAGGGTGTTGATGAGTCCCCCAGGGTGGGAATCTTTGTGGGGACTTTCAGAGGAACCTCAGGGAAATTAGTACTTGTTTTTGATGGCAATCAAAAAGATTCTGATCTCAGTCTTATCACTTTGTTCTCATTACCAAATAAGCTTACCCTCTACAATGACTCAGTTCAGTACAAATGAAAAAAGGACAAAGCTCGTTCCTACAGGGATGCACAGTCCTGCTTCCAAGTGGAAATGGCAAATCAGGATTAATAAATCATTCTTCATGCTCTATTAGTCCCTAAGTCTGGATAGCTCACTGTGAAGTGTAAGAGCACTTTACCTTACACTTAAGTTTATTCTGCTTTACCCCTTCAGTCTGAACTTGGCTGCATTTTGAACAACTGGCATCTGGGACTCACAGTAGTCCTAGCCCATCTGCATGGTGTTGTCCATGCACGGAGCAAAGCCCCCATCATTGTAAATCTGTGGAGATGGTATTTTTTAACTCAAACCATTGAGCTATCCTCAGATTTTTCACTTCTGTTTTCTCACTTGCTCTGCTTTTGTTGCCAAATCTAATGATGAGCTTATGTCTGAGATGCTGATGTTGGGACACCAGCCACCCCATTTCCTGTCTTTCTCCCAAGCTCCCCATCATCATCAGTCCGTAAAGGATGTGAAATCTGCAGTGAGATTCCAGGGCTCATAGGCTCCATTCCTGCTAATGCGGCTCTATTCATTGCCAATCCCATGTCCTTTCTTGGAGTGCTTTTGGCAGTCTTTTCCTACATCTGTGCTCAACCGTCATTCAGACACATTCCACTAAACCTAGGGTTACACAAAAGCATGAAACAATGTGAGATGTACAGAGCAGAAATGGAAACACACTGTTTCTTTTTTGGTATTTGGTCACAACCCACCACTGCCAGCACCTTCCTCTATGTTATGTATCTTTAAACTTCACAGAGAGGTAAAGTAGGTGAGCTAAGAAATCTCCTTAATGTAATAGTTGGAGTTTTTGGACTTGAAGTGATTTTTTTTTTTCAAAATATTTCCCAAAATCAAGCTTGTTCTTTCCCCTTCCCCACCCAAGTTTTAGAAGAAAAGGATCTGAGATTCCTCAAAGACAAAAATAAATGTAGTCTGTCTTTGTTCTCAGCGTGAATTCAAACCCTAAGGCTGAGTGTTCTTAAAAGATGTATCCCAAGATTTGGTTTGCATTTGGTTTACAGCTTTTGCTTGAAAAGAATTAATGTATTTCTGAAGACCCAAGAGGCCAGTGGTTGGGGTACTATCCTGGGTACTTGAGAGATTTGAGTTGTACTTTGGGCTTTACCATGATCTCTAAATTTATTCCCAGTTCTTACAGCCATTGTAAAATACTCAGAGATCTCCATGGAACTCAGCTATATAAGGGCCAATATCATTTATAGTCTAAGTTGCAAAGAGAACCTCCCAAATCTGCCCAGTGTCTATCTTGGCTGCCAGCAGCAGGCCAGAAACACAGCGAACTCTGGCAAACCTGTGGGGTCCTCCAGCTTGTCTGACAGCAGCGTTCATAAAAAAGTCTGAAAAGATGCTGTGTGGACAGGAGGCATTTCTCTCTCTCTCTCTCTATCTTTTTTTTTTCTTTCTTTTTTTTTTCCTTTGCTACAATGTCAGATGCAGGTGGGAGAATAAGTGGATATCAAAATTCTCTCAAGAATTTGTGGACACCAGTTCTCTGTTCTCTCCCCTCACACTCCTGTAAGTCTCTACCGCTCTGGGACACTTCTCACACTTGCTGCTCGCTTCACCATCAAGCCCTTCATCGCCCATTGAGAGCAGAAGGGCCTCGGGCACGGCAGAGCCCCAAGGGGAGGGGTAGAGCTGGGCCGAGTTCACCCAAACCCACTCCAAAGTCTGGTGCCTCCTCCCAGGCCGGTGGTGCTCTCAGGAAGCGTAATTCAATCCAATAATGCTCTGGGTATAAATCAGGATCCTTTCCCCGTCAGAGAGCCCGTGTGTGCAGGGACTGACAGAAGTGGGGGCTTGACAGCACCGGGGCAACCCTTCTGCCGGGGTGTGTGTGTGTGCTCCAGGGGGAGCCGGGGTCCCACCCGCAGGGACAAAGCTGCCGAGAAACAACCGGCCGCAGAAGCGAGCCCTTCCCATCGCGAACCCGGACCCCCTCCTCCCCCCCGCCGCGGCTCAATTTGCTGCGTGCCACAGGGGAAATTTATCGCCGCCTGAACAAGAGCACCGTTTTTTGGCGAAAACCTCTGGCTAAGCGACATCCCCAGATTCAAGCCCCTTCCGGAGAGGCCGCCGCAGCGTTTTGCAGTAAATCTGCCCGGTATTTCGGTTTCCAAAGGATCGCAAGCAGCTCCCCCGCCGCCACCCCCCCTCCGCTCTGCTGGCCGCGGCCGCGGCCGGAGAGCGCGGAAAGGCGAAGCCGGGGGGGCTTTGGCCGTGGAAGGAGCCGGGGGAGGAAGAGGGGGGGATGCCGCATATGAGCGATTAATAAAGGAAATATGGCTCGTGCCCGAGCACCGCGGGTGCGGTCCCCGGCCTGTGCCTTGTCCGACGGCCGAGCCAGGGCTGGCGGGCGAGGGGGCAGCGGCGGCCCCGGCAAAAAGACCTGAAAAAGCCTCGGAGAAGCGGTTGAGGGCAGCAGCCGGCCAGGAATGAACGGGAAAGGTTTGGGTGCAGGCGCAATGTGTAATCTGTGCCGGGTGGTGGGCTGGGGTCCTCCGGACTGGGCTGCCCGGTTTTCTTTCTGGCTTTTCCTCCAGCAGCACGGACGGCAGACGGCGATAAACGAGACGGAGCTCGAGGTCTTCCCCAGCCCGTCGTTTTTCTCCCGGTAGTTTCCCTCTCTGGAGCCGATAAAAGTCACGGCCGTAAATACGAGCGTTTGTCTTGGATCTCTCGGCGCGCTGGGGGGAGGTCACTCAGCACACGGGGCTGGGAGACGGTGTCTTCTCCCACCTCCTAAACAGCCTGGTGGACGTTTAGAAGCACAGAAATCACACGATTTCATTTTCTTTTCCAAAAAAATAAAGGAATAAAGGCAAAAAAAAAAAGTTTCAGCAAAATCCCTGATTTATTATAAAAGCGAAACTCGCAAATTGAGCCAGTTTAAATTTTATTTCTGAAAACAGCAACTGTGTAATGCATAACCCCCGTCCCAGAAAAACACAACTTAAAGCCCCACCTGCCATCCTGACACTTTGTTCACACACCCTTCAAATCTGTATCCCAAAATTGTCTGTAGGCTGAAGCGGGAAGCAGCGGCGTGGCTTCGTCACATCGCTGGTTGCTTCTTGTGCACGGTTGCAAATCCTCTATAAAAACAAACAAACAAACAAACAAACAAACAAAAGCCACTCCTCTCATTTTCTGTTCTTTTCATTTTAATTTTCGTTGGGTACTTTTCTTTTTTTTTCTTTTTGTTTTTTACGTGCACACATAACAAATAATAAGGAGGCATTTCAAAGGAAGCTCAGAGATGTGTCCTTCTCACAGGGGTAACAATTTCACAAAACACTCCTATGTTTCAGCCTTGAAAATATTTCCATGAAAATAATCGTACTCACTCTGTAGAAAACGTTGCACTAATTCCCACATAATCACTCTTTTCCTTCCAGAATCAGAAATCAAATTCTTCTTAGATACAGAGTTTTTAGGCTACAGATAATTACTTGTCTCTATTTGCAGTTACACTTCCCACAGTGTGAATTAAATTATCCATACTGATTCCATGTGTGTAAGGCTTT
This sequence comes from Anser anser, assembly GCF_964211835.1. Taxonomy (NCBI): domain Eukaryota; kingdom Metazoa; phylum Chordata; class Aves; order Anseriformes; family Anatidae; genus Anser; species Anser anser. Next base: position 353,825 of record NC_139744.1, read on the forward strand.
CCTTTGCCAGCTGTCTGACTGAAGTAAAGGTAATGGGGCGCACGCAGTTAAAAAACAATAGGAAGGTGTAACTCATAGTAAGAAAGGTCCTGCAGCCCCAAGTTTCACATGGAAAAGTGAGGATGGTAAGTGAAATGTGAAGCAGATCTGAAATTATGCTGTAATATCTTATGTTGCCACTTTGCATCATCCTCAATTCCCATTTTGGAGAAAGCTGGCATTATATCCGTAGAAAACAAAATAAAACAAAGAAGGTCATTTCTTCCCCAAGTAAAACCATAGTTTATTTTGTAATTTTCCTTGTGCATGTGTTTGGCTCGCAAAGACACTTGCAATCATTCATATCTTGGTTGCAAGAAACTATATTCTAGGCACAACACAAGGAAGCAGAGCTGCTTGTGCCCCTAACGCATGGTCTCTCCAAGCAACAGCTCCCTCATTTTGTCTATTTGCAGACGAATCTGATCAGCTTCTAGGAAGCACAAATGCAGCAGCATTGTGTTATCTTTTTTTTTTTTTAAACCACTTATTTTCTAGACTTTCCCAACCCTGCAAGAAGAATTAAAAGTCATTCTTTCAGTACATCAAAACATCACTTAAGGCAAGCGAGTTCAGTTTATATTGTTGCTTTATTTTTTACATTTTACTTCTGTAACCCAAGCTGTTTGTGTTATTTTACTTTCTTAACTTACGTGGTGGTGCTCCTGTCTTGTTGCATAGTGACCTCATGCACTACTACTAATTAATAAATGCAGGAAACAAAAGCAAAGCACCAACCCAAATAACTGGAGTTATTTAATGCCCATGTTGCTTCAGGAAAGTGAATAGCAAAGCTGGCTGCACACAGAGCATGGAGGACCCTTCCCAGTTGTGGACTGATGAGGACTCACAGCCAATACATCTGATCATATCCATCATTACTGTTCATCGCCTGCCATGGAAAGGAGGGTCAGACCGTCACTGTGGACTCCCTTCCTTCCTTTGATAAGAGCATTGGATTGGAAAAGAACCTTGATGGTGTAGGTGGAGCTGTGCATATCCAGACCCATCTGTGCTGTCACAGAAAATCTGTGGCTGGCCATGTCCAAACAGAAGGAGGCTTTGAGACATCTACCTAACTCCCAGTCGTCTCCCACCAGGATGAGCGATCCTCCAGGCCGGCGGAGGCAGGGCTGCCCCATAGGGTGTGGAGCTCTCCACGGTGCTGCAGGCCCTGGGTTCAAGCACTGCCCTGGACAGCAGCTGAGCTGCACAGCTTGCTTGGGAAGGCTGCCTGGGATGCCAAGACTGTAAATTCCTGTTGACACCGGGGTGGAGTATTGCTTTGTGTTTGCCTAACAGTGAGGTGGGGTTTCTGAGCCGCATCTAGGCACAGGTGTTCCTGCAGGACAGCTAATAAATGCTAATAACTTCTGACACTGCTCAGTGGTTCCATGTCAAGTTTTGAGACTGTGTATTTTCTGAGCATTTTCTGGGTGATTAAGTAAAAAGTAACATTCATTATATATGTTCTGTCACAATGCATATGAAATTGGACTTGATTTGCTTATAATTTTCTCTGTGATATCGCTCTTCAAAAGAACAAGACCCATCTGCTGGGCAGAGCAAAGCTGCTCAACTTTAATTCATTTTTGTTACCATTTCAGGGGTGTAACCTTTGACAGAACATAGTACAAGTCTTTGAACAAAACAGTTGTGCAACTAGCATTAAATAGCCTAATTGAATCTTTCACTAACCACACCCACTTGCTTTGGGCAAAGGCTTTCTCTGTGCAAATATAATCATAACCATTTGCCATGAAATTTATTACCTTTCAAATCATGTGAGTTCCATACTACATGCAGACTTAAAAGAGTAAATGCCATGGATTCATCTTCAACATAACCACGTGTTTCATTAAGGTGCCTCATAAATTCATTCTGACTTTCATTAGTTTGCCTTTGCTTCTGTGTTACGCTTGTTTCTGCCTTTCCAATGCATCTCAGTTTGATTGCCCCTTTAAGCTCTGCCCTATGAGATGGAGACATGATATTTATTCTTGTGTGTGTTAAACACCAGTCATTTCTGTTGTTATGAGACAAAAGTAACAGTAAAATTAATTTAAATTACTATTTCTTTCTGGTTTAGGTATCAGCATTAAGTAAATTGATTTTCAGAAGGTGCTGAGCACCTGCCATTCAAGGGCAGCACCCAAAATCTTTTCAAAAATTTGCCATATTATTTCTTCTTGCTCCCAAAATGTCTAGTAACACCAGTGATCCAAACAGGGATGTCCAAAGGACAGAAGCAGAAGGGGAAGTGGGGACAGGCCAGGGCTGGTCTGTAGCATACTCATCAGCTGCTCCTGGTCTGCACGATCAGAGGCACTCTGCAAAGAAAAGGCACTCTGCAAGGAAAGAAGAAGGTGAGAACTGTGAGAATGAGACTTGTACACTCCGCCTAAGGTCTTATTTCCACTCTCAGCCTTCTACATGGTCTCCTACAATTTTACCTTGTTATTACCATGACATGTATCCTCCCACTGCCAGAGATCTCACGTTGCCTTTAGACTCCAAATCCATGCTTTCTGTTACTTGCAAATAAAAAATCTTTGAAAACATGTCATATAAATCTTCTTGGTTGTGATCTAAACCATTATTTCATGTCCTGTCCACCATGAAAGTGACAAACATGACACACACTAGTCTTGCAGCCACTTTCATATGTTATTTAGACAATGGTCTGAAATTTCTCTTTCTACTTTACTTCTTTAGACTAGTGAGTCTTCAAATATCTTTAAGGACTCATTAAATTTATAGAGAGGAGGAGAAATTGATGTGTAACAGGCATTCACTGCTCAGTGTTTGGAAAGTGTTTGGATGGAAAAAAAAAAAAGTTATAAAGCTATTGGAATTTATTTTTTCCTACTTTGTTATCACTTATCACTTTGAAAGTCCATGGTAGGGTCTGGCTTCACACAGCTACTGGAGTGCAATAATTTTTGTTAACAATGATGGCAAAATGAGATGTGTATGGATTGTATTGTTACAATATAACTGGATTATATTGTTATGATTCTTTATTTTTGAAAGAATCATTAAAAATGGCTATGAAATGGAAGTTTAAATTAAAAAGCTGATCTGGAAAAACAATTTATTGTATTGCATAAAACACTCATCAAGCTGCTTGATCTGCCTTTTTCTTCTTTATAGCTTTCTGGGTGATGGCTAAGAGGGGACTTTGCCCAGACTCTGCACCTCACAGAAAGGAAGTCACTCCTGATGGTTATCAACTGTTTTGTAGACTTTAAGGAGTTAACTCCAGACCTTGTTCTGGCTTCACTTCTCATGAGTGGATTTTATGGGCTCCTTTTAACTCACAGCACAGACTTGACACTCTGGCCTTTTGCAATAATCCTCTCACTCATGTTGTTTCTTCTGGAAACTTCTCCTGCTCAGCTTGTGCCAAAAAGCTCCACATTCCAGTTCTCCCAGACTTCAGTGGTTTGTGTTGATTTTTTTCCCCTTCATTTCTGCTTTCTTTATGTAGTTAACAGTTAGCAAGAGACAGAATGGACAAAGGACTTTTTTAATAGGCTTTGTTCATTTCTTTTCCAGATATTTCAGATATTCTTTCTCTGAGCACCCATTCCGTTCATGACCACACACCCTCACCAGGATGAAGTGGCCCAGTGGGATGCCTACTTTTGTTCCAATGCTCATACATTAGGTTTTCCACACCTTCCCCCAGGAAGCAGTTGGGAAGTCACTGAAGTGTTTAGCAGCTCTCCTCAAATGGGTGCTTTTTTTACTCAGAAGCATCTTGAAACCCTTTCCCCTCCCCATCTTCCCCTTCTGCTAGGTCCTAGACACATTCGAGTGCAAAATTATAATCATTCTCAAAAGTAGTTTCACTGAAATATACGTAACACCTGTGGCACTCATAATAAAGCACATTTCAAATATCAGCTTGGATCTTCACTGTTGTCTTAGGGAGGAGGAGATATGAACTTTTTTTTTTTTAATTCATAGATTCTGCATATGGAATTTTGCAAAATTTTCCAGTTTTGTGATCCTTATTTTGCAGATGAGGAAACAGAGGCAGAGAAGAGGCTGAGTTATTTGATCTATTTCACACAATGTTATAGAATATACCTTGGAATAAATATTGCCAGTGTGTTGCTCACCAGCCTGTCTCCACAGGGCAGAACAAGAATGTATTTGCTAGTGTGAGCGTGTATTGCATAAATAAAACTGTATCTGTAGCAGAAATAAAATATTTGGTGGAGGTTGAGAGAAAGTCTATAAAAATCTGCTTGTTTCACCAAAGATATACCTGCATCTTCTGTCTGAGTCTTTAAAAAGGTAGAAAATCAAAGAAGATTAATTAACCACAAGCCTAATGAAAATAAACGGTGAATTATGCTCATGATTGGATCATTCAGCACAAAGTTTTGACTGATTTGAAAGAAAACACGCTTTATTGTTAACTCTGCTTTTTCCTTTAAATTAGAGCCAGTTTGTAATAATGAATACCACTATGTAAAGAAACATGGGCTACCGAAACTCACAATCCCTGTAAGATCCCCCATCTGTGTTTCCATTTTACAGCCTTCCTCCATCACAGTAATTTGAGCTTTTCCTTGGAAGGAGCAGCGAAAGAGGAAAAATGCTCTGAAGTATCTCTTTTTAACTGGTGTTTTTCATTTCAGTTCTAGCCAGGGATTGCCCCCTCCTGGATGATAGGAGGAAGTCGAATACCACGACCTTGGAATCCTTCCCTTTAGGCTGTAACCCATGCACCCGCCAGACCTCCGGGACAATTTGCTTCTGCCAGGGCAAGCTGTCCTGTAAAGTAAGATTAATGCCACAAAAAATGTGGGTAACCACACCATCCACTGGGGACTAAGCTGCCAAGGATAGAGGGATAGCCAAGACAGAGGATGATAGAGATCTGTCCCAGCCTGGAAGGCAAAAGGAAGAGTTCGGGGGAATATTTTTTCACTGTTTCCGGGGATGGACAAGTTGTTTCTCACATACTGTGGAACTCACATACACTGAGGAACTCACTGCTACTGGAAGCTGCAGAAGCCAAATGTGTAAACAAGAGTCAAAAAGGGATCCAGTTGAAGGACACATCTACCTTTGGCTTTCAACCACAACAGTCCAGGCAGAGACACCAAGTTAAAAAGTACATGGCGCTTCCCAGTACTTTTTTGTCCACTTGTCCTCAGTGTTTTTCTAACTGGAATCTATATCACTGTGAAAATCCATCCCAGTGACATGCCACCATGCCCTGGCTGTCAGTCTGGGTTGTGTGGACTCTTTTGTCTCTGTGGTTGTGTTCCCAGGTCTTTCTCTGTCCCCATTTTCAGCATCTACTGCCACTCCTCTTGCATCATGTGAGCCAGGAAGTTTCCAAGGTGCTTGGAGGCTTTCACCAGGCGGTGAGACAGAAATGCAAAGCATACATCCTTTATGCATTTAAGACTCATAAAAAGGAAGCCTACATCTATTTCATCTGCCCTCTAGAGTCCCAGAGTTGGCCTAATAGGAAATGGGGATTGGGGGTGGTGGTGGTGGTAGTGGTGGTGGTGCTGTTTGTTTGTTTTTTGTAATGTTGCTATTTAGATAAGCAGGCGAGAAGGTCCATTTCTCTGCCTAATGGTGATTCTAACACTTGTGAAGTTGAATGAACACCACTAAAGGGAAAGATTAGAAGTCACTTTAAAGTGGAAATAGGGGAAGTTTTCAACCCAATCTATTTGCAACCATGACACTGTATAAAGATAGAGCTAATGTGAGTGCAGTGAAGTCATAAAGATAGGCTGACTTGGTTTTAAATTAACAGCAATATTGTTTATACTCAGGACATCAGATAAAGGAAACCTTTTACAGAATCTCTGCTACTTCCTAATCGTCCCCCTCCCCTCCAACAATATTAGTTAATTAAAAAGTCAATATAAAACTTCAGAAGGCTTGATCCCCCTCTTCCCCCCCCCCCCCGCTTTTTTTTTTCTTTACTGAGTGCTTCATTTTTATTAAGGTTGGTTGGCTTCTGTCAAGATAAATACATAACATCAGTGTTTTATTCTCCAAAGAGCCACTGGATGGGATGCTAATAAGATTAAAATGATAATAAATAATCCCAACAGCAGCTTTTATGACCTGGTTTCTGCTGAGCTCCCTTTTGGTTCAATTTTGCTAAAACTCCAGCCAGATCTCATCCTACACACAGTTCCCATTCACCATGCCATGGTGGCCTGAGTGGGGCCTGGGGACTGGATCAGGCCTGGGAACCTCCCTGGAGCAGCTCTGCTCTGGCCTCCCTGTTCATAAGCTCGTGGCTCACAAAGACAGGAGATGTTTCACTCTTTCACATTTATTCCTTACATTTCCCCTTCCTACAGAGGCACTTGAAAAATCTATACCCGCATTAAAAAAAAAAAAAAAAGAAAGGCTTTTTGGAGACAGATTGATCCCTTCTGTTTTCTCTCAACTGCTACAAAGTGAAGAATACATATCTAGACTGAAGACAGAATGGGACTGACAGCCGTTTAAATCAATTAGAGCCCAAATTACCTCGAATCACAAATGCACGGAGCCGTTACCTTGCTGCATTTCGCTCTAGTGGTGTCTTGCTGCTACACTTTTTGATGTAACTTGGCATAAATGCAGACTGAACCCCCCCTTCCCTAAAAACACAAGTAACCCAATTCTCACTTTCTCTCCTAGGTCCAATGTTTTTCTCCTCCCCAGCTAATTCGCGCCAGTTAATTAATTGAGCCCGTGGCTCCCCCTAGCGTCGCTCGGGGCCGTTCCCGGGGGCGGGGGCTCTGCTCCCGGCCCCGACCCCCGCCCTCCCTGCCTCCCTTCCCTACCACTGGGCCGGAAAGGGGAAAGGCTCTATGAGCTTAAGCATCACAGCAGGACCTGGCCTGTGTAGTTTTACTGAAGAGCTTTCCGTGTGTGGTTTGCATGAATGACACAGAGACATTTGCTCTCTTTAAAAAATAATGGAATACAGCTAGGCCAATTTAGACCGCAAGGTCTTCTAGACTATAGTGACACCAGACAAGGATCTGGAGCTGAGTCTGTTCAAATTTGGGGCTTCAGTACAGTGGGCTGAGGTGATGTTGAAGGTCCTGGACCTTCAAACACTTTCCTGCATTCTTACTTCCTCTCAGAGTCAATGGATTTCACCTCTGTGTATTTGTATGTGGACATGAACACCATGTTTAACAGCCAAAGGGACCTGTTTATGGTGGTGCATGGCACCTGCAGTGCAGTCTGGTTTTGGTGGGATGTAGAGACATTCAGCAGGACTGTGCCATGATGCTGCTCACACTGCCCATGTCCCCTCATCCCCTGAAGAGAGCAGAGGCACTGCCTGTGCACAGGTACCGAGGAGTCGACAAGCACAGGCTCCTGTCTGCAGCATCCATGGGCACAAGCCAGATGGCTCTGAACTAGCAAATATGTTGCTTTCTTCATTTGGATATGAATTCCACTAGAGAAATTAGGTTTCTGTAATCAATTGGTACGCTGAAATAAGTCTGGAAGTGCTCTTTGCTTCTCTTATTGTTATTTCTGTGGAGAAAATGAGGCATGCAGCTGTGATTGACTCCCCAGAGCTCTGCAGGATCTCACAGAGGGAAGCTTTCATAGTTGTGTTAGGCACAGATTAGAGATGTCGTCTTCTTCAGTACCCCTCTGTTACTTCCTTGACCTTGGCGGGATCTCTTCCTTTCTTCCCTTCCTGCAAAGATGTGCAGACTCCTTGCTCCTAACCTTCCACCTCCAGGCTGCCATGATGAGGGGATGTTCCTTCTCTTGCTTCCCACAGCACCTATCTCCATAAAACTGCCAACATCAGGGCCTCTGGGACTGCCCAGAATATAAATAATAATAAATAATGTGGGTCTTCAGGCTCCAGCAATCTTTCCCCTCCTTTCTCCTCTCCTTTATCCCCTGTTTCAGCCATTGTGCATCCTTTGGGCAGTCTGCAGGTATGCAACCATCCAGAAGGAGGTCATAATTCTTGGGGAATTTGTCCTTTCTCACCCTGACTGAGGCATTCTTCTTTGTTTGGAAGACTTTTCCCTGTGATCTCCAGCAGACGCACCTCAAATTTCAATGCCAACCTTGCACTCCTGCTCCTTATTCAAGGACCGTGACCTGTGACCTTCAAGGTCAGACATCTCTAATCCCAAGAATAACAACTCTCTAGTCAACAGGAGGATCTCTCTCTCTCCAAATTTATGAGGGGTAGTGACTCTGGGGGTGGGGTAGGGAGAAGAGACCTTAAAAGGTCCACATCACCCATGGATGTGAGCTAAATAGTTTCAGAATGGTGCTACAACTTGCCTTTGCTCTGTCAGAGGGAAAAGACACTGGGATCTTTTACTGGGATCCACGGCCTCACTTTGTTCTTGTGACTTACCATGTGATTTTGGGGCCTTTTTTTAAAAAATAAATAAATAAATAAATAAATTATTCTTCTAAAGAAAACTGGCAAATTAAGGGGCAAGACCAGCCCAATCACCAGGGACAATCATGGAGATGGAGAAGTAATTTTTTTGGCCCTATTTGGGTTCCAAACCTTCAGAGAGACTGGAGAAGAGGAGGCTATTTTTTCAAAGATGTGAGACACTGAAACTGCACAAAGGAGAACCATAAACCTGAGAGGCCAGGGGAGCAAGAGGGAGAGGAGTGCTTACATCCATCCCCTTCCAAGGGAAGTTAAGTCATGGATTTGCTCTTGTGCTTTTTCTTTGCCTGGATTTCCAGTTATTTCCCATTATTTCACCTCCTTCTTTCTCCACCAACCTCCCTCTTTGAACTCCAAAATATGTGATTAATTAGAAAGAAAAGCAGCAGGAACAGCAAACCGATATATCTATGGAGTTTCTGCAGCTACTTCAGGCTGGTGTTGGGCTGGGATTTTTCTGTGTGGATGATGGCCTACAGGGGAGCTGAGCAGCCCTTTCCATGTCCCAGGGATGGGAAATGATCAGGACAAAGAAGCCCCATTGCCTTCCTGCAGAGACTGGAGCTGCCAGAGGTGGAAAGGCTCTCCCCAACATGGACATCCCATGGATGTTTTAGAAGCCAACAATGCCTCTGACTGGAATCAGAATTCAGCTCCAAACAGTTTGAAAATCCTGTGTTTTAAGGTCAAGTCGTGAACCAGCTCTCATTGCAAGGTTTGACTGCTTAAATTCATGCTAAATCTGGAGGGATCTCTTGCTGGGAAATGTAACCTGGAGAGAGGGGGAACACGGGTTAAGTTAAGGAATGAAATGAAACTGTGTCCTGGGAGTCAGGTTGTAAAAAGTTGTTACCTGGTAGTGTTCAGGCTCAGGCACTGTAAAAAGACTTTTACAAGAAAGGTTTATTTTTTGGACTGTGGGCAAAAGGGCTGAGGCGGGGAATGCAGAGGAGCCCCGCACTTCTCGGGGTCTGGCTGGACAGGACCAGAGGTGCTCATCCCAGGGTTGGTCGTCTCCAGTGCCAGTGGCAAAGCACATTAGTACCTGCTGGCAGCAAACATCGAGAGGTAGTAGTTTGGGGTTGTTTACTATGTGATTACATGATGTGGCAAAATTCCCTGTGTTTCCTCTGCCCTTGGCAGCAGGTGCTCCAAAGCCCTACACACTCTTTGCTTCAGGATTTAAGCACAAAAAAACTAAAGCAAAATACGTTTCCTAAATCCTAAGGCCTGGAAAGCCATCAGCAAGGGGAGGGTATGGTAGTGGTGTCCCCTGCAGCCTATAGTATCCTTTTCTGTCACTCATTTCTGACAAACTACCAATTTTTGTTTTAAAAAAAAGGAAAAGGAAAATCATTTCTTCTAGCTGAGACACCCTGAAACCTCAACCACTGACATTTCCTTTAAAGGTTCTGTGCCCATTTCTCCTTTTTTTTTTTCCCCTCCCCAATTCCCCAGTGACTCACAGTTATGGAGGGACATTGAGGACAAGTGAGCAAGTGTGGGGAGTAGGGTCAAGGCTGCAGAGAGCCTGGCAGTAAGGTGGGGATTGTAGTGGTCAGTTCCCTTGGCCACTCTTCTTTTGTCTCCCAGATGGCTGAAAGCACCACTGGCTGACACTTTGGACTGTACAGTCAATGTGCAAAGCAGTTCTGGACTTTGATCCCTGGGGAAAGGAGAGGGTAGAGTGTGAATGGAAAAGGGCACCCCCAAGGGACCACAGTGCAGAATCAGACCCTGGAGGAGGTCTGATTTTTATTTTTTTTTCATTTTTGTGAAGGACTTTTGGCTACATTCCCTGTGCAGTGCAAAGGCCCATTGAGAGCACAAGTGCAAAACTGTTTGGAAGAGGAGATGGGAGGTAGAAAGATGCTGAAATGGGGAAAAACACCACAACTCCATAGCTCACAGCTGCAGCTCAGATAACTCTGGGGAGCTGAGTCCTGCACACTGCTCCAGGTCAGTCCTGACTGCTGGAGGGGAGCACTAGTGTTGCAGACCACTGAAAAAGGGTCAGATATCCTTCTGGGGCTCCAAGTGTTTCCAAAATGCCCTTCGTTTTGGTTGTTTTAAAGCAGAGGTTGGTTTTGGTTTTCGGAGCTTTTTTTTCCTATATGAGGTTTTGGTTTATATTTGTAATTTCCAAAATCTGTAAAATCCCTCCCCTTCCATAACTCTTTTTGAAAGAATTGCCCATTACTAGCTACTAGAATCAGCATAGTTTTATTTTTGAGATCATGTTGTTAATTCAGAACCAAATGTGACTGTAAAGTATCTCCTCCCAGCATGAGCTTTAATAGGTTTCCACCAACACCCTGTCCCCGCAGGCTTAATTCCAGAAGAGAAGGTGTGTTGCAAGTGAAGGAATTGGATAAATAGATTCTAACGAGGAAACATTTTTTCCCTTTTCTTCATGCTCCCAGTCCGCGTCGTTTTGGAAACGGTGCCTTCAACCATTGGAAACCTGCTGTTGTGGTTAGGATTTTTTTCTTTGCAATTACAGCTCTGCAGAGGATTGTGCCACAAAGCATCATTTTTCTTAAAGACAGAGTCAAAATTAATTCACTGTGATTGTTAAATTGCCTTGTGTGGCCAGGCATTTAATCCCGTGTATAAATCCTTACTGAAGAGAGAGGGAGCAGACTGGGCACGGCCCTCCAAGGCAATCTGGGTTTCCCCTGTGTGTTGGACAAGCCCTAAAGCAAACCCCAAAATTGGACGGAGTCCCCCAGCCCCGGCTAGGAAGGCTTAGGGTCCTCATCCAGACACCCACCAAGACCCTGAATTCCTGCCGAAAGGGGCGAGAAAAAAAAAAAAAAAAAAAAAAAGGCTAAGTCGTAGCATGTAGGGCACAGGCGGGAGAACAGGGGCGAGGGCTGTTCCCCCCACCCCCCCACCCTGTGTCCGTGCAGAGCCGCGGGCCGCGATTTTTCCGCGAGCGGCGCGGTTTGGGAAGGGTGAGGTGGGGCGGGGGGACTCTTCCCGGCGTCTCCCGGCCTTCGGGTGCCCCGTGCCACAAGAAGGGAGGGAGAAGCCCCAGCCCGGAGGCTAGGTGATCTTTCCTTCCCTGAGAGTGCTACGGTCTTTTTGCATTTAATATTTAATATTCAATATTCCCCTCTCCCTCCTCCACCGCACGTAGATGTGTGCAGCCTGCAAGCACAGTACACTGCAGGGAGGTGAGGATTTGTCCTTTGAGCCTGTGGGGACCGAGCTGAGCCCTCCTCTACGGCAAAAGCTTCGAGGCCGGCTTGCAAACGCCGCGTTGAGTGCACTCAGCTGGGGGTCAACTTTCGCAAAAGGACTTTTTCTCCTCTCTGTTTTTCAGGATAGGTTTTTGTGCTTTGGCACAACCACAGGCTTCCGCTTCATCTCCGCAAGACCTTTCTCAGAATAGCCGCCACCCCAAAAATGGGGAGGCTGGAAATAGAGGTGTCAGCAAGCTGCGTCGGAATCGAGTGAGTGGGGAGGAGCGAAAGGAAAGTCGGCGTTAGCTGCGGCCGCATGTCCTCAAATTAAAAAATACATATCCACCCCCTGCAAACCAGTGAAGTTTCCCATTAAAATTGACACCAGGGGATGGTCTTAGCAGTCTCGTCCGCCTCGGATTGGTGAGCCCTCCGGAAGCCTCTTGCACACGCATTTTTTAACAGATAAGTCAATCGCCAGAGACTTGCCCCCTTCTTCCCTCCACTTTATCCTAAAATACCTTTTTGCAAAGCCAGAGCCCGCTCCCCTAGCCGTGCTGGCAGCTGCGTCTTCCTCCTCTGCATTCTACCCTCCGCTCAAGGCTCCTCATTGCAAAGAGGGGTGTGTGTGCGCGTGTGTGTGTGTGTTTGTGTGTGCGTGTTCGTGTGTGTGTGCGTGTGCGTGTGTTCCTCCCCTTGCACCTTCCTTGGGGTGCAAATCAGCCGGGACTGTGGTTCCCCGCACCATGCTTTCCCCACCGAGCCCGCAGGTTCCCAGGAGCCGCTTGAGCACGTTCCCCAGCTGCAGGCGGCTGTCTTTGGGAAGGTGGCTTCGCACCCGCTGGGTCGCACGCTGCAAGTGGGGATTTTGAGGTGCCCGTTGTGCTGGACCCTGATTGTGGACCGGGGGAAAGTAAAAAAGAAGATGTCCTTTTGCGGCAGGAAGCTCCATCTTTAGACAGGTCTAAAGATGCTAAAACATCACAAGAAATCCAAGGTGGGTAGAACTAATAAATAAAAATTAAACTCCCCTCCCTAGGTTTTATAGCGGACGAAGGCAAACAATCAGGAATTAACGATGAACAGGCAAAGCCGGCAGTTTGCCGTCAGACTAGAATGGTTTCGTCTAGACTGCTAAACAGGGGGAGGGAGAGTGCTTTTTTTTACCTTCGTTAACACAATGGCCTTTTAGTTAAAAATTAATTTACAGCACCCTCGCTCACAACCCAGACTCACGTTCAACCAGAAGGAGTCTCTAGGAAAGAACTGAAAAAAAATAAAAAATTTTTAAAAATAGCAGGAGCTGGGGAAGGTTTGCTAGGTTGTAACAAGTGGTGGAAGGATGCCTCTGCGAAGGAGAGGGGCTGCCTTTATTTATTCATTCCCCGTATATGTTTTTGTTTTGTTTTGTTTTGTTTTTTCCGGGGAGGCGGGGGGGACACTTAAAAAAAAAAAAAAAGTAAAAAGAGAAGGCACAGAGTAAAATAATTGAACAGGTAAGTCATTGCTGGATTCGACCTCTCCGGGAGACTGGGGAGGGATGTGTTTTTCGTAACGTGTTGGTCTTTTTACACTTTCCCACACGTAGATTCCCGAGAATACTTTATCCTCCTCATCAACTACAGAAGTCCGGATAGAAAACTGTTACACTGCTCTCTGGACGGGCGAGCAGCCTTGCTTATTTTCCCTTTTCTTTGTTTTTAATGATAAATCAATTCTCCGTCTTCTAAAAGTTCAGGCTCTCTTTTAAAACAAAGATCAGATGCAAAACTGCTTTGTTTGTAATCCCCCTTCTCCACGCGTCTGTATCTCTGTTGGGAGTTTTGACTATTATTTGTCACGGTTCCGACTCTTCATCATCAGCACAATTTATTTGTTTATGTATATGGCTAAAACCACTAACCTGCGCCATCGACTCGGGGAACGGATTGTAAATGAAAGGCAACCGCGTCGCAGCTCCAAGCACACCGCAGAGAAATCGCACTTGGTGCAAGGCTGGGAAAATCTTCTGGAATAAATCCCCCGAATTAGTGGTTGCCTCGCCTAGTGCCTACCTAGTTAAAATACAATAACAGTAATGCAACCCACAGCTTCTTCGCATGACTCTTCTATTTTCACCGTTGTTCTTTCTCCTTCCACTTTTTTTTTTTTTTTCCTCTGATGATTCTTAGAGCCTAGCGTTTGGATGGGAGGGAAGGCTGCTTGCTAGACTTGAAATTTAAAGTTCGTTTCGACAAGATTGCCAAGTCCACTTGCTGAGGAGGACTCAGCCTTTTATGCTGCCATGTATTTCTCTCCGTGTGCATAAACTTGTGTCCGTCCGCAGCGATGTAGAGGTAGGAAAGCAGTTGTGCCGCAATGAGGTACCTTTAAATTCAATTTTCTGTCCCCTCCCTGCTTTACGGATTTCTAATAACAATGTTGGAAACCAGAGAAGAAATCTCTTTAAGTCTCCGGGACAGAGGGCTTACGTAAATAATTGAAGGTAACCGGGCTTAATTACATTTCATAACAAATGGATAGAATAGGAAGAAGTGTAGTATTTTATTGAAGGGAGCACCCAGTGCTGGATATATTTCTGTTGTTCCTTTCTAGATATTTTTTATCAAGATTGCTCTTTAATTTTTAAAACATAAATAAGCATAATTAAACATAATTCTAAATACCCCGACATATAGCAATTAAAAAATGGGAATATTTTTTTAAATAAATTATCGCATGAATTGTTGGACCAACAAGAACTTGGTAAAGCGAGAGGTTTGATGTCAGAAAATTAAATTCGCTTTACCAATAGGTTTCGTATCTGACTCTAGGCTTGTTCAAAATATTTTATGTGTTGACAGCCAGCGTAAAGTTTCTGACTCTTGTACCTGCTGCTAGATTACTTATTAGGGTTCTGCCCTTAACCACTCCGCCCATAGCTTCTATTGTGAATTAAGGTCTCATTTGATTAACTTAGAAGGTTTGCCGTATCTGTGGACACTAATAAAATTATTATTTTTTTAAAGTGAAGCACCCCTGCCGTTCCCCGTCCCAGGGTAACGATGCCGTTTTGGGTCCGGGACCCTGCAGCCGGGCCGGGCTGTGAATCCGCGGCGGGGGCAGAACACCTGCAATGGGGCTGAGCTCAACCGTGAACCTGCAAAGGCAGCTTCGGCATCTCCAGACACCCTAAATTAAGTTCGAGAATTTGGGGAAAATGCTTACGTCTTTGCTCGCTGATGAGATGTGTTATCGTTTTGCTTCTCTACACAGCCTACAATTCCAGTTCGCCCTGAAAAGAAAGTTATTGAGATAGGTGTGACCGAGCTCACTCTATCTTTTTGTTCCTATTAATTGGAGTTTTCCAGCAGTGAAGGGGACATTATCTTGCCCGGATTCTGCTTTTATTTCCGGGACTTTGCATAGTTTGCTTTCCTTAATTCCACAGGAAGTGGGTGCCGAGAGACAGAGGGGAAGGCGCTCCCGGGGCACTGCAGGGGCACGCCTGAGCCAGTCCTTGTTTTTGTTGTTGTTGTTGTTTTCCTGGACTAATGACTCCGTCTGATTGAGGGTTTAGTCTATAAAATCAGGGTCTCCGTCTCTCCTTGATCTCAGGAAGAGCCTGGACGGCCACTCACACCGATATCGGGAGGGGAAAAACAGAACGAAAAAGCAAAACCTCCAGCCCAGTCCCGACGGGGAGGGCCGGCGGTCGGGCCGAGGGGCTCCCACTTCACCCCACCTCGCGTCTCCCTTGCCCGGAGGGAAAGTTTTCCGCAGCAAGCATCCGGGGAGGTGCCGCCCTCGGGACTTGACTTCTCCCCATCGGAGCAGATTGCTGAGCCCGCGTACCCCGGCGAGGAGAACCGCACAAACAGAGCTGCTCTGGTGCAGTTTTTGGCCGTGTTTTAGGCGGCCCACGGCTCAGTCTCGCACCTCACTTCGGAGCAGGACCCAGGACTTCTGTCCCCTCGACATCACGGGGCCGCCGCAGGGTGGTGGGGGGAGGATCGCTGCACTCCTCGTACCAGCTCCTCGCCGTTGGCTCCCTGCCGGTCACCTTGGCTAGAGGCCGTGGCACCCTGGATGCCCCGCGCACTCCCACCCCGCCCCGGAATTACCGGCGTAAACCTGGCTCCCAGGTGGCTTCTGCCCCCACCTGGGAACATGCCGCGGGGAGTGGGCTTCAGAGAAACGACTTTAATGCAGCCTTCCTTAAGGCAGAATGACTAATTTTTATCCCAAAAAATCTTTTCTCTCTTTACCTCTTTGCTTTTCCTTTCTTTCGCAGAGGGAGAGAGAAAGGGAGGGAGGGAGGGAGGGAAGGAAGTAAAGAAAGAAAGAAGAAATAAAGTGAAAACGTTTGTGTTCTATTTGTCAGAGGAAACAAAGGCTGCACCTCTAGCTGGCAGCTGGCTGGCGCGGAGGGCGGCGGGGCCGGGGGCAGCGCGGCTCTCGGGCTGATCCCGGCCAGCGAGCGCCGCCCCGAGGCCACCGAGGCGCCGGCTCCGCTGCCGCCAGGAGCGGCGAAACTCCCAGCGAGGGTGGCCGCCAGTCCCGGCCAGTTTCTGCCGTGGACAAGTGGTTAAATACAGCCTCAGTCAGCGGACGGGAGATAACTTTTTAATAATTATTATTTATTGCTTATGGTTTATGCTTTTTACTGGAGTTATAATGATTCAAGCGTTATCTCTCTCTCTCTCTCTCTTTTTTTTTTTTTCAATGGGTAGTTAAGAAATATCACAGTGCAGTTTTCCTCGCATTGCTTTGTATCTTTTGGTCCAATGGATAGCTAGAAGAAAGAGAGAAAGAGCCCACACCGAGCTGTTTCCCATTCACATGCAGTCCAGTGAGGTGGAGAGGGAGGACAGAAGGAGGGATTAAGGCCAATTTTTTAATCTTTTTCCTGTAACTGCGACAAGCTCCTCCCGTTTGTAATGTGCTCTTCTTGGGAATATCTGTATGATTCCTAAGGAGCAGACACCAAATACCCCCAAAGGCTAATGCTGATGAATAGAAACTGTGAAAAACAGCTACTATAACCTCATTTTAATAAAAATACTGCTTTGTGAGCACCTAAGTAAGTCACAAAGAATCCCTTAATGATATCTTGAGATTCAGTGCCATTTCACTTAGATAATCTTTAATAGATTTTTCTATCATGTAACGGTGTATGTGTGTGTAATGGATATGTACACATATATATATTTACTGATATATGCTCATGCAAACACTTGAAATCCCCCTATTCCAGCCTATTAATTATTTTAGCACTTATTCCCCTGACAAGCAGAAGTTATCTTATAGCTAAGACATCCATTTACTGTCTAAGAGCTCTAACTTGCCGCTGACGTCTAAATTTAAAATATCTTTTAAACTTTAGCATCGTCCAGAAGGGGAAAAAAGATCTCATTACCTTAAAATATTATTCCAGCCAAAGAATTAAAGCTAATACATCACCTACTTAGATTTTTTCCTTTTTCTTCCTTCCATTTTTTTAAACCAATTGTTATTTATTTTAAACATAATCGTGAAATTAAATGGCACATGCAGTTTTGTTTTTCATGTTTAACTTGAGTGGCTTTCCTTATTTATGTTTTCCATTTGCAGCTGGGGGAGGGCTTCATTTCCTTTTCAAGTTGCAACAGTGAAAGCTCTGTTATATATATACATTCCTCCTGCTTGATTTGTCTGAAAGAAAGAGCTTTTAGTAGAGCTTTTAGTAGTACGAGTTCAAGTGTGACTACAACTTTTGGTTTACAGATTCTATTGGCATAAAAAGTGCAGCAATGTGTCCTAGTGAGGTTTTTAAATCATCTTTGCAGGAAATAGAAAATATTCAACAAATTGTAAACATATTGTAGATGTGATACATGTAAGTATACTAGACTGTACGTATACATCCCTGGAAACATCATATCTACAGACCACAGGAACGTAGTACTATAGGTTCCTAAATTAATATGTAAATATAACTGAACTTTAAGAGTAAACTTAAAATGCAATCCCTCCACAAGTTTGATTAAAACTTGAACCTGCGTATATTTGTGTACCAGAATGGTGAGAAAGAGAAAAACGATGATTTGTGAAGTAACAGAAAAATCTATATTCATTTCAAGCTGTACCCTTTACGAAGACACGGAATTAGACGATCTTTTCTCCCCTCGCGCATTTAGAGACCTCTAACCTAACAACATAAAAGTAAAAACCCAAGCTGCACAACATTCTCGCCCAGAAGACTTTTTTTCCCCTTTCTATTATCTTTTAAATGTTTGTTTGTTTGTTTGTTTGTTTTTCCTGGGGGTGGATGTTCTTTGTGGGCTTGTTTGTTTGTTTTCTCATTCTGCCCTGTCTTTCTGCTCCCCGCCCGATGTGGTGTAAACTGTTTGAAGTTCAACAACATGGCTAAGTTTTATTGTATTTCCGGTACAATAGATTTATATACCGTCCTATCCAGTCTTTTAAAGGCTTTTCAAATGAAATGAAGTTAAGTTATAGACAAGTTTCTGGCTCCTGCGTGTATCTCTTGAACTCGGTGATTTGCTTCTTCAATGAACTTTTAAACTTCACTAAACATGCACTTTCGGGACGGCTGTCTTATTGTCTTCCGTTTAGTTATTTAATTCACTTGAGGACAAAACACGATTTTACAAGGTAAGACTTTGACTTTATTTTATATATTTAAATAAGTGTGTGTGTATGTGTTTGTGACACGAAGGGACCTAACCTGATAATCTGGGGATGTTTGTTCCATTTTTGCCGAACGAAAACTTTTGTTATTTCTGCCAAAATTCCACCGCGGAGGTTGCTCGGAGCTCAGCAAGGCCCTCGGGGCCTGCACGCCTTCTATCTCCTCTCCTTGGCTTTAATTCTTCTTTCTATCACCACCAAGTCATTACTCTATAACTTGTTCTTCCAGCACATGGTGCACGTCGGAGGGAGGAAAGAACAAATTAAGTTTCTCGGAGTTGTTATTTGCACCTATAAAATAGTCTCAATGACGCTTTTTCTCGTTTTACTTGATTTATATGTCCTTGGATTCTTTTTTCTTTAAATGAATCACCTTATACATGCATTCATGGGATGAGAATATGAATTAATAGCATTATTATTATTATTATTATTATTATTATTATTATTATTATTATTATTCCGGAACTCACGGCTTTGACTTCATTTTCTTCCCTGTGGAAAGTTTTCCAAACGTTAATGCTTTTAGATTAAAAAATAATAATATTATCATAATAGTGTTTTAATATGAAGTCTTGATGAATCAGCTTGAAATCGGAAAGGATCCTCTAAAGTAGATTTCCAAAGGAGGTGGGGGAAGAACTTTGGGAATTTTTAGTCTTTTTTTTATAGCCTCGATAATCGCTTGTTTCTCAAAGTCAATAGCATTTTACTGTTTCCTCTGGTCTATTTGTAAACTATTTGTAAAGTCCTGCAGGAGGGATCTGCTGTAGACACTGTACATAGGAAATCATTTGAATAGTTATTTCGTGAAATCGTAGGGGTTTTATTTCGTCTTTGAAAAGATCCTTTTGTTGCTTTTGTTTCCTAGCAACTGTTTTCTATTATAAAAGTTCAGATTGCAGATGATGTCAAACAAAATGGCCGCCCAGGCGCCTTTCTTGGTAATTTTAGCCTTTGACCCAAGAATGAACTAGAACTGCTCTGTGAATTAGGTAGTTTCATGTTGTTGGGCTTTTAGTTTTAAACACAAGAACATCGAACTACCTGATTTACTCCAGTTATCCTCCTCGGTGTGTTTGCTGAGGGCAGCTGTGCAGGGCGGGGGCCGGCCTTATCCCCCCGTCCCGGACCGGACCGCAGCGGCCCCGGGCGCGGAGCCGCCGCCCCCCGCCCCTGGTGCAGACCACGCCGCTGCCGGGCCCCAGCACCGGGCACCGCCGGGCAGGGGTGCTAGTTTCTTTGTTTGAATCCCCGTTTCGGGGACCTTTCGCGAGACAGCGCAGTCATGGCCCAAATAATAAAGAGCTTACTAAAGGTCTAACTAGGCTGCGGCGCCGCTCAGAGGCCCAAATCCCTCTCCTCAGAAGCAAGCAGTCTTGTGTTATCAAGCCTCTGTGCAATGACGTGTGGCCGTCGAATAAAACATATACATACAAAATACGTAAAATATACACAGAGTTGTAAAGTAATTTTAGTGCTTCTTATTTTAGTAGCTGTGATCTACACCACTGTGTAAAGGGTAAAATGTGGGATTAGGGAACGCCGAAGAACTGTGACCAGTTGATGAGTTTAATTGTCCCAGTTGACAAGATAAGTTTATTAAAGGCCCTGCTGCACATCTCCGCAGGGCTTCACATTTGTCATTTCACTGGCAATGCTATAGGTATCAGGACAGCGAGCAGGTCTCTATGGCTTCTCCTATTGAGGTAAAAACACCCGACTTAGCCATACTTGTTGGATATCGAATTCATTGTCATATTTGGTCTCTGAGGAGCTCCTGCATCTCGTAGGAAACGTGCCTACGTCTTCAGAGACTAAGTGTATAAAGGCGCAGTCTGTAGGCGTGCACCCGTGCACAGGCGCGTGTCAGCTGCACACAGCTGAGCGCTCAGCGCTCTGAAAGCTCATCTCCGGGCCCCAAATGCACCATCTTTAGACTTAAGCTAGAAGCACGCCTGCGAAGTTCACTTAATGAAAGGGTTCAGATGGTATCAGAAATGTCCACAGACACTTTTTCCACATCCTTCTCCCGTATTTCAAAGTGTTGTATGTGGGAATACGCTAATTTTATTGTATTTTATTCCAAACGAACGAGCAAACAAACAAAATCAGTGTGAATGTGAGAAAGAGGGAGCGCAGAGAGCTTTATGTGTCAGCTTGTGTGGTTGAAGTCTACCCATTCCTTTTGGACCCATCTACTTTCTACAAACTGGAAGCTCGTAGAGTGGTGTGTGTGTTACCACTCAGCTCGTGGAAGCAATTTTCCCTGCATTGGTGTTTAAAATATCCATAAAAACAAGTTTAGCATGGTCTAGGCCACGGCTAAATAAGCTTGCGACTGCATGTCCCTTCGAGGTTTGAAGAATTAAACTCTGAAACGGTATCCAGGATCTAAACCACCATCTGCTGCTACATTCCGTGGCCGATGGATTACTTGGGATTTTTTTTTTCTCTCTTTTTTTTTTTTTCCCATTCGGAGTGTTAAAACACAACGAAAACAAACAAACAAAAAATTGTATAGGTTGTAGTCCGGTGTGTGCTTATTCCCGAAGCTGGTGATTGTAGCGCGCATATTGCCTATCTCTCCTATTAAACAAACAGCCACTCCAAGGGGAGGAGAGGGAAAGTCAAACAGCGTAAAATAGCTCGGAGTTTTCTACCTAATTCACCAGCCCTGTGACTCCTTCCTTGGAAACAACGTGCTACTTGTGCCCTGACTCAAAGCCCTTAAACGGAAAAGGACAATCTGGGAAAGTTAATCATAAACTATTCGGTAATAATGTCCCCACAGGCAACCACTAACCTGCCTTGTAAATGTCTGGGCTTCTGATTTTGATCTCCCTCCTACCCACGTAAATACAGGAAGCAAGGGCCAGGGAGGAGAATGGGGACACAGAGCTGGGACAGAGCAGAATCAGGCCCAGGGGGGTCTGTATTACTGCCTGAAATCGGGAACTGGGACTCATTTCCCCAGGCTTTGGGAAAGGACTAGGGAGAGGAGGGTGAGATAGGCTGGTCCCGCTTGTCCCACAGGCACGGCTACCTCTGGAGCGGTTTGTTTCTCTTTTCCGAATTAGAAAGATAAGAACGACCTTACCTGGAGAAGGAGCTGTGTGGGGATAGCTAAAAAATCCTCCGCGTATTAACTGTCTCTTTTGAGACATGGTACGCACTTCTGCTCTAAGAGACAACGAGCAACTGTGGTTAATGTAACAAATTTCCCCCAAGTTGCTCTCCTGCCAAGGTCCAGTCTGTCTGATATTACCCGACTCAGGATGAGTTCTAATTAGGGGCAAAACTGTAGTGAAAAGAGCCTATCTATAAGAAGCTCCACCTTTTATTTTCCTGAGGCTCAAGGTACGGATTTTACTGGAACTCTTCCATGAGTACTTAGTTCTTGTACCTGTACTTCTACTTTCACACCCTCCTCCCCCGCCTGGGGTAGGAGCGGCAGATATCTCACCCCGATGGGCTGTTACTTCCCTTCCTTCCAGATGGATGCGGTTTGGAAGATTTTTCGGGGGGCTCCAGTTACATCGTGGTGACCCCAAAGTAGATCCCGGTCTCAGGGAAGGGGAATGAGCAGCAGTTGCACCAGCAGCTCCCGGGGTGTAAAACCTGCGGCAGCAGGAGCGAGGCAGGCGTCCAGCTATTTTATGGGGGTTGAATATTATTTCAATGAGGGAGGCGGGGGGGAATTAGTCTAGTAGCCAGAAAGTGGGTTCCCGAACAACAATCAAACTTTATTTTAACTTTCCTCCACCTTCCCGTTTCAAATGCCGTTTCAAATGCACATACGCTTTTGCTTTACAGGGGATCTAAATGCTTTATTAACTGCTGAGATTACAAACCTCATTTGAAATGGTGTTTTAGCCAGAGTGTACTTTTGGTTCTTGGAAAATTTCCAACATGTGTAACTTGTTTTTGCTTCTCTTCAGACAAGGAATTCCTCCCCCCCTCTCGACGCCCCCCCCCCCCCCCCCCCCCGGCACACACACGCTCCCTTTACGGATTTTTAACAGACGGCAGCATTCAAACTGAGAGCCTGCACAGGAAATGGCAAAGGTAGATCTTTCTGCTTTTAGGCTACAGAAACTTATTTCACTTTTTTTTTTTTTTCAGAGGTTTTACTCTTCAAGAGAGATTTTTTGTTGCACTCTCGTGAGTTTGGAAGGGTATGTGACTAAAGTTTATTTCTCTTAGACCCATGTAAAAGTATCATACATAAATTATTTGCTTTATGCTGAGTTTTTATTTATGTTTCCTGGCTTTAAAAGGTTGTTGTTGTTATTATTATTAATATTATTATTACTGAATGTTTTTATGGCCTAAAATAAACGCTCATCCCTTTGAAAGCTGGGTAACCTCTGAATCTGGTCTCCAGACTCTCTATAGCCATGAAGTTCACGCTCAGCTTTTATCCTCTCTAGCTTATCCTTATCGACTTCAAAAACTAAACTGAAAAGCATAGTGAAAGCACTGCCGAAAGTAACGCACGTTACACACTGATGACACGTTGGCCTCTGAGTCTTAAGATTCTAATAGAACCCCCCTAGTTCTGTCCTGTCTTCAGTGCAGGAGAAAGCTCTGCAGCCCCCAGTCTCCTCCTCCTTCTTCATATCAGTGATAAAGAGGCAAAAATATCTGGAAGAAGGTGCCAGTTCTCATTAATGAGAACAACAGTCTTTAAAAAGTGCCTAAATATATTTCAGGCAAGAAATAAATTATCTTATATATATATATATTTATTATGCCAAAACTTATACATCAGTAAATAATGGCAGCTGAACAGACTTAAAATCTGCATATTTTGAATGTATTTTATATTTGGTAGTTTTCAGCGTAGAAATGGCAAGCCAAAGAGCTGTTTGTTAAGGATGAATTTTTGCAGCTGTGTATTTCAAAGGGAAGCACTATTTGGAAATTATTCCTTCTCTCTACAAACAATAAAGATTATTTATAAGCAGCATCTGAGTTCAGAAGCCTTTGGCTTTCCATTGCAAGCTGACAATACTTCAAATTTCTCCTCACAGCCAAATACACTTGGTGCTTATTCTGAAAGCAGGAAAAAGTTTCCACTTCAGACTTTTTTAGTAACTATTTCCAGTCCCACTTCCCTTTACTAACTCTCAACAATCGCATATCTAAAATTAAGTCAGCTACGATGCAAAACGAGCAAAACTCATATCCTGTATCCTCTTGCTCAAAGATTCATCCCTGCAGCTGACTTTTAGATTCTGCTCGGAGGTCACTTTCTCTTTGGCTCTTCCTTCTCTAAGTTTTTTTGCAAACAAAAGAGCTTTTCATGCAATTTCTGATGGGCTCTATTTCGGGCTTTAAAGTATAAATGTCTACGTAACACCACCGAAACAGACAGCACCACACGACTTGGTCTCTGTAAGCGGGCAGATCTGGAATAAAATGGTAGCTTGCCTTAAGCCCCATTCAGAAAAGGCTGCAAAGAGATGAGCTATGGGGATATGCATAAAAAATAAACTACTGAACAAACGGAAACCTCCAGAGGACCAAAAGCAAATGGATTTTGCAGATCTTCTTGTGAGGTTTCCATCCACTAGGGATCCGAAAGCCCTTAGTTTCTGCCTCACAGCCATACTCATAAGAGTCTTTTCGGTTTGAATTTATATACTACAGAAAATTATATACTCACATGCTGACACAGTTCATCATTATTTATAGGAGGCGCACCAGGATTTTTTACAAGAATATATTTATTACAGGTAAGACATAGCCAATCTATCTAGCAGACAGAGAACAGGTGTTTTGCTTCAATTAACGTTCAATATTTTTGTCTAAACTTATTCAACACACTGATAACAACACGGCTGTTTATCCATCAGTTGTATAAACACTTTTCCATGAGCCAAGAGAGTTTAATCTCCACAACACACTTAAATCAGCCTTTTCCTTTTCCAAGCTCTCATAACATTTTCAGAATCCCTCCGAATCTGTTGTAAAATGTGTTGATTAAAAACAAACAAATTAACAAACACTGAAAAGCAATAGAGCCGAGAAATATGACAACATGGGCAATCAGCTCGCATTTCGTGTCTGATAACACGCGACCTTGAAATTTAAAAACTCCCTAAGTCATAAAGAAGTTAAAGAGAAGAACAAATACGATAGAAAAGTTGGAAAAAGCAGGAATTCCACCCGTCGCTCTACACAACCGTCTTTTCTGAGATGAACACTGGAGAAAAGCAGCGGTCCTGCCCCACTCTGTTCACTGGCAAGAATTCCTCTGCTTTTACTAGTTTAAACGCAAAGGGTATGAAGTGGAGTTACTTTGGATTTACTCCCGCGAAAAGGAGAAGAAAGTTTGCAAGCCAGTGGGGAGTACTCACCTGGTCACATTTACTCACGGAGGTCTTTGCAAGATCTTAGACCAGGGGCTGGAAAGGGCTCCCCAACCAGTCCTCAAACCTCACCTTGGCTGGAGACTGGAGACTGGATCTTTTTCTCAAGAACAGAGAGAATTTTGCTCTGGCTGGGGTGCTCTTCCTACTTTGATTGGTGCAAAAATTAAAAATAAATCTGACCTCCGGCATTAGGCTCCGGCTCTTCTTGCCCATCATCCTGATCCCCTTGATTTTTACTTTTATTATTTTAATTAAAATGAACAGCGTCTTAATAGCGCCTCTGTTAGAGGATCTCTGGTTCTGAACATGGGGAAATGTGTCCTTCCATCACGCTGCAGGGCACATACTCATGGAAAAGCACCGCTTATAGGAATAAACGAAAATCTAACAGTTTGGGTGTCGGTATTCAAGCGTCTCTATGATCTTCCTGTATCAGTAAAACACCTCTGATAGCAATTTCATACATACGTTTTGTATAGATGCGGACATCGGGAGTCATGTACGCACATGCACACACAATATCATAGAGAGCTGCGTAATAAATTTTATCCTTGGTTTCAGGTGGCTATTAACACATCCCAATGTTATTATTAGCCTGCTAATACAGACTTACATCCCTATATACTTCAGGAACGACTCGCGATGATTTATCATTGCTAGAAATCTCTTTGCCCTTCACATTAAATATCCTTCTGTTTTGGGGTGAGAAGAAGAAGGACGGAGGGGTAATAGATTAAAGGAAACGAATTGATCCAGACTGTTACAGCTGAAGTCCAGAGAAACACTTTTGCCCTGATCATACAGTGCACATTTTCCTTAACCAACATTTACGACGCCATCAGATCATCTTGCAATAAATGCATTTGTCATAATAACTTCGTAAAACTGACCCTGTTACCCTGCATCAGACAGGATCGGAGCCGCACTGCACTATAGTCCCCTGTCAATCACTTACGTCGGTGCCGGCCAAAAAAAAAAAAAAAAGAGAGAGAGAGAGAGAAAGAGAGAGAGAGAGAGAGAGAAAGAAAGGGAAGGAAGGAAGGAAGGAAGGAAGGAAGGAAGGAAGGAAGGAAGGAAGGAAGGAAGGAAGGAAGGAAGGAAGGACGGAAAGAGAAAGAGAGAAAGAAAGCGAGAGAGAGAGAGAGAGAGAAAGAAAGAAAGAAAGAGAGAAAGAGAGAAAGAGAGAAAGAGAGAAAGAGAGAAAGAGAGAAAGAGAGAAAGAGAGAAAGAGAGAAAGAAAGAAAGAAAGAAAGAAAGAAAGAAAGAAAGAAAGAAAGAAAGAAAGAAAGAAAAAGAAGGAAAGAAGGAAAGAAAGAAAGAAAAAGAAAGAGAGAAGGCAGGAAGGCAGGAAGGCAGAAAGGCAGGCAGAAAGGAGGAAAGGAAGGAAGGAAGGAAGGAAGGAAGGAAGGAAGGAAGGAAGGAAGGAAGGAACGAACGAACGAACGAAGGAACGAAGGAAGGAACGAAGGAAGGAACGAAGGAAGGAACGAAGGAAGGAACGAAGGAAGGAAAAGAAAAAGTATTTTTGAAAACACTCGGAAAATGCACGAGGCCGGGGTGGGGGGTTGACACGCACACACAAGGCACATACATGCAGCTATGTGAGGTGTGAAAGGGGAGGGGGGGGCGGGTGTACCGTGACTGAAAATGCGAGGGATTCCTTTTTACCCGCTTTCTTTTCCACAGGCAATAAATTCAAGACTATAAAAATCAAAGAAAGCTAATGTAAGTTTTATTAAACTATTTAACCATCACAATTTTAAGGCATTCTGTAACAAAGCAGTGTCAGTGGCACGCTGTATTTTACTAGCCTTGTAAAGTTAAATGAAGGCTTACGGTTTCAGCAACATAGTAAACTATTTTAATCCAAGCAAAGCAATACTGATATTATGCCGCAAAATACGTGAACATGTACTCATATATGGAGATATTTTTTAGATAGTATATATATATAAAAGCATTCAGTCTAAGACAAGCTTTGGAGGTATACAGGAGGTTGTGTCTCCTCAGCTTGATGGTCAAAGTAGTAATGTCATGTGCGTACCAGTGACATTATAAATTTCATATTAAACCACATTATTTGACCGTGTTAATAATCCATTTTCCAATGCCAGAGGGTTAATTAGTTATAACATCGTCCCCACTACTCTTACTACTTACATCTGTTTTTTTCTTTTCAAAAAATGCGTATATATCAGTATTTATGTATATATGCCTGTAATGGACACACACATACATGCATGTGTACGAAATCACCGGGTGTGTGGTGGTCTGTATGTAGTCTCTGGCTTTTTGCTGTCATACTCTGGAGACGAGTGGCAAAGAATAGCGTTTATCTCTATTCCCCCATGATGGTTATTAAAGGCAAAGTGAGTACATCAGCATCTTTCTTTAAAAAAAAATAATAGTAAAAAAAAAAAATCCTTCCCCCCTCCCGGACCCCCACACAACGTTTCAGGAGCAAATCTATGAAGGGATTTTAGCTATTAGCCCCAGCGCTGCCTGTTTCGTGGCTTTTCTAAACTACTGACGTTTTGCAGCATTGCATAAACATAAAACAATCCATCCTTGATATGGAATGCAAGGGCGGATGACAGCGCAGCGCAGCCCCCTTGGCTTCGATTGATTTACGCTGAGACTGACGCTTTATCAGGCACACGAAAAAAGTTTGACCAATCATTTTGCTGGGAGCTCACAACACAGCAGCCCAACTGTACTTTGTTGGCTAGGAAGTTCGAGAAGGGGGTAGAGTACAAATCTAGATCTGTCCTATATATTTTTTTCCCTTCATTGAACCGTGCTTTGTATGATGTCTGAGAATGTCCATTTCTGGGACTCTTAGCAATTATTATGTCGACTCTATTATAAGTCATGAAAGTGAAGACTCGCCTTCAGCCAAATTTTCATCTGGGCAATATACAAGTTCCAGGCAAGCTGGGCATAATGAACATCTAGAATTCCCCTCTTGTAGTTTTCAGCCAAAACCTCCAGTTTTCAGCGCCTCCTGGACTCCTTTGAATCCACATTCTTCTGGTACCCTTCCTGCCGTCTACCATCCATATATTCAACATCAAAGCGTCCCATCTGATAGCAGGTATCTACGGAGCTGGCTGGATCCAGTGCCCAGAGCAGAGAACCTCCCCGGGCAGGGATCTGTTAAGGCAGAGCCGCTGCTGGGCCGTCCCGGGGATGTCCATAAACAGGGAACACAGGAGTACAATTTAGAAACTTCTGCTGGAAGGGAAGGGATCGTTTCCAATCAAAGGCCCAGCTTCGAGGACAATAAAGTTTGTGAAGGAAGCGAAGACAAAGACAGAACAGATCAAAGTAAGTTATAAAAGTGAGGAAGTAAACAGTATAAAAGCTGGAGGAGGTGCAATAAAATGGGACAATGCTGCATAAAGTTTTAAAATCAGGGCTTAAAGAAAACTCTCAGATTGCTGATGCCAACATAAGGGGAGAGGTGGGGAGGGGAGAGGGGTGGCATTGTCTCTGCAGATAAATAAAAATCAAAATAAAAATGAGCATCGTTTCTGAGCAAAACAGAGTCCAGAGCGGACAAAAGCTGGATCAAATCATCCTCTTTCCTACAGAGCGCTGACTCCGGCTGCAGAGATCACTTTTGTAAGCGGGAGCAAATTCGTGCGGGGTCTGCGTGTGGAGGGGAAAAAAAGGGGGAGAAAATAAATGTCGGGGGGAAAGATAGGGAAAGGGGAGTGGAGGGTGGCGATCGGGGGAGAACAAGGGGGGAAAGAGAGAAAATTACGGAGGAAAAGTTCACGTGAGGGAAGTAAACAGCAGCGAGGTCTTTTCCATGCCCGTTGCTCTGATTTACCTCGGCAGATTCAGGGAAAGGCTCCCCTCCTCATATTGTTTCGTGTTTGGTGGTGGTGGTGGCGGTGGGTTTCAGTGTGTGTTTTGTTGTTGTTGTTTGGTTGTTGTTTTCTTTGGGGGGGTTGCTTGTTTATATTTAATTGTTTATTAAGTGTTACGGTTCAGGGTATGAATATTTCACAGCCATGCACCCTCATAGTTAAAAAAAAAAAGGGGGGGGGGGTGCCTCCAGATTAATTAGTTCTTTATTTGTAAGGTAGCCAGATAGGGGAACAGTTAAAATTCTGCATACGTTTTTTCAGTGACCTGATTAGTGTTTTTTTTTTATCTAAAATACAGAAAAGAAAAGCTTTCTCCTTGAAAGTACTTAATACTACTATAATTAATGCTATTATTATTATTATTGTTGTTATTATTATTATTATTAAAATTATGCAAAGGCATTTAAGTAAAAAAGAATCAGAATCTTCACCTCATGCAGTTTCGGTTAGTACCTAGTTTCCATCTGAAAGGTAAAAGTGAGCGAAAGCTTGTGTTGGAGGTGAGAGAGAGAGAAACTTGGCTTCACCGCCACGGTAAATATTTTGCAATGAAAGCCGAAGTTGTATAAACTTCCCGGCTGGAAATGGCAGAGAAACAGCCCCCGCAGAGGGTATAACTCTGCAGAGTGTATGCAGGACATACTGTCACAGTCGTTCTTTTTCCTCCTGAATTAACTTTTTTTTTTCCCACCAACATGCAAGAGCAACAGAGATTGCCATTGCAACCATAGAATTAAAAATACAGTATATTCTCGAGCCTCGTGATTTCCTTTCCTCCGTGTCCAGGATGTTATGGTGACATTTTTTTCCTATCATTTAACTTGCACCATGCACGCGCACGCACACACACTTACACGCGCGCGAAAAAGAAAGTCCTGTTCTATTGTATTGGGCAGAGATCCAGAACAAACTGCGACCGTGAGGTGAATGATTTGAAAGAATTAAATATCCAGGTTCTGTGCTCAATGTCCCTGAAATTGAATATATAAAAATCTTGTCCAAGAAAATGTTATTATAAGTAAGTGCAGGGACCCACTCTAAGAGGATGCTGTGTGGTTTCTATGGCATGTGGTTACGATGCATATTTTGTTTTAAATAATAGTTTAATTTGGGGTAATGTTGAGAGCCTGCCAGGGCGGGAAGACGGAGCTGTTTTGCAGAAAGTACTCCCACCAATTTCCCTGACTATTTCAATTTTTGAAAGTATTTCACAATAATGAATCTCTACACTGTATATGGCACCGGGATCTGTTAATTTATTTGCCAGATTTTAAAGAAGGCATGTGCCAGAACTTCTACTCATTCTCTTGCCAGTTTAGGCACGTGTATACAGTAGGTAGATAAAACAATACTCGCATTTAAAATATCATATATTTTAACGATCCAAGATATAACCAAAAAAATAAAATCAAACCAAATAAATATCTGTTATGAAGCACAGCCCTCCATTGCCATTAAAGGATGGGTAGCAGGATTAACAGTATCAATTATTAACAGCTTTCTTCCTCTTTAATATTTAATTCTGCATATTAGATTAAGTCAATTACATTAAGGAAATAGCCGTGCAAATTTGTAAGAGGCAGTACTTACAGTGGAAGATTAACCGGATTATTTTAAAAAAATATTCAATATATTTAATTTTACAAAGAGGAAATGTTCTGATGGTGCGCGTGTGTGTGTATGTATATATTTATAATGGTCCATTTAATTGGTGTAAAGGTTTATGGCTTCAGTCATAATTTCAGAGAACGTAAAGGAAATAAAATAGAAATACGTGGTCTGTCTATAAACCTTCATTTTGCTTTTCCAGTATTCAGTTACCCAGCGGTCCTCTAAAATTTGCATGTGATTACTAAATGCTCTATTGTTTATTCCAAAAGGACTTCACCTTTGTGTGCAACCTTCCCATAGCACCTTCCCCAAGTACTGTCTGTGGGACTCATTTCTAAAATGTTGTGTCCCGTCCCCCCCCTACCACCCCGCACCCCACCCCACCCCACCCCGGCTTGATTAGGCTTATTCCTGAAATGTGCTTTTTGCAAAGGATTCCCACGTAACTTCTCCCATACGCGAGAGTGACGGGCAGTCTGTTATTTATTTTTGGCTGCATTTCTCCCCTTCGAAGCAGCCCTGCAAATGTCCGTGTCTCTGCATAACACTGTCCAGATCTCCAGCAGGAGAGTCCGGCCAGCCCTCAAAGGATTTTTATGGTATCGAGACCATTTCTTGCCACACAGCAAAACAGGCAGAATTTATGAAAGCTTTTTTTTCAGGCATCGTCTCAATATTATTTGCCTGCACGCTGTGTCTGTAGGAGTGCATCTGGAGACACGTGGGAAAACACATCTGAATTCTATATATAATTTTTGCATTGGTTTCTCTGAGTATAGCATATGGAACGCGCAGATAGGCATTATGCAAATCTGTAAGTGCATATATGTGGGTGTTTTCTGGTGCGGATAGACCTGGAGAAAAGTCGACGGGAGCTCTGCTACTGGGTACAGAAGACACGTGCGCACCCAAACATACGTGTGCGCAAGCACGTATGTGCAAGTGAGCATGTGTGTGCAGACATGAATGTGCACACAGACACGCGGGGAAGTCTAACTCGCTGCTGCTCCTTGCCTGCAGCCCAGACCCCCACCCGCGGAGGCGCAGGGGACAGGCGCGGCAGCTTTTCGGGACCGGGGCACCCCCCACATCTGCGCGGGTTTGTTCGCCCTGATGATGCTGTACTATTATCATAGGGCCTCTGCTGCCAGCTCATATCTCAGCGAGCATTTTTCACTCGGGCGTGCATATCCGTATGTATAATCTTAATATTTGATGGCATGATTAAAACCTTCTGAGAAACACTCAAGCTGCATCGTATTGATCTTGCTGCTTTTCTTTCAGCCAACCCAGCTGCCAGCTGGCTTCACGCCCGTTCCTCCAGAAAAAAGCGATGCCCTTACACGAAATACCAGACCCTGGAACTAGAGAAGGAGTTTTTATTCAATATGTACCTGACGAGGGACCGTAGACATGAAGTGGCCAGACTCCTCAACCTGAGTGAGAGACAAGTCAAAATCTGGTTTCAGAACCGAAGGATGAAAATGAAGAAAATGAACAAGGAACAGGGCAAAGAGTGAAAACCAGAAAAGCAGCACCCCTCCCTCCTTCCCCAGCCTCTGCGGCCGCGCACCCGAACTGTAGTGCTAACATATAAATAACCCAAACAGCGGCAAAACCTTCCCATTTCCCATCTCCATCTTTGCATGCGAGATGTTGCTTATTATTTTTATCTTCCTAGTGTTGTCACGTATGAGGCAACTTAGCAAAAACTGCAGCTCCTCTTTGGAGACACATGCTAGGTTTTGTTTCTATTTTCTTGTTGTCTTTCTCTATTATCATTTTTTTTTCTTCTCCCTACAGCGTTACATAGATACAGGCTCCTGTCTGAGCAGCAGCTTTCTCTGCTTGCATTTTCTCCATGGAAGGCAAGACGGCAAACAAAACTGGCCACAAACAGATCTGGTCCAAGCTCCCACCAAACCACGCTGTGTTTCTTTATCCACGTAAGGACAAAGATTCTCTATAATACTCACAGCACCCCGGTGCACCCAGGCACACAAACACACAGACACACAAACGTTGAGGTGGCCAAGGAACCAGACGATTTAATTAAACTACTGCAAGACAGACACATTCGTAAGACTTGCGTTTAATTGCACCCAACAAATCATTTTCAATTCGTCAACTTTACACTGGGCAAGTCGGTCAGTGACAGCCCAACTCCCAGCTGCGCTGGGTTTCTTTATTTCTTTTTCATTTTCTTTCTTTTTTTTTTTTTTTGTTTGTTTGTTGTTTGTTTTCGGTTGGCGTTATTATGCGGGATTTTTATTTCAATCTTGCCGTGGCAGATATGTGACTTTGACCTGGAAGTTTAGTAGGATCTTTACAGGCAAACATCCTCATCTGGTAGCTTTATATTGAGTCACTTGGAAGAAGAGAAAGACGGGGAAGGAGACGAGAGTGCGTGTGGGGGGCACTCTCAGAGCCGCATTGTAAATTATTTAGGAGAAAAGGGGGCGGAAGAACCCCTGCCAACTTATTCCTAACTTTTAGAGGACAGGAAGAATGGGATTTTCTAGTTAAAAAACTACCTTAGTAGAGCTGTAAGAGAGGGAAAGGTTGTGTTCTTAGTGCTAGCATATTTATAATTTATTGTGAATTGACTTTTCCTAAAGCAGTAGGCTGTTGCAGAGATAAAGTGCCAACCATAGAGTGTGTGTATTTCTTCCCCCTCCTGTTTGCCGAGATGCTTTTAATACTCCGGTGTTGTGTTTTTTTCGCCTGCTCCGTGGTGAAGCGAGCTCACGGCATGTTTTCCCACTGCGACCCCGTTCACTTCGGGGCCCTGCGCCTGGCCGGCCCCGGGGCCGCCGCCTCCCCGGGGAGGGAGCCCCGGCCCGCGGGTGGCACCGGGGGCTGCGGCGGCTCCGCGGCTCGGCGCTCAGCCACCCTTTTCCCGAAGAGCATCCAGTGTAACAAATATAGACCCTAATTGTTTACAAACGAGGTCTCATGTCATGCCGGACGGAGCTGGTTTCTCATCTGACAGATCCGCTGGAGGTTTCTCTGAACCGCCCGTGCGGGACTGGTTTTCCTTTATCTCTGTAAGACTTAACTTTGTTTTGGGAAGGGGGGAGGGAGTGGGTGGCGGGTGGGTTAGTACGAGTTGATTACATGGTGGCTATTGTAAAATGTGTTTGTGGTTGTGTTTCTGTGAATGTTGAAGCTCGTTTTCTGTTTCTATTGTGGCTTTTAAGTATACAAAGAGTTCTTCAGTTGTTAGTTGATGGAAAATACCGAAATAAACCTCTTTTTTTTTTTTTCTTCGTGTGCAAATTTGTATATTTAGCTGCCAGGAGGCTTTCTAGGAACAATGCAAGTGCAAGGTAGCTTGTTTTAATTGGGTGGATGGGTGGGGAAGAGAAGACACATCTATTTCTGTTGTATATGTGAACGAATCAGTGCAAATCTGACTTCATAAGCTACTAACTTGGGTATCCTTAGCATTAGTTTTTGAGACCACTTTTATCTGATGTGAGCAGAGATTGCCCTGGGAGGAAGTGATAGGAAGATCTGCGTTTTTTCCGTGGTTTTTTTTTTTTTTTTCTCCCAAGTGTTCCTGTTTTATTTTGTTTGTTTGTTTCTTCTTTCCATGATCCAGAGATAAGAAACAAGTAGCTGCACCTCGGTGCACCGAAATTTACACCAATTCAATTCCTTATGAAAGGGAAAAAAAATCTTTCACTCCACCAGAAACTAGTGTGTAAGACCATTCCTCAGAAAGTTTGTTTTAATGCCTAAACTTTCCCATTTGAAGCTTTCCATCATTTAGTAGCTCCTTTGGGGCTTCAAAACTTAGGGGGCTTCAAAATTTAACTATTACGTTGCCAGAGAAAGATAAATTTAACTAAACTTCACCCTGTGTCAAAATATCTATTCTCCTTCCTCAAAACTAAATTAAGAAAAAAGCTGCTGCAGATATTCTGAGCTGGAAAAAAAAAAAGTTCTGACGGCAGGATCATTTCTTTAAATCCAAATTTATATATATATACTAAAAAAATAAAAGATACTATGTTGAAGAAGATGATTATGTGTGTTTAACTACGTAATTATTTCAGTTTTATTTGATTCTTCTCAAGGGTGAATGAACTTTTTAATCTGCTTCTTGCTAGGTTGATATATTCCTCACATTTGGAACTGAGCATGCAGTTCACTAAATACACATTACTATATTTTTGAGAAGTGTACCCATGACTTAATTGATGTTTGCAACCCATCGGACACTAGAATTTAGAAACGTTTTTCACTTTCTTTAGAGTTGTGGTAAAGAGCAGATATTTTTAAAACAACAACATAAGGTTCTTTTAAAATAGAATTTAAAATGTTAGTTCGTTTTATTAGGAAATATACTTACTTTTAAAATGTTGGAAAAAACTGTCTTCTGTAGCATCAGCCTGGATGTATTTTCTACAGATGTTTAATGCTCCAGAATAAAAATCGATTTTAGAACAACAGTACCTATATGTCATTGTGTTATACTGCTTCGTCTAAAATTTCATAAATATTTTCATTGTGTTTTTCTGCGTTCTTTAGTGTCTCGTTAAATGTATTATAAGAATCAATTTTTGCTTAGGTTAAAAGTATGTCCAGAGACAAATGGAAATAATTCCTTTCCAGTGTAGCAAGTGCTTACTCGGTCTTTTGCAGATTTGATGCGTTTCTAAATCTTTTTAATTTTTTTCTTTAAGTCAGAGATCGTTAATCTCTGATTGCATTCACCGTTGCTTGCTTGTTTGTTTGTTCTTTTTTCAGGTTTTAATTTTTGCATTCTTGCATCAGCCTTAGGGGACCAGAAGTAGAAGTGCACAGTGGGTAGGCTTTATTTTACTTTCTCTCTGGTTTATACTTCTACTTCCCTATGAAAACTTTGCTAAAGGAAAATTAGAAAACCAAAACAAACAGTGAGAAACCCCACCCTGCCTTCCCTGCTTGGCATCACCTCGGATTTGACACGCGGTTCCTTTTTTCAAGGACTCAATTAGCGGTTACTGTAATTTCGTCTCTAAATTCTTTTGATACTTTATTGCTTGAGAATAAATACAAACGCCTGGAAAGTGTTTCCATCTATATATTAAAAACAACAACGACAGACAAACAAACAAACAAAACCTATTACATCAACAAATATACAAACAAAAACTGAGACCTGCTCAATCCTACAGGAAGCAGGTATTGAGAAACATAACCAAGAATCTTTTTTCCACTAACTTTTAACATAATGGGCGCTCTAAAGGGCAATATTTCACTTCTTTAAAAAATCCTTTCTTTGAGGAAGCTCTGAAAAGAAAACAAAAGAAGAAAAAAGATACTTAGAGCTTATTGAGGGAAGAGAGAGAAAGGGAAGTAACTTGTCATAAAAAAAGGAAAATTCAGTGCAGTGTGCTGCAATAAAAGAATATGACCGCTATAAAACTTTATAGGGTATAAATTTCTGAAGGTTAAGGAACTAAACGGCTGTAAAGCAAACAGTGCAAGAAAACTTTCAGGAACTCCTAAATTACTACAACGACTTGGGAATGTGGGGAAACCCAACGTGTAAAAGCTCTTCTTTCTGCTTCAGTCACATACAAAGTTCACTCCTTTTTATTTTCCCTATTGGAGGGGGTAGGTTAAAAAATAAGAAGGGGGGGGGAGGGAATAAAAGGTAGGGAGGGACTTTTGCTAATTTATTCTTCTCTTGCAGTTTCTGTGAAAATCCAGCACTCTGGATTATACCCTTTGTTGTTGTTGTTCAATTTTTTTATTATTATTATTTTTTCCTTTAAAGCAATTCCAGGCTGCCAGAATGCTGAGCCGTGCACACAATAACACCACCACCACACAGATGCACCCCCACACTCACACTAAGTTCTGGCGAGACGTCTGGGCTTGGGAAGCTCTTTATCGGTTTACAGCTCCGGCCTTCCCCCTCCAGAGCAGAATGACCAATTGTTTAGTCTCGGAATTTGAAACAATAGAGGTTTTCAAAAGCAACCCCATTTTGTCTCTTTTATTGCTAGTAGAGTGACTGGATGGTGGGGCTTTCGCATCGCAGAGAGCGCTTTCAGCGCTGAGCGGTGCAGAGGAAGAAGTCAGCTCTCCTCCTTCTCGCTCTTTTCGCTCCTCACCGCCCTTCGCGGTCGCGGTGCCCCGGGCCCTCGCGGGCCCCTCTCCGCGGGCCTGGAGGGGGAAGCGCCGCGGGGCTGCGGTGCCGCCAAGGGCCGCGCGGTGGCGCCATTGCTCCACGAGAGACGCGCGGCTCCCGCGCGCCGCCGCGGGGCTCCGCGGAACACCTTGATTGGATTAGCGGCAGAGGCCGGGCTGTTCGCTGCGGGCATGAATAATCCCGAGGCATAAAATATAGGGTTAATTATAGCTATTTTTCCGATTTTATAGGTTACATCTATTTTTTTTTCTCCTCGAGGGTAAATTATGTGAGGTTTAAAGAAAAGGGGGGGTGTTAATCTCGTGGCTCTGTGCTGGGATGCAGTGAGAGTTGGGACACGCATCTATTGTAAATGTTCTTAAAAGGGAGGAAAAAAACATCATTTTGTTTTCTGCGAGTTTAGATGGAGGTGGGGGGACAGCTTTATTATCTCAAACCAAAGATTTACGTTTGCAGCACTGGAAAAGAGAGTGGCTCAAAGATTTCGGGGAGAAAGAGGCACATACAAAATCAGGATATTTCTCCTTGGCTATTTAACTTGGCCGTTAGGATGGTTTGCGCTTTCTCGGCTCTTTATTTTATATGTTTTAGCTTTCTTAGCCATCACCTAAAAATGGGATATGCTTTTTAGATTTTGAGCTTTTTTATATACTTCCTCCTCCTTTTGGTAGAACTGCCGCTGTTTCTTGTCTTCATTAATAGGCTTCAAAATGCTACTATATAGTAAATTAATCTAAATTGCTGTGAACTTACCACGTTTTGTTATGCGTATAAATGCTCCAAGGATGCTGTACCAGCAAAAAATGTAAAATTTTAACTCTATTAGTTCACTTCTTCTGGGTACGTTTTTTTCTTCATAATTGCAAGACAATAATTATTCAGACGTTGCAATCCTTATATTCAGCTACAACTAGCACAGAAAGAAAAGACGGCAAATATCTCAACATTTTCATTCAAATTATTATAACAATGCATTTTCTGAATACAATCTCCTCCGAAGATACACAAGAAAATATGCCCATTTCCCGATATGCAGCATTCTGGTGAAGAATGTAACAAATTAAAACTATGCACACAACAGAATAGGAATCATTGCCCAAGCGATTTGACATGATGTTTAAAGAGTCAAAGTTTAAACATCTCAAGACTCTATTTAAACCCTATAAAATGAAATACAAATGTAAACAGATACAGATGAAAAAAAAATATAAGAGAAATACTGCCCTTGTGCA
Source organism: Anser anser (assembly GCF_964211835.1). Classification (NCBI taxonomy): domain Eukaryota; kingdom Metazoa; phylum Chordata; class Aves; order Anseriformes; family Anatidae; genus Anser; species Anser anser. The sequence goes on from NC_139744.1 coordinate 391,401, forward strand.
TTCATTAAAATGCAGAGTAGTGAAAAGTTAAGGTTTACCTAACAGAAGGTTTGGAGTTCCTTCCTCCCTCCCTCCCTCCCTCCCTCTCTCTTTCTCTCTCTTTCTTTCTTTCTTTCTTTCTTTCTTTCTTTCTTTCTTTCTTTCTTTCTTTCTTTCTTTCTTGTCAATTCTCAATAAATCTTTCCTCCACTGGGTATTTATAAATTATCTTCTTTCACACACACACCCCCACATGCACATACATGCGCACTTGTTTTTTCTTATAATAGAAACATTTTCCTTTCCTCGGGAATCTGAGTACAGTATATGAAAGATTTAAGATCAGCTATTGATTTCTAGTGCATTGATGAGTTACCATCACTTCATGACCATAAAATTCTACTGCACTTGATAAAATGTGAACTTCCAAGAGCAACTTCCCTCAAGCCTTCTCAGGCTCCATATATGAACGGGAACGGCTGTTATTTTTTATTTTATAAACTTCAGTGGATGTGAGTACGCCTGTAAACACCCATAGAAGAACATAAATTATTTTCTAAAAATCCTTTAGTCAATTCATTGTTTTGCTTTCTTGAAAATTCTAGCATCGAGCATCCACACACCACGCTGTTTAGTTCTGTTTACTTATGTGCACCATTTCTAGGTTTTTATGTTCAATGATGAAACCAAAATCTGCTCAATCGACAATAAAAGTGTTGAGAAAAATAAAATGTTAACTTGTCTTTTAGGGGGGAAAAGCCTTAATTATACCACTGCAAGTACTTCAACCACAATAATTACTTGAAAAGGCTCTTAGACTCGGCTGAAATTATCCCTACACAAAATAAACGAAACGTATTTACTTAAATTATTTCTCTAAGGGTGGTTTTAAAGTTTTATTCCGTTATTATCTTTGTTTTCTTTCTTTCTTTCTCTCTCCCTGTCTTTTTGTCTACCTTAATTCCTTGCCTATTCCCCCTGCCAATGCAAGTGCTTTTTACCAAAGCCCAACAAAGCAAGGACTTTTACTCTTTTTCATGTTGTGGACAGTTGAAAATTGTCCTTCAGCTTAAGGCAGGCAGGAGTAAAAACGTGCTTTATTCACCTTTCTGTGTCAATACTGCGCAGACGGATGCAACGGATTTCAGCAGAAATCTACCTGGGGAAAATGGAAAATAAAAAGAAATGTTTAGAACAGTGTCTTTAACTCCTACTGAAGGTTGAAGGATTGGAAAATAGAGATGGCAATGCGAGGGGATTGGAGAGGCGTCGTGGGTGTTAGGCACGCTGGGACAGCATTTAAGTTGGGAGGGTTTGGTGTCGTTATTAGCTGAAATACGTCTCTGTAATATTTGCTGACTGCGATAAATGAATTTCAAAATCTACCCCCTGTGTGTTTAGATTGTGGAAAATCGCAGCGTTGGCATCTTAGGGGTAAGTTTACTTCGTTCTTAACAAATGTCAATAAAATAGAAAGCCTCTCTTTCATCTCACTTATCCCATCCCCCTTTTCTCCCTAGTTTTCATAAGTATCATGAAAAAAAAAAGTTATTGAGAACGGGGTGAGGTAGGGAAGCAGCCATCACTTACTGACCATAAAGGTTCTGTTCTGGATGTGATAAGCGAAACAATACTTTTAGTTTGTAATCATCCCCAAACACATCTTGAACAAGTCCTCTGTGTGAGCTGGGCACCGGGGAGGAGGCTGGGAGGGGGCTAGAAGAGAGATTCAAAAAGTCAATGTTATATATGAAAAACTATAATCGTTTTAATTCAATATTGACACCTCAACATCTCGCTGTAATGCGGACGGGTCCAATCGAAACCTCTGTTTTATAGCAGTAGAGGAAAGAACTCGTAAAATCCTAACAGCTTTTATGTAGTGCGGTATAAACAACAACAACATCCCCGGCTTTATGGCATTTTATAGTTTGTTAAACAGTTTACAGCCTTTTTTGGGGCTATTACAAATGCAATTCCCTTCATGTGATAGTTAAACCTTTATCAATAATAAGGAAATTGATCATTAAAATGTTAAATATGACTACCTCGTTTGTTTTAAAATATGTTTAGGGTAAGAAGCTGTATGATTTGATAACTTGTATTAAAATACCAATTACATTTATAGGACCTTTTAAAACTGGTAGCAATTAAATCGTGTTCTTTTACAGTTTTCCAAAGCGACCCTGACATTTAAAAAGGCTAAAACTGCCTCGTTAAAATTTTGAAATTAACGACTGAGAGCGCTCCTCTTTAATTTTCCAGCACTCCCCAAAAAATCAATCTTTTGGGTGGTCTAGGTATGTGATTTGTTGTGAGGCGAGAGATATCTCATTAATGTAGGTAGTTAAACATATTTAATCCGTATATTCACCCCACCTCCTTCTCCCTCTCTCTCTCGCTCCCTCTCCCTCTCTCTCGCTCCCTCTCTCTCTCTCTCTCCCCCCCTCGCTTGCTTTTCCTTCTTTATTCTCTCACACTCTTCCTTTCACAATCATGCAGTGCAGAGTCCGTGTGGAGTAAGGAGAAGCCAATAGGATGAGGTTTTGGTAATAGATGCAAATGATCATGAAAAGACACTGCAAAATATGAAACAACTCATTTGCGCTGAAGTAAATCACTGAAAACTGTTTATGAACTGGCATCTCTTCTTGGAAATGTAAAGCGAGAACTCTTTAAGTGGCGATTTTTTTTTTTTTTTTAGGGGTGGGGGGGAGGAAAGAATTCAATATCATGCAGGCTTAGAGTTTTGATTATATCCTCCTTTTATATTCCTGGAAAACACAAACTGTCGTTGCTTAGCATCTTAGCGCTTTCTTTTTTTGCTGATAGATTCCCGTGGTCAGGTTTGGTTGGCTACTTCTTTTTTTTTTTTTTTTTTTCCTCCTCCGAACAAATATTATTATTTAAATTAAGATGAGCTCTTATTTTGTCAACTCACTCTTCTCCAAATACAAAACCGGGGACTCCTTGCGTCCCAATTACTATGACTGTGGGTTCGCTCAGGATCTTGGGGGCAGACCCACGGTGGTGTACGGACCCAGCACGGGGGGCACCTTCCAGCATCCGACCCAAATCCAGGAGTTTTACCACGGAGCATCCTCACTCTCCAGCTCCCCTTACCAACAGAATCCCTGCGCCGTGGCGTGCCATGGGGACCCCAGCAACTTCTATGGCTACGACCCCTTGCAAAGGCAGAGCCTCTTCAGCGCCCAGGAGTCGGACTTGGTGCAGTACACGGACTGCAAGCTTGCTGCCAGCGGCCTTGGAGAGGAGGCGGAGAGCTCGGAGCAGAGCCCTTCTCCGACCCAGCTTTTCCCCTGGATGCGACCGCAAGGTGAGGCGAGATGGAAAGGACAGCGAAGGAGCGTTTCCAGAGCCCATAAAGTATCTCTCTTTCTTTCTTTCTTTCTTTCTTTCTTTCTTTCTTTCTTTCTTTCTTTCTTTCTTTCTTTCTTTCTTTCTTTCTTTCTTTCTTTCTCTCTCTCTCTCTCTCTCTCTCTCTCTCTCTCTTTCTCTCTTTCTCTCTTTCTCTCTTTCTCTCTTTCTCTCTTTCTCTCTTTCTCTCTTTCTCTCTTTCTTTCTTTTTCTTTTTCTTTCTTTCTTTCCTTCTTTCTGTCTTTCTGTCTTTCTGTCTTTCTGTCTTTCTCTCTCTCTCTCTCTCTCTCTTTCTCTTTCTCTTTCTTTCTGTCTGCCCCTCTTTCTTTCTGTCTGTCTCTCTTTTTCTTTCTTTCTTTCGCTCCCTTTTTCTTCTCCAATGACTGTATTTTACTGCTTTATGAGGGTAAACTTTTGCACTTGTAAATTGCTTTATAGTTTAATTACCCTGAAGGAGACCTTTTCTTCTGGGGGCTCAGCGAGCCGGGCTTTCAGTGGAAGGAAGCATCCTTAAAGTTTATGGCACTTTTACAGCCTTAAAAAGCCTCTCATTTTTTGTTTTGCGTTTGGTTGGGGATTTTGGTGGTGCTGCTTGCTCTCCCTGGGCTGCAGCTTTTTTTTGTGTGTGTGTGGGCAGCCTCCTGGATCCCAGGGAGCCGGAGTATGTTGTTGTTGTTGTTCGGGTAATAAGTGTACAAGTGAAGGCTTTAGCTGGGCTGCTTGGAATGGGCTTGTGTGTGACCCTCCCCCTCCTCCGCCACCATCACCCTTTTCCTTTACAACCATCTTCCCTTTTATAATATAATACAACAGTCTTTCCTTTTCCCTGTTTGCTTCCTGCCTTTGCTTCTGCGAGTCCTTTCTTCCTCCCCCTCCCGTGTGTGTGTGTGTGTGGGGGGGGGGTGAGTGCATGTGTGAGAGTGTGTGTGTCTGCGTGTCTGTGTGTGTGTCTGTGTGTGTGCGCGCCTATTCCCGAGCCTGGTTTATGTATCTTTCAACCTCCTTCTCTTCTTCCCCTTTCCACCCAACCTTTGCAATTCCCCAGCAGCCGCTGGACGGAGGAGGGGGAGGCAAACCTACAGCCGCTACCAGACGCTGGAACTGGAGAAGGAATTTCTATTTAATCCCTACCTGACCCGCAAACGGAGGATCGAGGTCTCGCATGCCCTGGGATTGACAGAAAGGCAGGTCAAAATCTGGTTCCAGAACAGAAGGATGAAATGGAAAAAGGAAAACAACAAAGACAAGTTTCCCAGCAGCAAATGCGAGCAGGAAGAACTGGAAAAACAGAAAATGGAAAGAGCCCAGGAGGTGGACGAGGAAGGGGAAGCACAGAAGGTGGACAAGAAATAAAAGCATTTTTAAGGACTGAAAGGCAAGCGCTGCTGGGGTGGAAGAGCCCCTAAGCCCCACATTAATGGTAGTTAATGTAAGGGAGGGGTGGGAAACAACAATGCATAGAAAAGAGAAAGAAAAAAAAAACATTTTATTGCTGTAAAACAATATAGCTGTAAGCACCACTTTCCTGATTATCCTTTGAAACAATGAACAGTATGCAAAAGTGGTCTGGAGGTCTCTCCTGCCTTTTGCCAGTTATTAACTAGTGGTAGTGTAACGCAATAGCTTATGTAAAACATGACTGTGAATTTTTTTTTCTCTCTCTCTGTCTTTCTGTCTCTCTCTTCTTTCCTGGGGGGTGGGTTGGTTAACATAGCTTTCAATGCTATAGAAGTTATGTGAAATTACATTTGTGCACTTTTTAAAAAATTTCCACTTTTTTTGTTGTGGTTTATCTGTATGTACTGGAGGTAGCGATTGACACAAACATCCCAACAACATGAAACTGCCTATTTATGCTACAGTTATCTCTCTCTTTCTCTCTCTTTACTTTCCTTACTTCTGTTCTTATGTTCGCTTCATTTTTTTTGTTTTGTTTTTTTCGATTTTTGAATGTCTCTTAAAAAAAAAGAGAAAAAAAACATTAAAAAACGTTTTCCTCTCCTTTAGTTAGCATGCGCACAGTGAAGCAAGTTGTAAAGTGATCTTTAGGTTAACTGTGAAAAAGAATGTATACTGTATACGTGAATTACTTTATTGGGGGAACTAATGATATATTTTGTTGTTCTTTCATCACTTTGTTCTATTGTCTAAACCTGGAAGCAGCGGAAGAAAGTTACAATAAAGTTTACAAGCGAGAATTCCGTGACATCATTCTTTTACCCTGCTCCATTTCCTCCAGGACCACTTTGATAGAAAGGAAATAAAAGTCATTGTGTCGGAGCTGCAGCCCTCACCATCAAAGACTTCTTCGCCTGTAGAGATGCTGGCAGGCTGGATCGCTGCTGGGACAGGCAGAGGCAGGGGCTGGGGCTGGGGAGCTGCATGGGAACCGTGGAGAAGGGGCCGGGGCGGGAGGGGGGGAGGAACTGCGATGGCTTCTTCTGTTGTTGTTTCTAACTGTTCATGTGTGGTGACAGGTTGGGAAGCTGTGTGGAAATCCTTCCTGAAGGTAATGTGTGTTTTCCTTCCTTCCTTCCTTCCTTCCTTCCTTCCTTCCTTCCTTCCTTCCTTCCTTCCTTCCTTCCTTCCTTCCTTCCTTCCTTCCTTCCTTCCTTCCTTCCTTCCATTCTTTCTCTCTTTCTCTCTTTCTCTCTTTCTCTCTTTCTCTCTTTCTCCCTCCTTCTTTCTCTCTTCTTTCTCTTTCTCTCTCTTTCTCTTTCTCTCTTTTCTCTCTCTCTCTCTTTCTCCCTCTTTCTTTCTCTCTTTCTCTCTCTCTTTCTCTCTCTCTCTCCCCCCCTTCTCTCCCTCTTCCTCTCTCTCCCTCTCCCCTTCTCTCCATCTCTCCTCCCCTTCTCTCCATCTCTCCTCACCCTACTTTCTCTGCACGATAAAGCCCAGGTCTGAATCACTGTCCTTTCTTCCCACTGGTCTGTCTGCAAAATCGCCAGTTGTGCGGCTGAGCTGTTCTCTACCCTTTCGTCTAGTGAACTCTCCTGCCATGGCAAGAGAGAGCGTATGGTGTATGGGGATGCTCACACATCCCCTTGCAACTTAACCTTGGGAAAAGGGAAACAGTGCAAATCCTAGATGCACATCCACCATTGTCTGAGCTGCTTTTCGTGCCACCCCCACCCCCCAAAAAGAAAAAAAAAAAAACAAGTCACATTTTGGAAGGTCTCTCTGCTTCTCCAGCAGAAAGCAAATCAGCCAGCTGGTAACGCTTTACTTATAATTGTAATTGAGTCCTGCAGAACCGCTGACACGCTGAACAACGGATCTGTACAGTCTTTATTTTTTGCAACAAGAAAAGCAAATGCCAGCTCAATACGAAACTCAAAGCCCGTGGCACTGGAATAAATTAGATATAGAACTGAAAGGCATTTGGAAAAAGAATCCTGAATCTATTAGGTATCAATCAGATATTTGTCCTTTGGGGGGTGGTCGCAGAGGGGGAGAGGGTCAAGGGGGGAGGAGAGGAAATTATGTACTGTCTTGTGAAAAAGTACCTCGGAGCCAGGGAAATGGTGCGAAGGAGGGAATTTTAGACGGGATCAATAAAAGGATAAATAGAGCTCCGCTCCTTTTTCTCCAGCAGAGAGAGACCGAGAGGGAGATGCTGGTTTATCAGCAACGTGCTTTTACACCCCCCTCGCCTTTCTCTTTCTCCCTCGGTCTCAGCTGAAAACTGATTACAGGTTGCTTATCGACTCCAGCACAATTTCACCCCTTCCAGCATAGATCTTGGAGGGTTTTATATCGCATCAATTATTTATCATATTTTATAAATCCAGCAGCACTACAATTTTTTGCCCCTGAGGAGGGAGCGGGCGGCGATTGGCGCCGCCGGAGCCACGTGCCCACGCGTCACATGGGCCGGGAGGAAAAAGGGCTCCTTTTTGGTGTAAATCTGGACTCTAATTCCGTAATATATCACGGTACCTCGTAAAACCGACACTAAAACGTCCCGACCTACAAATCACCCGGCCAAATTATGAGTTCATTGTATTATGCGAATGCTTTATTTTCTAAATATCAAGCCGCAAGTTCGGTTTTCCCATCCGGAGTCTTTCCCGAGCAAACTTCTTGCGCTTTTGCCTCCAACACCCAGCGAACGGGGTATGGGGCCGGATCCACTCCTCCCTTCGCCGCCTCCATGCCCGGGCTCTACTCCAGTGGCAGCGCCGTGCACCCCCAGGCCCCCACCATGTACTCCTCCGGCTACGGCCTGGAGCCCAGCTCCTTCAACATGCACTGTTCCCCCTTTGAGCAAAACCTCTCCATGATGTGCCCGGGAGATGCCTCCAAGCAGAATTGCAACAAAACGGACCAGAGGGACTCAGATTTGCAAAGCGACAGTAACTTCCGCATCTACCCCTGGATGAGGAGCACAGGTAAGCCCAAGCCTCCTTAAAGAGAGGAGCCCGGGGAGGTGGGGGGAGTGTAAATTATTTTATGGCGTGCGCGGGGGGTGGCGGAGGGGGAGGGGAGGGGGGGAATTGTCCCCAACTCCTTTCATGACGTTTCATCGAAAACGAATCTCTGTCTTCAAAAGGGAGAGAGAGAGAGAGAGAGAGAGAGAGAGAGAGAGACCCCCGCAATAAAGCCATCCTTTTAGCTTTAAATATTTATTAGTGTTGCTGGGGCTGTGTATGTGCCATCCAAAAGGCAGTTTGTCTTTGAGAGGACAGACAGAGCTGCAGAAATAATGGCCATCCCCTTCTTCTCCTATATTTACAGGATGAAGATTGTGCTACCCCTACGTAGATATAGATATAGATTCTGAAATGAACTGTTTATGGGAGGTACCCGCAAGCTTGTTTTGTTAGGTTTCAAAACCTTCATTTGCCAGCCCCTCACCGCAATGTCCCAGATGCTGCAATTAAGCCTAGCATGTTACCATCAGAAACAGCAACACATCATTCCTTGTTCAGTAAAAACCCTTCTCTCAAAACCCAGACATTCCAGCCGGGATCCGGATGGATGGATGGATGGATGGATGGATGGATGGATGGATGGATGGATGGATATAAGGACTGTGAGAGGGAGAGCACGTTTATCCGTGTGACCGCCAGAAAAACCCAAGCCAGGCAGGCGGCACGAGGAAGCGTACTGTGTGCTCTGCGCCCTGGGGAAGTCTCTTAGGAGGCGGTGGGACTTGTCCTGGGGCGCTCAGCGTGGCCCTGCCCGCCTCGGAGTTGGGGCTTCCCGGGCAGCTGCCGCGGCGCTGGCAGCGCAGCCCCGCGGGAGGCCGCGCAGAGCTCCGCGGGGAGCGGAGAGGGGGCGCCCCGCAGCGGGACGCGCTGCCGCCCGCTTCTCCCCCAGTGACCCACGCCGCGCCGGGCCGCCGCGCTGCCTGCGTTCACGAGAGTGCTCCATCTCCGTGTATTAGTGTCAATTAACATTTAATAAACATCCCGTTCCCTCGCATGGGAGCGCCCCGGCTCTACCCGGGCCCGTGGAAGGAGCGCCTGAGGCCGGGCTTCCCTGGGGCTCCGGACCCCAGCCGGGGCACGCCGGCCGGCGGTGGTTATACTCGTGTGAGACTGGGAAGAGGGGAGGAAGGCGCTGCTGTCCTGTCTGGGAGACGAGAACGCGTGAGCTCATTTCTACAGACCCCCGGCTTCGCCGGAGCCAGATTGCAATTTGAGAGCATCCCTGAGAACAAACCTCAAGCTGCAGCCAAATTATGGGAATGTGTCTTGTTAGTAAATTTCGGGGGCGACCGGACTGTGGGCCAGACTCCCTGCAAAGTAAAGGAGAAAGAAAACAACACAGCAGCCAATGCACTGCAGCTTATAAAGGCAGGAGATACCATCACAGCTATTTGGTGGTCTGTTCTTTCCACTACCTGCTCCACTGTTTGTTCACTTTTATAGTTGATTTATCAAAGACCAAATATTTCTGGTCGTAAACACTTCGTCTCTGCTTTTATCTGACCTTAGATTTAAGAAGCCCTCCGCCTCTCCCCGCCCCCCCCCCCCCCTTTCCCCCTTAGCATGTGACGCTGCGAGGAACAGCACTAGAGAGGGCTTGGAAGCAGAGAAAATGCACGAGCGTCCCTGTACTCCAAACCCTGGATGCTCTGGGATGTGTTCTGCCTAAAACTAGGGAAACTCGACCTCGGTCGTAAAAGCGGGTTCTCGTCCGCCGCCCGACACCCCCACCTCCCACCCACCCCCCCCCGCCTGATGCCCACTGTGCGATCGCGCTTGTGGAATTTCATCAGCGAGCAGAGATAGAGTTGTCATCCCTATTCAGCAGCAGTTTATGGCTCTCCTTCAGAGGATTTTACAACCCACATTCCACAACCTGCAGATTTTTGCTTTACAGCTAGCATGGCTATTTTACTTTTTTTCTCCTTTTAATGACTAGGTCTTTTCTTCTTTTAAAAAGAAAAAAAAAAAAGAAGAAGAAGAAGAAGTAGAAGAAGAAGAAGAAGAAGAAGAAGAAGAAGAAGAAGAAGAAGAAGAGGAAGAAGAAGGAGTCTAGTGGAATGTGTGGAGGAGAGGCCGAGAGCTGCTGTTTGCTAACCCGAGTTCTTTGGGAAATAATATATTATACTGTAGATATACACTTACATGGAAAATAGAGCCAGGATTACAAACACCATATTGTATAATTATTTCCAGTTGGACTCAGGAAATGTCGGTTTGGAACGGGGTGTGTGTGGAATTAAGGGTCGGGCCCTTTCCCGAGCCCTGCTCAAGGACAACAGAATAGTAGTGGCGAGTCTGGGGTAGGTGTTGAAGCATTCTCATGTATGCACACACCCACAGGAATAGTCCGAGGGTAGCAGCCCCCATGTCAGCCCCTGCCTGCACAGCCCCAGTGAAACAGAAGTCGCTGCTGTGCCCAAAACATTCCTTGAAATAATTAAGACCATAAGACACCTTCTAAGCAAGCACCCTGATGACAGCTTTAAGAGAGGACAAATAGTTGGATCTGGGTAGGTATCAGATGCCTCTCACACTCTTGCTCGGTGTTTGTGTGTGTGTGTATTTATTCCCCAACCATCCTAACTTTCTGGCGCCTAAAACTAAAGTAGGAACTTTGAGTTTGACTGGTGCTACGAGGGCAGGAAACTTTCTGAAGTTTGCTGTTCGTTCACGCACTAGCTCGGAGCCACACGCAGGCACAGGCTTATCAGGGATGCATGCAAAAAAACACTGCACGCATTTCCTAGAGTAAAGAAAATTAAATGTGCAGTGGTTTCAAAGCTAAGAACATGAAGAGTGAAGTTGGAAAAGCTTCTAGAATGCGGAGGTGATTTTGCAAATAAAAAGGCAGATAGTCTCATGTTGCACAGTTCATCCGAGGATTTTGCACTCCTGTGGAACTCAAGTGGATGGTGCTTGCTAGGCTGCACCAAAAGACAAAAGCAAGAGGGTAAAACCTAACCGCAGCATCAAAACAACACTCCCTCCCCCACCTCAAAAAAAAAAAAAACAAAAACACTAATACGGATCTAATTTTGCTTCCCAGGCACTGACAGAAAACGCGGCCGCCAGACCTACACCAGGTACCAGACCCTGGAGCTGGAGAAGGAATTCCACTACAACCGCTACTTGACGAGAAGGAGACGCATCGAGATCGCCCATGCCCTGTGTCTCACAGAGAGACAGATCAAAATCTGGTTCCAGAACAGGCGCATGAAGTGGAAAAAAGAAAATAAAACTGCCTGCTCTGGCTCCGGCAGCCAGGAAAAGCCAGACGTGGAGGACGACGAGGAAGAATGAAAGGGCAAAATGTGGATCCAGGAAACGTGAAAACCCACGCGAACAGAAAAGGGGAAAAACACACAGAAGAAAAGACTATATATTAAAATACATAAATGAGAAGTGCATAAATAATTAAAAACATAGGAATGATACATTGTGTTTCCTGACACTGAAAAAAAAAACTACCTATATTAAAGTCTTTTTTTGGGGGTGGGGGGAGATAAGACAATAGAATGAATATCTACCTATTAAATGTGGCTTTAGAGTCAGAATAGACACATTTTTCTATGTGAGTCTTCCGATAGTACAAGTAATTTGTAAATCTCCGTTTGTATTTCGCTGTGTACTTTTTGGTATGAAGTAATGTGGTCGTGTTTAGCACCTTTAATTTAGAAAATGTGACCTGAAAGTCTGAATGCAAATTATACTTAGCGTATATAGAATCGTGTACATAATATGAATGATTATCACCCCTTTTCCCTGTAACCTCTGTGGTTCTTTTCACGTTGCTATGCTGTTTTGTCTGTGTATATTTTTACTGGGATTTCTTCCCTGTTCACGTCTCTAGGAAAAAAAAAAAAAAAAGGAATTAATATTGTGCTACGTAAAATGTTATATATCGAAGTAGCAATTTATTTAATGGCAACGTGTTGCTTTTTGTTCTTCCCTCGTCTGTGATGACTATTCTTCGAAATAAAAAGTAAATCTCCAATATTCCAGAATCACGTTGGGTTCAGTTCCCTTTTCATATTAAAACAGTACACAGGCTTTTGGATTTAATTTTTTCCCCAAGGAAAATATGTATAGTAAAAGATCTTTTTTATATTAAAACATGCCACGACCTGTAATCTTAATCTTCTCTTTCTTTTTTAGCAAGGTCACTGCTAAAATCTATTTCAATAGATTTCAAAGATCAATATAATACCTTTTTCAACAGATTTGGCAAAAATATAAAAATATAACTATTATTCTGGGCTCTGGAAATGCGGGCTGGTCATCTCTCTCTTTCTCTCTCTGGGATTGTGCTGTGGCGATTACTGAAGTAGGTAAAAGTATAAAGAAGGAATGCGAAGAGGCCAGAAGCAGCCCAAACAGTCTTTCCGCCCTTTGTTTTAATTCTCTTCTTACACCCCCCCCCTTTTTTTTTTTTTTTGAGAGAGAGATTCTCCCTCTGCTTTTCAATTACCTTACTGCGGATTAGAACTATTTCATTAGTACCAAATAATGTTTAACATCAAAGCGCGCATAAAATAAATTAAAGCAATTAAACGCAGGAAAATCACCAATGCAAAACAAAAGTGAGTAACTTTAAGCACTTGCGCAGGAACCAACCTTCGCCGCCCTTTCCCCCTCCCGTGCCTGTTTGTTTATTTACATTTCCAGGGTGCGCAGTAAAGACGCGGATTCCTCCAGCGGAGGCTGCACATAACTTGCTCGACAAATGTATGCTCAAGATGCACACACGGAAAAAATCAGACAGCTTTGGAAGCACTTCTGGCTTTGCAATGGCAGCTTTCCACCTTTCCTTCCTTGCGGCTCTGTCTGCCTGCCTTTTCACCACCCGCCAGCATAGATGACTTCATGTCTTAAGTGAAGGCGCACAGGGCGTCTTTAGCAGGTTCCAGCGAAAATAAGATGCCACGTCAAGTATCGGCGCGCCCACATCTATCATACAGATTTGCAGTATATACTACATATCCTAATTATGGCAAGACCATTGTTAAAGAGAGCAGCTGTTATGGCTTCTGAACACTGAAATCCTACTTGAAGAGAAGGGTAAATAAAGGGAACTTCCTTTTTTCTTGGTGAAATCCGTTGGTGCAATCTCTTCGCATAGCGAGGAAAAAAAAAAAAAAAACAGTTCTAGAAATTTCCCCCTAGTCCTGGAGCTCTGCTGCATTGGCACGGCTTTCTGCCCCCTTGGCACGGACCTCTGCCATCGGGGACAAGCAAGAATTGAGGAGGATTTCATAAAAAAGGCAAAACGTCCCCCACCGATGCCTTAATACCATGAACCCAGGGCAGCGGCTTACCGGCGGGGCATCCCGTCACCCCCCCCCCACCTTGTAGAGGGAGCCCGGTGTCTCCCCGGGGGTGATCAGCCGTGGGGACCCGGTGAGGCACGAACCCCACCGGCTCTGCTCTGCCCAGGGCATGAGCACCCCGGCCACGGTCTACTTTTATTTCCTTTTTTTTTTTTTTTTTTTACTTCCCTAAAACCTGGTAATTGCCCTTTTCAGCAAAAAAGGTTCCCAATTGAGTAAAAAAAAAAAAAAAATCCCTCCCGAACCCCACTGTTTTACTATGTCTTTACACATCTAAAAACCAAACCCCAGCCCAATCTCTTTATTTCAGAGGAGTTATTGTTCATAGCCTATTACGTGAGAAATTATTCGATCATTTCTCTCAAACACCCCCCACATGCAACCAAGGGGGGAAGAATCCCTGAACCCCCTTTCATATTCTTTTATTTTTGTTTTAAAAAAAAGATGGCGGCTAAGAAAAAGACTGCTGTTAAACCGGTCATGAAGAAATGCAATAAATTCCTTGTTGTTTTATGAAAATTTACAACTTTGTGATAGAACTTTATGAGTGGCTGGGTTCTGGGATTGGCCAGAGCCGGTCATGTGGACTGCTAACCGTGAACATGAACTTTTTATTATTTCCCATGTGGTTATATTGCACCATTCTTCTGTCCGCTGCACCTTGGGTCGGATCAGTGTCCTCTATAGGGCTCTCGCCTCTTTACATTTTTTTACTTTTGTGTATAGGTTCGATAGGGCTAAAACAGGGGAGAGAGGAGGGGGGACGCTTGTGCACACATCCACACACGCTCATAGACACCCACATCCGCACACACATAGGAAAAGAGGTGCTTTATTTTTATTTTTATTTTTTTTTTAAATTCATCTGTTAATTTGCCTGCTGACTTGGAATCTCAGTAGTAATGGAGGGACAGAGGAGATTCTGGACCGAGTGGAGGCTATCATTTTTCAAAGAGGGAAGTTACTCCATTTTCTATGCAAATGACAGAAATGCAAGAAGCTATCACAAGTCAGAGAGGCAATCGACGGCTATCAGGTTGGGACAATATTTGTCAGCTAACAGATAAGCAAACGCTGTCTCTCTGTCCCTATATATTTACTTATACCACAGAAATGGACGTCAAAAGGTAAGGGAATAATATCTGTTTCTCTTAATTTAATGTTTTCATTGAGAAAATGTATTTGTCAATCTGCCTTTTCTATCCCAGTCCCCATTTTCCTCTCTCCCCCTACCCAAGGGGACAAGTAGAAATAAAAGGGTGGAGTGAGGAAGAAAGGAGACACTGGAAGAAATCAGGGGTGGTGGAAATCTCTTTAAGTGAAATTTTCCCCTTAAAAGTGTAACATAAGGTGGGAAAAGGAGGGGGAGAAGAAAGAGGGAAAAAATGAATAAATGGGGGGACGACAGAAAGAGAAGGAAAGAAAGAAGGAAAGAAGGATGGAAGGATGGAAGGAAGGAAGGAAGAGAGAGAGAGAGAGAGGAAGAGAGAGAGAAAAGAAGGAAGGAGGAAAGAAAGACAAAGAAAAAAATGAAGGAAGGAATTGAATGGAATAAGAAGAAAGTAGCCTGTAAGGTCACCTGGAGATTGTAGAGTTGGAATGAAGGATTTTGCAGTAGATCGGTGATGAAGGCTTTTAGATACTGTCTTAAAAAAATTACCAAGCCCTTTGTGGGTAGTTGTCGTGTTTTGTTTTGTTTTGTTTTGTTTTGTTTTGTTTTGTTTCCCTCGCAAAATCTCTTGACAGTTTGCCTGTCTTTAGGCGCCCAGTAATTTGCCGAAGTTTGTGTGGAAGCCAGTTGGGTTTTGCGTTGCTCTCCAGGGTCATTATTATGTGGGTGGTTTCTTCAAAGAGGGCAGTTCACGGCAGTCCCCAAGAACAAGGTTCTGAAAATTGGGGGTGGGGGTGGGGGTGTTGGAGGGATGGGGGGGGGGGTGAGGGGGTGAGGAAGAGAAACGAAAAGAGAGAGATTAAAAAAAAAAAAAGATAATAAGAATGAAGCCAACCCAGATAGCAGTGCTCTCATTGCGATTCTTTTTTGTTATTGTTTTTTTTTTTTTTCTTCGTGAAACTCCCAAATGAAGCTGACGTTGCGACGCAATAAGCCTCCCCGTATTTAATTGCGTTTTTCAGTGTTAACGGGTCTTTACGGATTTTCATACCGGAATACCGGGTAGGGTTTCAGACCCACGTTGTGTTGGTCCTTTTCCACAGCTTGCAACCAGGTTTTGTGCAAGTTTCCCCCCGTGTTTTCTCTCCTCTGCCTGTCTGATACCCTAACGTTTGCCTTCGGTTTTAGGAGAAATTGTCCGGAGATGCCCGTCATTTTGAATGCGTTTTTTCTAGACTTCAGGTTGTTTAAATAGTACTAATTGCTACTGTTATGGGGTGATTTTTAAATAAGATGTAGAAGCCTCTATATGTGAAGCGAGATTGAGTAATAAGAAATTCATTACTTAAGCATAAACCATTTTATGACGTGCCAATTTATCTCACCTAATTTCAGTGTGTCTGAAGGTTGCATGGACCAGAGTAAATGATCGCAAGCCGTGGAAATAATAAACAGAAGGTCGTTTTTAAAAGATATTTCTTCCCGAACCTGTTACATTTTTCATAAATCACGGGAAAAAATATAATGCCGGTTCGCACGCCTGTTTTCCTCTAAGTCTCTCCGCGCTCATTTTCTTCTTTTTTTTCTTTCCATTTTTTTTTCCAATTCTTAATTAAAAAACAAACAAGCAAATAAATAGAAACCTTGCTCCATAACGCTTTTATGCCGATTCTTCCACATCCTGCGTGGGCAACCACTTGTGGAAACCTCGCACTTCGGTGCGGGCAAGTCTTTTTAACCTCGTCAGCACGGGTCGGCGTGGGATGGCCGAGAAACCTCCGAGTGCCCCGGGGTGGGGGGCCCGCGCTGCTGCCGGCGGGCGCCCCTCCTCGCAGTCTTCCTGCTTGCTAATTTAAGAAAATAAAATTAAATAGAATAAAACGAAGGCAGCCCCCGGCGGCGCCGTTCCCCCGGTGCCGCCGCCGCGCTGCGGGGCTCGCCCATTCCCCGCCGTCTGCTGCCATCTACCGTCGACGGCTGCGGCCGGCGGCTCCCCGGGGGCTCCCCGCAGCCGGTGCCCCGCCGTGGGCGGCTCTGCCCGGGTCCTCTCTCCCCGGCCGGGCGGCCGGAGCAGGCGGCCGGCAGCGCCCGGCGGGGCCTGGCTCCGCGCTGCTCGGGAAGGGGAGCGGCTTTCGAATGCGTTTCCACCCTTGAGGCTTGGTGCCCTGCTGGGAACTGCAAATGGGAGATTTGCTTTTAGCTGTTTGCGTGGTCTTACAGTGTCTGAATATGCGTACGCGGGATGCGCTTGCACATATACGGGCACTGACATGGGCAATGTACACCCCGTACGAGTGTGTGTTGCTCTGCGCACACCCCGATGTGTAGTGCTGTGTGTGTGCAACTGTGTGTTTGTTCCTTGCCGTGTGTGTATAAATACATACATGCATATACATTCAAAGGCTATCTATCTCTCTATCTCTCTGTTTATCTATCTGCACACACACGGAAGATGAAAGATAGCCGGTTGTTTGCTGAGCGTGAACACAAGCGGAGATCTTGTAAAATGAAACACGGTAATGACGTATGAGGCAAAGGCGAGGCTGGGGATTTCAGCTAATCATAAAAGGCAGAGGAGCTTTTATTTATTTATGGCTTCGAGTGGTCATTTCAGTGGGCTCTGGAAAAGATATGTCAAGTCGCATACACAAAATTGAGGTGGTTGCTGGGGAAGGAACAGAGAGTAAAGGCAGACGACGAATCACTTTTAAGTTACTCTGAGCTTTGAAGGGACAATGCGTGTCTGTTATTTTAAAAGGTTTCTCTCTCCTTCCCTCCCTTCCTCCCTCCCTCCCTCTTTCTCCCTCTCGTTTTCTCTTTCTACCACACAGTTTCCTGGCAACTGTTTATGTCTAGGCTAGTGACACTTTCTCTAAGAAAGTGAGATGCTGAGTGACTACATGTATAAAAAAAAAGGGGGGGGGGGCAGACACGACGACTTTCCTTTGACTAACAACATCCATGATTAACTTATTCTATGTTGTAATTCCCAACACCTCGCAGCATTCGCCTTCCACATTTTATGACATGTATCGGCTTCTCCTTACCTTCTCCTACGTATCCAATCCAATCTACTAGCAGCCCCCTTCCCCCGGTCTCAGGGTTTTCTTTTGCCGAAATAGTTCAGTATGAATGCATTTTGACTACCCCAATGTCCTTACCCCCCCCGCTCTCCCTCCTCCGCCCTCCCCTTTTTGTTAATAATTAGCTGCACTCTTTAATGGAACAATGGTAGATTATTATTACTTCTTTTCAAAGATCCCATTAAGAAGGTTATTATGCACTGCACGGGAAGTCAGGTAAATTAAACTTAAATTGCTGGAAATTAAGTTTCAGATGGTTATGTGCGGAGAGAGCAAGTATTTTTTTCTACACCTTCAGGGGTCATTGTTTTAAACACGCCAGCACTGCAGCGCATACATGACTTCTGTGGTTGTTTCTTTCCCCAATGTGATTTTTACTGTGCATGAACATCACAGGGGAGGCTTCTCTGCTGCCAATTGCTTTCTATGTCTGACTCCAGGAACAAGTTTTTTTTTTTTTTTTTTTTCCCTAAGTGTTTTCGTGGTATTTACTTGACTTTATGGCTGCAATAAGTCCCTCGGTAGGGAAACCCCCGCTGTGTTCTCACTTCAGAAGGATCGGGAATTCCAGCTCCACATGAAAAAGAGTTTCATTTTTTATTGGAACCAACTGCACTGAACTTTCTACCAAGTTCTTAGCCGGTTTAGCTTTCACACAAGAAATGCTCTGTTCTGTTTGCATTTCGAAATGTTTGGGTGTTGTTTTAATCCCCTCATCTATTTGCCTTTCTCTACTTTGTGGAGTAGGCATTTGCTGCCCAGAAAAGCGAACAAAAATCGAGACCTTCCTGGGCAGATAGCTGTGATTGTACATACTGTAAATACGTCTCTTTATCTTTATTTATACCCCGCCAGTTGAGTGATGTCAGTCAGGAGAGGAAAGACGGGTTCCCAGCGCAGAATGAAATACGTTATACCACCTTCTGGCGTCTCTTGCAACTTCCCCGGTTTATTGCTCCTTAGCAAACCCTGTGCCTGTTTTTAAGCAGATGAGGCCAAAGACTGAATAAAGATATGCCAATGAGTACGGTCAAAGACAAATCTAACTTAAGGGCTGCTGTATAAGCTTGCTTCTGCATCCGTTATCCTTTGCTCTGTGTCTCCGTCCCTCCCGGCTTGTCTGGCCCTAGAGTCGTCCAAAGAAAATACCGCAAAATCGGTCTCAGATTTACATGGGGACTTTGGCGGAGAAGACAGGAGATTGTCTATTAAGTAGCTATAATAATAACTCAATATTTATTTATTTATTTACTTTGGTAAAGCTATTTAGATGGGGAGAGAAACCACCTCTGTGCTTAATGTACAGTTCTCTGAGATTTAGTGCGGTTTAAGACCTCTGCTAGAATTTGCATGCATTATATGTGGCAAACCAATTAGACTGCGGTTCAGACCCTTCAAAATGCACTATGACACATTTTTTCAGGTTGGAAATAATGTTTTCTTCTTATTTTATTTTATTTATTTTTTTTATTTTTTATTTTTCTCCCACAAATAACCGTCTGCAGTGTCAAGAGAAGCTTCACCCTTCTTCTAAAAAGCGGGATGTATTAATGTTATCTATAGCGTGTCTAAAATGTTAGCAATTAGCAAGCGGACAGATTACATTCATTTTATTTTCTTATATAATGGCGACAGTCAAGCCACTTAAAAAGTCTGTTTTAGTCATAAATGCGCTAAAACGAGTAGCATTTTACTGCTGTAAAACATGGGGAGGGGATGGGGCGGTGTCAAACTATTTTGAAGAATTGACTTGCAGCGAAGTCATGAGAACTGATAGAAAATATTATAGTAAGCATTTTCAGCAGATGTACTCACGCGTTGAATTATCAGGACATCAATTTCTTAGCCAAAAATGTGCAGGCAAAGCTGATCATGCCAGATAATCGCTGTTTTTGTAGTGCTACCAATATTGTGTAATTCTCAAATCAAATGTATGAGCTGTACGGCTCCTGCAAAGCAGTTAACTTCAATCTCTCATCCGATCTTTTTTTTTTTTTTTCTTCTCTAGTCATCGTTCCCTTTCAATCTTCCTTTTTTTTTTTTTTTTTTCCCTTGCATACCAATAAAGTAGATCTACGTAAGTTTGGGTCCACTCCATACACAAAAGGAAACTCTGCAAGAACAAATATAAGAGATATCAGTCAGAGAGGGGGTGGAGGATGGAAAACTACTTCCTTTGCATGTTATTTCCTTGAATTATAAGGATTACGTTTCAGTCGAAATGTTCATTGCAGCCGTGGCATGAAACAATCTTGGCTGTGCTTATGTAAATATGATGTTTAAAATATATTAGCTCGTAATAAGATACGGATTTCTTAGATACTTAAAGCTCTGTCAGACAGCCGCATTGGCAGCTTTACAGTGAGCATGTACTATATGTAATTCTAGATTTGTAGCGCACACGGCCACAGATTCAAGTACAGGGGAGTGCATATTATAAGGCGTGCCATTTCACTGCATATAAGAACCGACAGACAGATGGCTACAAATTCGGACAGGAAACAAATCCTTTATATAACGCGAATGATCAGTGACAGTCCTGGTTTTCATTATTACTTTTTTTTTTTTTTTCCTGTAAGATCGCTCTGATTTTTCCCGCTTGAAAAAATAGTAGGCACCGAATAGAGATCCCACATTACCTTGAGCAAACAGAGGTCTGAAGAGGGGATGCGCCAGGTAGTGCAGAGTACATCCCTGGCGACGAAATCCAGGAAAAAAAATAATGAATTAGTCGAACCCAAGAAGAAAGTATAGCTTTTGGGATGGCAGGGAATTGCTTGAGACTTTCGAGCTTATCTCTTTCAACGTTTTAAGTTTTCAAAAATAAGTATTTTGCAGTGGGGATGGGCTCGAAAGGAGGGATGCAAAAAGGCAGGGTCCCTGCGCACCTCCAAGGCAGCAGACCCACCACACCACAAATTTCCTCTCGTAAAAAAAAATAAAAATAAAACAAATAAAATAATAGAAATAATTTTTAAAAAATCTCGATCGGTAACAATCAATAAACTCAGCTTTTGATCGTAACACAAAGTTTCTTTTTCTTGTTTTTTTTTTGTTTGTTTGTTTTTTTTTCCAGAAAAGGTCGGGCATAGATTTGGTATTAACAAAAAAACGCAAGAGGGCACAATGCGGTACAATACTCCAGAGCAGATCGGGATTTAGCAAGGGATAAAGGAAATACTTCGATTTTCCATTTATCTCCTGAATATGTAGCTTTTGCAGATAAATAAACGAAAAAGATACTATATATGAAAAGCGGATGTTTGTTTTAATCCAGCGCAGCTTTCTTAACAGGGAATGCTTAACAGGGAATGCTAATCTATAGTAATTAGATAAACATGAACCGAAATAAATTGTCAAAATCCATTTCTTCTCCTATAGGAAATCTCTTAGTCTAACCAACGGGATCTCATCCTTGCAAAGTTCACACACACAACTTTTTTTCATTAACTGTAGAAAAGTACCCAGATATTTTAGGACGAATTGCAGACACTAAGGGTTAAAGTTTTCCGAATGTAAATAAATAACTTTTTTTTTCCCACTTACACCAGGTATTTGTATACATTATGTGTGTGGATGCACCGCCATCCATACACACAGGCTTTCACATTCACACTCCCCCATGCTGAAGTCGTCGGGGGGGGGGGGGGGGGGGGAGCATTTATTTATGAAGCTCTGAGCGCGCCGGGAACGTTTCTTTCCGCAGATATCATATATTTGGTTAAGGGGGTGCATTTCTGTTGTTTAAAAGGGAGGGAAAAGGGGGTGGATGGTTTGTTCTTGGGGTCCCTGGTGCAATCTCAGCTCCTCATGGGTGCTATTTTGCAACCTCAGGCGCCTGCTATTGGTCAGCCCATGATCAGATGGTTGTATTTCCTTGTGTCCCTCGCTGGCACCACGCCATCTCCCTTCAGCTAAAACCCAATCTCCGATATACTACTAATAGCTAAACCACTTGGACTATAAAACACAACAAATCATAAAGCCGGGAAAGGACGGCAGGCTCCTTCCAATGAGTTCTTATTTTGTCAACTCGACCTTCCCGGTGAGTCTGGCGGCGGGGCAGGAGCCCTTCCTGGGACAGATCCCGTTATATCCCTCGGGCTATGCGGATCCTTTGAGGCACTACCCCACCACCTATGGAGCCACGGGAGTCCAGGAGAAGGGCTATGCCTCCTCTCCCTACTACCAGCAAAGCAACGGAGCCTACAGCCGCAGCTCCGCCTGTGACTATGGGGCCGGCGGTTTTTTCAGGGAGAAGGACCCTGCGTGCGCCCCTTCCAACCTGGACGAGGTGCCCTTCGCCCCCGAGCCGCGCAAGTCGGACTGCGCGCAGAGCAAAACTGTGTTCGGAGAGAGCGAGGAGCAAAAGTGTTCCGCCCCGGTTTACCCCTGGATGCAGCGGATGAACTCTTGCAATAGTGAGTTTACTCTTTTACAGAAATAAATACATCAATCTCCTCCCCCCTTTTTTATTTGTTACCGCCAGAGTGAGAGAGCGAGGGAAGCAGGAATAAGGTTCACTTTAGAGCCCAAACTTCCAGCGGGGAAGTTAGGCAAAATGAGAGGCTCCAAGTTGCTTCTGACACGCACCAAAACTTCACGCCGCTGAAGTATTTTCTCCTTTCGACCAGTTCCCCCCGCTTCCCCACTAGAAAAACAGCAAAAAAGTTTGCTCCCTATTTAATCCCCGGTACAGTATTTCTGCTTTCCCCCTTCTTTTTTTTCCACATTCCAGTTTGCGTGTCACGCAGTCACAATGATTTGTCTCTGTCTCCCCTAAACGCACAGGGAGATATCTTTTCTAAATCAGATCTGGATGACTTTACACATGCACGTACCCACACCCTCAAGCAGCTTCCTCTCTCTTTAGATAGCCGACCTGGAGTTAGATAATATAAAAGTGTTTAAATATTTGAAAGGAGAGAGCTACATTTTTAATGAAACTTACACGTAATGAAAAGTCTGCCTGGGGAGAATTTTTTGCTCCTGATGATATATGACTTTTTTAAGTGCTGTTTCCTCAATCAGGAGAAGGGGGAAAAATGAGAGAGAGAGAGAGGGAGAAAGAAAAAAAAAAAAAGAAGAAAAAATTGAGTCTCACCACCCTTATCCCCATGTTTAGATGCATTTGTTGCCTTTTAAGTTCCGAATTGATGTCCATTAGCGCAGGGACATAAAGCGTTGTATCCTCTTTAATGTCGACTTTGGGCAGATCGATTCACTTCATTATTGCTTAAATGCTCAGATCTATTACAGTTGCCGGTAGGGTGGAAAACAGCGGAGGGGGGTGGGGGTGGGAGAACACCTTGCGATTTTTCATCGCGGAGTAAGATAGATCTCGCCCTGTCTCCCCAGCCCGCTGCAGGCTGGCGCGGTCCGCACCAGCCCCTGCTCTGCCCGGCCGCCCGCAGCCCGCGCGGGCTCCCCGCGGGCGCGCACCCAGGCGGCCCGGCCGCGGGGGCTCCCGGGGGGGCTTTTGTTGGCCGAAGCCTGGGGAGGGCAGGGAGCAGGCCCCCTCTCCTCCGCACACAGGCACGGCGCAGGCGGCACCGTCCCCCCGGGTTGCCCGGGACCTCCGCCGCCCCGCTAAACCCCGGGGCTTCCCCCCCCCCCCCCGCCCCCCTTCTCTCTCTTTTTTTATTTTTATTTTTTTTGCGGGTGTCGCAGGTTCCTCCTTCGGGCCCAGCGGCCGGAGAGGCCGCCAGACCTACACCCGCTACCAGACGCTGGAGCTGGAGAAGGAATTTCACTTCAACCGCTACCTGACCCGGCGCCGGCGGATCGAGATCGCCCACTCCCTCTGCCTGACGGAGCGGCAGATCAAGATCTGGTTCCAGAACCGCCGGATGAAGTGGAAAAAAGAGAACAAACTGCTCAACTCCTCGCAGCTGAGCGCGGAGGAGGAGGAGGAGAAAACGGCGGAGTGAAAGTATTATTTAAAAAAAGAGAGAGGGAGTGAGTGCGTGCGTGTGAGAGCCAAGAGGATGAGGGTGGTGTGGGCTGGCTGCGAGGAAAGGGAAAACGTGCACATTGGTGGGACAAGCCCTCTGCAGCAACGGCAACAGCTAGAAAGTTTGGGCCACCAATGCCATGGACTCGCGTTCCCAGTAAACTGTCGTGTCCAGAAAAAAAAAAAAAAAAAATCAGGCTTCTAGTTGCGTTTTTTTCTTCCTAGACTCCCCCCCCCAGTAAAATCATAAAAAAAAAAAAAAAAAGTGAGGAGATAAGCAGAGAGGAGAAAAGAAAGGCAGAAAAAAAAAAAAAAAGGACTCCTACCCGTGTTTCTACCCTTGGTGTCACTGTTAGTAATATGCTAACTCTTGTATTTAATGGAAGTGCTGCAATATATGTCATTTGGGGTGTTTATTGTCTTAATTTTGTAAAAATGTTTTATGCACGGTTGACATAGGGTTTTTTTCCTTTTTTTTTTTTCCTTTGGTAAACTAATCAAGCCCTGGGGTCTTGTAATTAGTTTCTCTCTCTCTTTTTTTTTTTTTTTTTTAAGAAGAAAATCTACTGAAAGAACGAATACTACCTAAAGGGATGCAAAAGCAACAACAGCAAAAAAAAAAGTTATATTTTATTAATTTTTGTACGTGTTGTGTTTGAGGTTTGTCTTAGGTATGACCATGGAATTCTCTAATAAAAACAAAGTCTTCGATCTCATGTACACCACACTGTCATTATTATTATCCTTCCCTTTTTCAGGGGAACTTGTCATTCTTAAGGAGCACGGAGTTATAAAGAAAGCACTGCTACTCTCTTTATGACACTGTCTTCTAATCTGCAAGGACAAGCAACTCCAAGCATACGGAAGTTACACTGGAGAGATAAATCTGGTTTTCCCTCTTTTTGTCTAATCTTAAATGGAAGACCTTTCACCAATATTATTTCCTCGTTGACATTCTGCTTTAGTATAGCTCTTTTTTATTGTTATAGTACAAAGAGTTATGACGAAATGCTCTCCATATACATAATAAATCAAGGAAACAGGCAAAAATATGCTCTCATTTATCTACCAAAGATACCTAACATTTGCCTAGCATCTTTCAAACATCTGGTCCCTTACTTCACATCCCCGAATCAAAGTGAAGTGTATTGCAAAATACTCCAGATTTCAAGGGATTTTTTTCCTATGAAACGTATAACTTCTCAGCTACAGGAATACAGCATTCACTTATGGGAAAAAAAATAAGAGGAAAAGAAAAGAAAAAAAATCTAAACTAAGTCTACTAGTGGATTCTGATATTCTAACTTTGCTCAGGGTGGGGTGGGTAATGCTCTGTGCCAAAAGGGAACCTTGTACATGCAAATAGCAAACTCTTATTGGGTTTTGTAATTAAACAAAAGGAAGTGCTTTTTCTGCTGGGGATTTAAGACTGGAAGCAAGCAACCAGACCAGCCTAATGTGGATACGATTTTTTGAAGCTTCACGGGGCAGGAAAGCTATGAAACAGTACCTCCTTACTTCTACTCCCTATCCCCACTGCCCACAAAAATACCTATGTATGAACGCATTCCCCCATGCCACGAGCTGGTTTAATGTCAGTCACTTTTAAAATCAATTCATGCAGAAGCTTCACAGCTGTAGGACATTTACTATTATTGCCACGCTTTTCATTGCCCGTAATTATTATAATTATATGTCACTTTCAATATGGCGCATAATTTCCAATGAGTTGCAGACAAGCATATGAAATTCCTGAACTGCCTTGGAAAAAAAAATGGAGAGAGAAAACGAGAAGAAAAAGTAATGCTTAACAACGCACAGACCTTTCACAACGTTTTTACCAATTTCAGAGTGCTTTTGCTCCCCAATATTCCTTGCAGGTTAGCAAATGGAAAGGAACAGCACCGTAACACAATGCTGTGGTTAAAGAGGACGTGAAACGCTCGGGAACAAGATTGTCCTAAATACAACGTTGTCAACCATTTCCACCGGCTGGACCTTCCTTCCTCTGCCCTTTTTCCTCATTTTCCCCGTTTTTTTCGCTCCCCAGTTACGGTGCGACTGCATCGCTTGTAGCACGCTCAGCGTGCCAGGAAGCTCGACTTCTCCCGGAGCAGTGGCGAAGCCTTCGGAAACAAACACGCACGGCCGCGCTCCCCCGTAGCAGCTTCGCATTGCCCCCCTTCAAATATCAAAGGAGAAGACTGCCTGGCCTAAAAGCGATTTAACGCCTCACCCCTCGCTGCCTCTAAAACTTCCGCAGTGCTGTTACAAAGGAAGAAATAACGGTTTAATAAAGAGAACGAGCGGGGCGAGAAGAGCCACATGGAGAGCGCGGGCGTGCTCGCCGCGGCAGGATCTCCCCTGCTGCTGCGCAGATTTTTGAAGAGGCAAAAAGCGGGGCCGGGGGACCCCGAGCGAGGGCCGGGGCCGGGGCCGGGCCGGGGCCGGGGCCGGGCCGGGGCCCCGCCTGCGCCGCCCCCACGCGGCCGGCAGGTGGCGCGCTCCGCCAAGGTGGGGCGAGCGCGGCGCCGGCGCGCCCGGGGACTCGGGGCGCCGCGCACCGACTTGGGCCTAACGACTCCGCGATCGTCATTATTTGTAACCATAGAGCATGAATTACCTCTTGAGGTCATCAGTGAGAATTTACGACTGGTCAACAAAAGCACGTGATTCCCAAACGCACCCCCACCCTCCCCCCATATTTGGCCGCATACATAGCAAAAACGAAGTACAGTGCATTGCTATAATTCATTAATACATCATAAATCGTCAAGCACAGGGTTATAACGACCACGAGCCACAAATCAAGCCCTCCAAAATAACCCAAATGAGCTCTTACTTTGTAAACTCGTTCTCAGGGCGCTACCCAAATGGCCCCGACTATCAGTTACTAAATTATGGGACCAGCAGTTCCATGAACGGTTCTTACAGAGATTCAAGCACCATGCATTCCAGCTCTTATGGCTACAACTACAATGGGATGGACCTTAGCATCAACCGCTCAGCCTCTTCTAGTCACTTTGGGGCTGTGGGGGAGAGCTCCCGCGGTTTCCCTTCTCCAGCTCAGGAGAGCAGGTTTAGACAGGCGTCTAGCTGCTCCTTATCTTCTCCCGACTCCCTTCCCTGCTCCAACAGCGAGAGCCATGGAGGCAAGCCCGCCCCGTCCCCCTCCGACCAAGCTACTTCTGCCAGCACCAACACAAATTTCACAGAACTAGACGAGACCAGCGCGTCCTCGGGAGCCGACGAGGGCACTCCAATAAGCAGCAGCATCCCCCGAGCGCAGGCAGAGCCCATCGCAACCTCCACCGCAGCAACAGAAGGGCAGGCACCTCAGATATTCCCTTGGATGAGGAAACTTCACATTAGCCATGGTACAGCTACTTCTTTTTCGGTCGTTGTCGTTGTCGTTGTTTATTTTCTCACACCCCGCTTTTTCCCCCCCTTTCCTTTCCCCCCCACTCCCTATTTTCTCTCCTTCCCTTTATTCGGTGGAGACGCTTTGATCAGAAACACAGCTATTTATTGCTTTTTGCATTTCTTGCTCTAATCACGGCTTTAAAGCTGCCTCTGGCGCCTGGAGGGGGGAGATTTTATTTTAGTTTCGTTATTCTTGCCGCGAAATGTGCGCTTGTTTCAAGCTAGTAGCTATATGTATGTGGTGGGAGAAGGTAAAACAAAAATTGAGGGAAGGGGGTGTTCCTTGGGGGGCAGAAGAAAGGAAAGAATTGACCATTAAAATGGCATTATATGCACAGATGGGTCTCTCAGTCCTTTCCTTCTCTGATTTTGCTGGGTGTATTCTTGACAATCTGCTCTTGACGAAACCAAAATTGCGGTGAAATACAGAGCACGGGGAACAGCGAGGACCATCACCACCACCCCCCCCCCCACCCTTTATCTTTTTTCTCCCGGAGAAAAGAAAGCAGTATTAAACCAGATGACCCAGCAAGCAGGCACAAAAACATCCAGGCAGGGCGAAAAAAGGCGATTTCAAAATCTCGGTTCTTCATTTAAATTATGAATATTGAGTTGCGGGTGTCAGTTCTGAAGGGACCAAAGGTGGGGGTTTTTACACGTGTCTGGGGGTGTGCGGGAAAGAGAGGGAGACCGGGGGGGAGGGGGGGAGAGGCTCTTATTTTGGGAAAGAGCAGCGTTCCTAATTGCTCGAAGACGGTGAATATTTTGCCTCGGTACTAAAAAATAACCTTAATAGTAAAAATCCTATCAGAAAGACTTGAAACAGAAATCAAAAACCCGTTGTTGTCCGTGTTATTCAGACATGACTGGACCAGACGGTAAGAGGGCAAGGACAGCGTACACTCGCTACCAGACCCTGGAGTTGGAAAAGGAATTCCACTTCAATAGATATCTCACCCGCAGGAGGAGAATAGAGATCGCTCACGCTCTCTGCCTCTCCGAGAGGCAGATCAAAATCTGGTTCCAGAACAGGAGGATGAAATGGAAGAAGGATAATAAACTGAAAAGCATGAGCTTAGCCTCTGCGGGCAGCGCCTTTCAGCCATAAATTATAGAGGAAGAATGTCGAGGAAAGAAGAGGAAAGATTAAATAAATAAGTAAATAAATAAATAAAGCTCAGCAGATCTTAGTTTTGGAGTACTGTACAGTGAGGCACCTTCTTTTCAGCATGTTGTTGCTATTCTAAAACAACGCGTGTGGTACCGTTATCCCAGGACTGAGTTCATGTCGTGTTTTTTTAATTATTATTATTTTTAATTAAATTTTATTTCCAGATGCTCCTCATGCTCTTGTTGTTCTTATAAATGTATGTGTCCGTGCTCTCTTGATGCTTTCTGGAAAGCTAGCATGTTTACGTGAGCCCTTTAAATGTTATAACTTATTTATAAATTGATAACAGATACAATTGTTTATTTGTTGCTTTTTCCCCTTCCTGAGTTTACTGCTTTTTGGGTGAGTTCTTCTCTGCCTAAGCTAAAATCGGGGGTTCCTGCACTACAGTCGCAGAAAGAAAAATAAAACAAACAAAAAAAAAGGAAAAAAAAAAGAAAAAAAAAGAAAAAAAAAAAAGAGGGGGGAAGGAACAAAAAAAAAAAACTCTTGTAACTTTCTGTCATAAAATTGTCCAGTCTGTGTTTTAGTTCAAACTTCAGGCCAGGATTTCTAGTCCCAGGCTAATTCTGAGATGTACTCTTAGACGTGGGTAAACTTCATTATTAAAAAAAATATATAAATGTATAAGATTGGACCAACGATAAAGTGCTCAAATGTTTGTAAATACTAGAAATATTTCTGATGTGACTAATAGACAGTTTGTAGTGGGCAGAGTGAATGCAATGTTATGTGTAAAAATGGCATCCGTCATGTCTAGCTGCCTGTTAGTACTTTGCCAATAAGCTTTTTGTATTTGTTTGTAGCTTTACTTGAAGTCAAATAAACGTTTCTCCTACTCACAAAGGCTCCCAGTTGCACTTTATACCCAACCTCTGAGGCTTGCGCAAGGAGTCCGCAGTACGTGCTAAAGCAGGGACATGCCTGGCATGGAGCTCAGCCTGCCTGGAGACCCCAGCAGGGCTGCAGCCCTCGCCTCTCCTGGGCAGCTCTCGGGGAGCTCGCAGCCCGGCAGCACGAAATGTTCGCTCACACAACGCCATGGCATCGCACGGGAAACCTTCCGCGGAAAACACAACTTGTCACATTTCTCAGACGCTGCTTCCCTAAAAACAACACAGACACCCCCACCCCACCCCCGCTACAGCACCATATCAGACAAAGTAGTTTAAAATACTTCAAGTTACAGTAACAAGGCATAAATTCTTCCCAAGTACATTTACGTGCATTTCAGGATTTGTCAGACATAGATATAGGTATACACACACACAAACATTCTAAAAGCAAGTGGTATTTACATCAGTATATGCGTACACATAAACCTGTGTTCTATGGAATTATATATCTGTGTGTTTGTATAGATATATTTATTATATATATAGTATGTATATATAGAGAGAGAATATTTCTTTGCTGAACTGTAATCTTTCCTCTACCTCTCGTCCTCGGTTTATTGTGCTTACTGATTTTACATCCTAGTCTCTGGTTCAACACGTAAATAACAGATTACAACTCTGTAACTACTGACACTAAAACGAGTCATTTTCGCTGCATATAATTTAACATCATCAAAGATGGCAAATGTTGCAATTTTGCTACCTAGGGAATCTAACAAGGCGCGAGATACTCCAGTTTAAAGTCGCTCTATTTGGCAAAACGCCACTGACATCTCTACAATATAGCTTAGGCTTTTTGTTCGTAGCAAGTAAAGTTGGATCTTAAAACTTACCAAACTTAATCTCCCACTGTTTAGGTACTTCTTAAGTGATTTTGAGAGGAATGTGAAGTGGACTGTCAGATCCCAAACCATTTGCTCGCCTTCCCTTGATATTTTTTTTTTTTTTTACCAATAGCAAACTATACCAAAAGTGGGTATGACATTTAGATGTCAAATGGATAGGGTTTTATCTAGAAGTTAGATCGTAAAAATCGCCCAGACCTCAGACAGATACCCCTCACTGGCTCTCAAAAGTCACGTGAGGTCCATAAAGTTAGTTTTATGGTTTTGGGGAGTTGACAATGTACAATATATTTCACATTCTCTAGAATGTTAAGTGACACTTTAACTGCTTGGTTTGGCTTGTAAGGGGCAGCTATGGGTGAGCACTTTTCCAGATGAGATAAACGCTGCAATTGCAGGGAACATGTTTTGCGGGTCCAGTTTTCAGTCCAGAGAGCCAATAGACTGGAGTCCTGAAAGTAAGTTCTTCTGAAATATTATCTGCTCAAACTATTTTAAAGGGGTTATATGGAAAAACGCTGAGTGGGGAGGAAAGAGGGTCTGCCTCTCTTTCCTAGTTTTATTTCTCACTTTTAGAAGGTCCTAATTCTTATCCTCCTGAGAGCTGAAATTGCATTAGATTTCCATCACAGCTTCGAGGCCCGCCAGTAAATTTTGTGGAACCGGGAGAAATAGAAAATATGTAAAGATTCATTATAATTGCAAGGCGAACTCCATCGTATCTTTGCCGGGGGACGTGTACTTCAGACAAAGTTTGTTTTTGTCCTTCGCCAAGTAAAAGAGGATCTTGCTTGTTTATTGGAGGTGATTTGGTGTGTTTTATAATGCTCGCAAGTAGACACAAATCTGGTCTATGCTTTTGCATTTCAATTAGCTGTATTATGTCTGTGCTCTTCAGGTTGTTAGCACATTTTGATTTTAATTCTTTTAATCTGCTTGCCAACGAAATTTGGGCAGTTCTTTTTGCTTTCGGCCTGTGTCGAGACCGATTTATTCCCCCTTCCACCTGAGCTTTTCTTTTTCTTCTTTCTTTTTTTTTTCTTGGGTTTCGTTTTTTTTTTTTTTTTCCAATAATATGAACACACATTTCCGTAGTTCGTTTCTACCATATGGAGACACTGAATGACCGATGTTATGTCTCCAGTCTGTCTCGAAGTGCTACAAAAAAATAATCAGAGAGGCTGCATTTTGCGTACGGACCCTCTCTGTATGTCACAGGCTTGCTTCTCTCTCTGAAAGTGACATCGTTATGGAAAAGGCAGGCAGCAGCCTTTTTCTTTGGAAAAACAAACAAGTTAGCGGGGAAGGACAGAAGAGCAGAGCCAGCCATCGCTCGGAGCTTAGGTAAAAAAGGCAAAGGGCTGTGATGGGCTCTGGTTCCCCCTGCTACATAGGTAGGGGCGCTCAGGTGGCCCTCGTGCTAGCCCGCGGCTCCGGCCAAAGGCCAGAGCTCCGCAGCCGTGCAGAGGGAGCAAAATAGAGCAAAAACCTGGAGGGGTTTCTTTTTGAAACCCAAAACACCACATCTGCAGAAGAGGTGAGGGACAACACCTGAACCAACTCACATCTATCCCCCTCCTCGTTACTTTAAAAAAAAAAAAAAAGTTCAAAGCAGGGGTACAGAGGTGGGGGGGGGTTGGGGAGGGAGACTCTAGAATTTGGAGCATTCACAGGCTTTTTTTTTTTTTTCCTCTTTAGCGGGGATTTTTACGGTAAGACAACATTTGGTGGACACATGTCCGTCTCTTTTACACAAAGCAGAATGTCCCCCTTTCGCACACTTTGTAGATTGCTTTTCCTTCCTCGGGCTGTTTTCCCTGTCCTGCTCCATGTGTCTCCTGTATCTTCGCTATCATCATTTGAACTTCTGGCTTTTTCCTGGCCAGTTAGAGGGTGGCCAGCACAATCCTGAGTGAGTCTGCTTGAAAACGTGTAAACTTAAATGCAAAAGCTGGAAATTCAAAGAAGGGAAGCAGGATGCAGAAAACCTTTCCTATTCAGCAGTCTGGGGTTTATTCTGAACTGCCTCTCCTTAACGTCTGTGCAAGCTGGATGCCTCTTTTTCAGTTGATAATAAAGATATTTTATGAGATCCTAGTGATTTTCCAGTGAATGGTCTTTAAATGTGAATTTAGCCACACAGACATGACAGGCTACAGACATTTTGTCTACATGGCATTAGAAACACTTGGAAGAAAAGGTTCACTGTGGTAAGTGTGTTATTGTTTGGGGATTAGACCAAGTGGTGGGCCTGGTAGTTCTTAAACCTTCTGATCTGTACTGGTAACTAGAAATAATTTTGACTAATTCATATGAAAACTAGTGATTTTGGCAGGAAAAGTGACATACCTCCTCCCCTTAATATATATCTGAAAATGTAACCATACATTCAATGCACACGTACTCACAAACACTGTGTTTCCAAAATTCATCCATCCATGTATCCATATAACTGTCCATCCATCCACATCTCCCTTATGCATCATATGCATTAAAGTCCAATGCCCACCTCTCCACTCAAAGGATTTGTCTCTTATATAGTCGCAAGCAAACTTTCCTTCCAAATCCAGTCCAGATGACACTAGGAACAATGTTTTTCTCTCAAGTATCACCATTTCTAATCACCTGGTGCATAAAACATGTTATTTCAAGGGAAAAAACAGACCAAGATAGCCAGACCAAAGGGAATTTGAAATGCAGTTTAGCTACAGGACATTGCAGCAAGGAGGATATGCCTGTATGGGTCACAACGTGTAATGCCAGCAGCAATCCTATGCCACTCCCTTCATTTTAGCTGCCTGAACACAGGGATGGCACCAGGCCTACGTTGCAGCAAAAGACTTGGATTTTATTGCTGGCATAGCAATATCATCCTCCCTCTCCTTCCCATTACTCACATGAAATGTTGTTCTCTCTGTTCATGAGCTCTGCTTTCTACCTGCATCATGTAGCATACTTTTTTTTTTTTTTTTAACAAGATGGGGTGTTTGTGTGTGTCTATGTCTGTTAAACTCCAGCTTCTTGTGACGCATGGGGAAGTATAACTGGCTACCATTTTACAGCCTGGAAGGAATCACAGACTTAGCACAGGCTTCCCCCCATCTTTTAAAGAAAGAAAAAAAAAATCTCCCTGTTGCTGGTGAAAAGGAAGTATAAGGAAGATAAACAGGAAAAAGGAGCTCTGACCGTGCAGGTAGGCGGAGATTTTCCTTTGTATCGTTTCTCTCACATTAATGGCATACATCAGACTTTGGACAATTACTTCTTCTGTAGCTGTAGAAGAAAGAATAAATACAAAATGCCTTAATACAGGGTATATAACTATGGAGGATATCTTGGAAATCGCTACTGCTTAGGAAAGAAAATAGACTTTCTTTTTTAAAACCTGCAGTCGTGCAGATCTTCCTATGATTACTCTGTGTGTTTATTGGGAAAACCTCTAATTTACCACCATTCCAAAACTGAGTCCGATGGTGGCCTGGGTAGATTGGGTCTGTTGGCATCAAATGTGCAAAGTCTCCCAAAGCCTTGAGGAGCCTCCTCATCAGCTCACCTGTGCCACAGCAGCTTGGGAGTCTGGCTTATTAAAAATGGATACAACCATGTTCACATTTGCCTCTTTTTTTTTTTTTTCTTTTTTTCTCTGACATGTCTCTTTAGCCTTTCTTCTTCCCTGGAGGTTTCCTATTTCATTTAGTAAACAGTGTCTAAGCTTCTCTAATTCTTTGAGGGGTGGGGGGAAGCCAAACCCCAAAGCAGTAATTTCTCACCCAAGAGCCACCACGGGCTCTGCAGCCTGAAAGAGCCAAGCTGAACATCTGTATTAATTACAAAGTCGTTTACTTTTGGGGCATGCACAGGCTGTGCTCTGTCCCCCAGGGCCTTGTGCCAGGGCAAGTGAGGGACCCTAATGCCCAGGCTGTTGCTGAGGGGCAGCTGTGCTCAGGAACGAAAAAGATGAAATTTCACCTGTAAAACACCCATTTTATTCCCAGGTTTGTTCTGCAATAAATGGGGGAAAATGTGTTTGTGTGTTTGTGAGTGGCACAGGGAGGCTTGGCGAGCACTTTGATGTAAAAGCCAGCTCAATATTACAATGCCATTGTCAGGCCATCTTGAATGTCATGGTTTATTTGTTTTTATTACTTTTTGTTTTATAACTTAAAATATTTGTTACTTTCAGGCCTTCT
This sequence comes from Anser anser, assembly GCF_964211835.1. Classification (NCBI taxonomy): domain Eukaryota; kingdom Metazoa; phylum Chordata; class Aves; order Anseriformes; family Anatidae; genus Anser; species Anser anser. Next base: position 425,193 of record NC_139744.1, read on the forward strand.
TTGTTCTCTGTGTATGGCAGGACACAAAATAAAATTTACTTACACCCAGGTTTTAAAAATTCAAACAAGAAACCATGCAGGTCAAATTAAAAGCAAAACCAAAACAAAGAAACCCCACCAAAAACAAACTTTGCCAAGGTAACCTAGTTACAGATGTGTATGATGTCTTATTTTATTCAACAAAAAGTGATTAAAATCTGTTAAAGGATTTAATTAAGAGAATTAAATGAAAAGGAAGGGGCACAAATGAGTTGGAAAAAAGCGAAGCTATTCTAAACGATTAAATCGCCATTTTAACAGTATAATGGGGTTTGCATACTGAAAGGAGAAATCAGAGCTCATATCTCATCAATAATTCATAGGCAAGAGGGATCATTCCGAGGTCAGCAGACTTGTACAGCCCCAGCTCCTCTCTCGGAGGAGAGGGTGAACATCGGATCACAACACAACACTTCTTGCTCGCACAGACCCCGGGGTCTGCTGGGTCACCTTTTTAAGGAAAACATGAGCTCCACGGCTTTTTCTCTCTCTTCTTTCTTTTTCTTTCTTTCTTTCTTTCTTTCTTTCTTTCTTTCTTTCTTTCTTTCTTTCTTTCTTTCTTTCTTTCTTTCTCTTTCTTTCTTTCTTTCTTTCTTTCTTTCTTTCTTTCTTTCTTTCTTTCTTTCTTTCTTTCTTTCTTTCTTTCTTTCTTTTCTTCCTTTCTTTCCTTCTCTCTCTCTCTCTCTCTTTCTCTCTCTCTCTTTCTCTCTTTCTCTCTCTATTTCTTTCTTCTGCCTCACCCTCTCCCCCTCCCTCACTCTCTCAATTTGCCAAGTCCCACTGCCCGTGTGTGGCGGTGACTCACAGCAAGAGGAGGAGAGCTGAAGAAGGAATGGATGTGGTTCATATTTCTCCAATACAGACACAGAACTATAACGTGGTGATTATGTTTTTGAGAAGCTAAAGGGATCTCCTTTACTATTCCCTCTCCCCCCCTCCCAGTCCCACCCCCAGCTTCCCCCCCCCTTTTGCCACAGAGATGAAGGTTGGAAGGCTGTGGTTCCTTATTTGCCTTAGTGGGGATGTGCTGGCGGCAGGGTCTAGAAATTGCACTGTTCGGGCTGTAATTCTTGTATTTCATTCTATTTAAAGTCATTGAAACTACTCCATTCTACACACATGCCATTACCTCCCCAGGAAGGGAAAGACAGTTCTTTCCCTCCAGGTCCACTTCCCAAACCCCTTTCTCTCCCCCGCTGCTAAATTTCAGTCTGAGAAATTGTCCTTTATTTCCCCCTCTTGATAAAGGTCTTTCTGCAATTAGGGAACACGAAGAGGACTTCTATGGGGTTTGGCTCCTCCTTTGGGAGTCTCTTTCCATTCCTAGAATGGATTTAAGAATGAAATTTTCTTTCAGGCCGTGGCTATTTCGGTATCTGAGCTGATTTCCCCCCACATTTTCTGTCCTGAACTTAAATAAATGATATTTGGAAAGAGGCTGATAACTTAACTTGAGAGGTGTCCACCCAGCGTAGTTTTCCCGTGTTCTGTTACCCTAAATAGCTTTAAAAAGAAACTATTTTGACAGCGAGCGTTGAAAGAATAAGACTTGTATGAGGCTTTTTTTCCCTTTGATTTATCTCTTTTTAACATGTGTACGTATGTGTACGTATATATATATATACACATACATATATACCCTTCAAGTCAAAACAAATTACCGCGTTAGGATTTGTGAAGAGGAGGTTTGCTCGGTGGCAAATCACGGGTCTGTTTAGGCAGGGATGTTCTGCACAACCGGCGCGGGTGGGAGCCCAGGCACCGAGCAGAGCGGGGCGAAAGGCCAACCCGGGACGGCGGATTTGGAGCAAGCGCCTCGCCTGTAACGTCCTCAAGCAGCCAGCAGAGCTCGCTTCAGACCAAGTTCACTGCCAGGAGGGCCGAGGCCGGATCGGGGCTTGCTCGGCGCCACCGGGCCGGGCCGGGCCGGGCCGGGCCGGGCCAGGCCGGGAGCGGCAGCGCCGCCGCCTCCCGCCAGCCTCTGGCTCCCTGCGGGCGGCCACGGCGCTGCTCGTCCCCGAGAGCTCCGGTGCTCCAAAAATAATCACGGCAGCATCCCCCTTCTTTCCCCCCAAACCAAACCAAAACGAAACAAAACAAAACCATCCAGGCTATTTACTGCAGTAACAACTCACCTAGCTGAAATGCCAAATGCGAGAAAAACAATTCAAAGTGAGGTGAATCCAGTTGTGGCTAAGGGGATATTTTTTTCTCCTGCTCTTCTAAAAAAAAGGGGGGGGGGGGGGAGGAAGGAGAATTCCAGCTGTTTGAGGCAGCACTGGGTGATCTGGAGATAAAGATCTAATGTTTGCAGAACTCTGAAATTATTTAATATTTGTTCCCCCCGGAAAGAGAATTCACGAAACAAAATAAATAAAACAGGGAAATCGGTGGGCCATTAGTTTGTAGAGACGTATAAGTTAACTCTGGTCTTGGGGGTCTTGTACAGCATTATAGCTCGAGGGGTCAAAAAGTTGAGGGTCAAAAGTTTACACTGTGCGTGACTCAGTCTTGTGTATAACCCAGATAGACTGATGTCAGTGTGAAAAAAAAAAAAGAAAAAGAAAAAAAAAGAAAATAAAGAAAGAAAGAAAGCGGGGAGGGGGGCGAGGTGGGAGGAAGAGTCTCTGCTTATGGGCAGAGATGGGAGAATATGATAGCGAGGTAGGAGAGACCTTCAGCTGCAAGCTGGAGAGGCAGGAAAGAGGTCTGCAGGGTTTGGGGTGGGATGTTGATAGAAAATAAGGTAGATTGATTTGGGTCTCCCGTGAGGAAACGTCAAGCGTCTTCCTAGTATTTTTCTAAGATAACCCCTGAAACGCTATTTGGAGTCAAATTAACAGAATATAAGGGGAAATGCATTTATTAAATCCAATTACGTGGAGGTCCCTATAGGATATTAACGCGAGCAGTTAAAAAATAATTTTCATTCCAGAGTCAATTTTGTTTGGAGAGGCCTTAAATTATACAGAAAAAAAAAGTCTGACACGTTTGGTGAAAATGTGTTCTAACATTTTTCCTTGGAAGCATTTCCAAAATACTTGGAAAGGTGCCTGTCTACCTCCTCCCCCGGGCTTCCAAGACCAAGAGCCACACATTTTTTAATATGTAGTCGGTATGAGTGCAATGCTCATGAAAAAAAAAGAAAAAAGAAAAAGAAAAAAAAGAAATAACATAAAGAAAAAAAATACTTTACTGTTTGGATTTCTACCTTAATCGCATGAAATCTATAGTAATTATATATAGGCGAAATCAGTGGACTGATGACTTAAAATGTTCAACGAATGTATTAAAGTCTCTTTCAATTTCGTCACTTGGTCCAGTTAAAGGAGCTAATTTTGTTTTGCAGCACACTTTCTGTCGGAATTTGAATGAAATGTTTTATATTTCTTCCTGGAAATGTGACTCCACTCTGGTCATTACAACAGTTTAACGAACTGATATAATAAATATTTCCCTTGGCATTTCAAAGTTATTTCTACACTGCCAGACTTCGAACCTTCCAAACTCTAAATATTATTTGCACTGGGACCGGTCTTTTCAATAGCTTCTTAAGCAAACAGTCGAAGCAAGGCAAACTCTTCTGGAAAAAAAAAAAAAAAAAAAGCCCTGCAAATTTGCTTCCCCCCCACACCCCCTTGGCTTTTAAATATTTTCAGTGACTAAATACTTATAACAAGGGTCATTTTTCTTGGAAGAGAAAGGGAGAATATTAGAGCCCTGGGAAAGGCGTTCTGGAAAATTCATTTGCTTTCCCGATGCCGATATATTCATAGAGTAGGTGAAATTCGAGAGAACGTAAAGCGTTTTGTTTCGCGTGATAAGGCTCGGGTTTAATTAATTGCCATGAATTTGCTTGGTATTTATAAAATATCACTATATAAGGGCTACCGTTTAGTTGCAACTTGGGTAATCCATCTCTTCGCCCTTGTAATTACTATACTTATCTCTCTAGAACAGTCATTTCTACTTCAGGTTTATAGAACAGGTAATGGATAGTAAAAGCCATTTGTTTTCGGAATATTAAAACAAGCAGGTATAATTTCACGGCAATAAAAATCACCTCCCAACTTTCCTTGTAATATTCACTCCTACATCATAACGTTTAACTTTCAATTTAGGAATACGAGTCTGCGTGTTCTTTTGAAGTGGGTTCGTTTGGAGGGACGTAAAGAGAGAGCGCGAGGGAAGGAGGGGAGTAGAGAGGGAGGAAATTAAAGGTATCGTTTTCAAGAATATTTCTAATTTATCTCCTTTGCTCTGGACAGACTCGGTCTGGCCCGGGGGTGAGGGTCTCTAAGTGCCAGACAGGCGCTGCAAACACAATTCAGATTGAGTTTTCTTTCTTTTTTTTTTTTTCTTTTTTTTTTCTTTTTTTTTTTTTTCCTTCCCTGCCAGACAATCAGCTGAATGTGCTTTTAAATCCCGATTTACTTTTCAAATGACCTCTTTATCACGGTGAGAAACGCGGGGTTGGAACTGGCGGTGTAAATGCGAGGATAAACGGTGAACTGCCCCCAGCCCCTCGCCGAGGAGCCCCACTCCCCGCGCACACGGCGTTAGCCCCCGTCTCTTCACGACTTTTAAATGTTGCACACCATTAGTGAAATCACAATCATAATTAGTAACAACGAAGCGGCGTTAGTAATAGAAAGATACACGAGGCTGACTGGGAAACACGCACGGCTTAAATGTTGGTGCTCCCGTCGCGAGGCAGGTGTGGGCTGATTCCCCCTCACCCTGCTCGGCGCACCGCGCACCCCGGCTGCGGGATGCGAAAAGTCGGGCGCTAGGGAAGCTCCTCGGGAGAGAGACCGGCGTAAGGCACGAAGCCGCGGGCTGCGCTCCCCGGGGGGGGGGGGGGCAACTGGCAACTGGCTCTGCGGGGGGAACAGAAGCCGAAAAATACCTAAACGCAGCCCGAGCCAGAAGACGCGGGCAGCGCGGAGAGGGGAGCGCGGAGCCGGGCGCGGAGCGGCGCGGGGCTGGGCCGGGCCGGGCTGCGCTGCGCGGGGGCGCGGAGCGGCGCGGGGTGAAGCGCGGGTCAGTGCGGCTCTCGGCGGCCGCCGCGCTGCGGACACGCCTCGCTGTTTAACAAAGACTGACAAACTATGAGATTAATACCAAAACTTGCGGGTTTCCCACCCCAAAATGCTCAGAGGGCCTCCTGGCGCTGCCAGGAGCAGTTCCGCTCGCCTGCGGGGACAATGGTGGTGTATAGTGGGGGCGGGGGGAGGGGGCACCAACAAACCCGACCGAAAAAAAAAAAAAAAAGAAGAAGAAGAGAGAGAGATATTAGTGTTCTTATCGAGAAATAATCTCATTGAAAAGGCAACACGGGGGAGAGAGACCAGAATAGCCCAGGCTGGACCGGGTCGGGGTTCTGGGGTGGGGGGGCGAGGTTTTAGGGGATTTCGGTCTGATTCCGCCTGCAAAGCCTTACCAACTTTTGAGGGAGCGTCCTAACCCCCTCGGGGATTACTCAGAGGAAAGACCCCACGTTTGGCCAAGGTAGGTACCGCCGGCGGCGTTACACCTGGGCGGTGCGGCCGGGCTGGGAGCGGGGTCCGCACCCACCGGGGGGCAACTCCCGCTTAGTGCCCCCTCTTCGGGGGTAGAGGAAGGAGAGGCGACAAAAGAGCCGCTCAGCTGCAGGAGTGCATTTGTAAGGAGCGGGAGCGGTTTAATAACCCCCTGCGCTGGCAGGTGCCTTCGGGAGGCTTTTGGGGAGGGCTGGGGGTCTCCCCCCGCCTCCTTTGTGGGGTAGCAGGTCGGGGGGGGGGGGGGGGGCTGGGGAACACCACCAGCCCCCCCGGCTGAGTCTGCTTTGAAATGGTAAAGAGCCCAGGCGAAATCTGCCGTGAGAAACTTCCGCAACGTGGGGCGGTTTCGCGGCGAAAGGGAGAAAGGTGTGCGGGGGGGCGAGGGGTGTCTTTTTAGTTTTGGATCACAAGCGGCGAGTGTGAGATTTCTTGGAGGTGTGTGGGGAGAAGATTTCTGGTAGACGCTAGGGGTGCTGGTTTGCTAGCGCCAAACCCATTTTGTCATGGGAAAGGAAAATTAAAACGGATTATTTTTTTTTTGGAAGAGTGTGGGAGGGGGTTAAAATATGGAAAAGGCCTAGTTATTTCTATTCAGGCTCCTATCCGCGGTTAGGAGATCGCTACGGTACTGGCTGCAAGGAAATAAAATAAAATAAATCAGAGAGGAATTGGAAATGATGAATAAAATTTAAGAGAAAAGGAACTCTAATGGGATTTGTTCTATAGAATTGTTTTATGGCAACCATCTACGAGTTCTACAAGCATATTTGATTTGGCTTCTTACTTTTAAGACAGGTTTTAGAGCGGAAGGTAAATTTTAGAGTTGCTACCTGCTCCCCAGCAAAGTGTATGTGCTGGTGTGTTCGAGGAGGTTGGAAACTCTCAGTGTTGCACAAAAATCAATTTTCTCTGCTTCTTTTGAACGAAACTTGTTTTGTTTGCGTGTGTGGGTGTGTGTGTGAAACGGTTTGGGATTGTCCCATGTAAGTTTGTACTTAGTTCTTAAAATATGGGTTCGTTTATCTGGGAATTATACGTTTTATCAAGAAAACCGATTATTCACCTTAAAGTACGTGAAAAATATTAGGGCATCATGTGTCCCATAAATACTACGGGACACTGATTCTTGGTCGTAATTGGGTTTTTGAAAAAATGGGGGTATTTTTGAAATATATTTCAGATATTTTTCGTAGTGGTAGTTTGTGTGAGAAACGCAGCGTTTCTCCGATAGTATCTCTATCGCATTTAACTGCAATTAATTCGGGCGATAGTTGACTAAAAATGTGCTTTCCCTTTTGAAATAAGAAAAAAATATTAAAAAGGGGGAGCATGCTATACCTTTAATCTCTTCGGCAACTGTAATTTTAAACGAAATCTCAACATGATGCTACCCTCATTAGTTCCGAATGAAGCTTCATTACCTAGACAGTATGAATATTTTATTGCTTTATATCCTTTTTCGGAAATGAAGTGCCTTTGATCTTTTTCTCGGGTTGTAAAAAGAATTGCCTGCCATTAAAAAAAAAAAAAAACTGTCGTCCCATCTGCCTTTACATTCTGTATTTCTTTTCATCCGTTTCTTTCTTTCCTTTTTGTGTGTGTGTGTGTGTGTGTGTAATCTATCCGCACACGCACACAACCCAAAACCTTGTTTGACCTCCAAGAACGAAAAATGGATGAAATCTTTGTACTGAGTATCAGAGAATAATTACGAGGGTATCTGGGCTGAGGGGGACGGAGCTATGGCATTTAAATTTTAAAGTACGATTATTTGTATTCGAGACTCATTGTGTGTCTATACTTACATAGTCCAAGATATTATTTTTTTAGCAAAGCGGTAAATCAGTGCATAAGATACAGATGAGAAGGCAGAAAAGTTCTAGATTTTCTGATCTAGTATCAGCTATTCGGATAGTGAGTTAATGCTTCAATTAATTGTCTTTCCTCTGAAGAGTGAATCTTTTAACCATCTTTATCTATAGATTAATTCTTGATCTCTCGAGTTACAAAACTTTAACCTTCCTCCCTCCCCCCTTCCCCGGAAGATAATTATGACAGTAGGCGAAGTAGAAGATCTCTGACCAAAGAGGATTCATCTGTCTTCTATATGTACCCTGTAGATCCGAATTTGTGTAGAGGAAGTTGGGTCACAAATTCGTATCTAGGGGAATATGTAGTTGACACAAACACTACAGGTCACAATCCCAGAAGGCATTAAAAAAAAAAAAAAGCTACCCACACCCCCAGAGCACTAAATAAAAGGGTGAAAACAAGGTCTTAACCAGAAAGTGGTTTTATGGCTGAAAATAAATACTTTGGATTTGACCTTAGCTCAACTCCAGAGCTCCTATGATAAACTTTATCATCACTTCCAGATCAAATCTGAGTTGCAAAGGCAGAAGGGGGTGGCGGGGGGAGAGCTGGGGCGTTATTACTGCGATTTGAGCTACGAGATTCCCACTACTGCTTTAGTTTGTGTAATCTCAGAACTGACGCCGAATAACAAACAAACAAACAAAACCTACTGCTATCCTTCCTGCTGCTTGTGACGAGCTTATTGCGTGTTTCAGATTTAAACACGAAATTGAGGATTTAGGGGCGGCTTTTGAAAGGCTGCTGATTTGCTCTGTCCTTTAACGCGTCTTTATTACAAGAAGGGCAAGGCGAAGATGCATTAGGACTTAGGTTAGTTGTCTTTTGTAATTGTTCATCAAGTCCTTGATTTCTTGCTTGGAGAACGGGCTCCTTTTCCATCGGTGCGTGGGAAACAGTCAATCTTATACCAGAGCTAAATGTGATTTAGGAGAGTGGGTACTCCGAATTAGCTGATGAATTTCCTATCGATTCCAAACAAGCCCTATTCATCTCTGCCAGGCTCGGGGCGCAATGTCCCTTCCCGCATCACCTTAGCAAGGAATGAGATGCAAGCACCACCCGGAGGGACCGCCATGGATCATGTGCTGGGGCAGCGATTGTGAGCGGCAGCCCCCAAACACTTGAAAATACTTTTGCCCTCTCTCTCTCTTTTTTTTTTTTTTCTTTTGGGGTAATTTTTTTTGTTTGTTTTCCACCCCCTTCCCCCGGCCACCCCCGCCCCGAGCCAGGACACACCCCCGAGGGGTGTGGGCCGGGGGGGTCGGTTCTCGCCCGCGGGGCGCTGCCGAGTCCGGGGCCGGCGGGGGCCGGCGGGGCCCGGCGGCGCCGGGGCCGGGGCCGGGGCAGCCGGAGGGGAGCGGGCGCCCCCGGCCGCCTCCCCGGGGATGCTCCGGGCCCCGGGAGAGCCCGTGCTGGGCAGATTTCCTTATCCGGGGATCGCAGGCCACGTCGCCATTGGCCCGTGCTGTCACATGGACTCCAACTTTGTTCACTTGACAGTAAGTAGGAGGGTTTCACGAAACAGGAAAACGAGTAAAGGGGGGGACAGGAATAAATTTTAGGATATATATATATATATTTTGCGTGTGTGCAATTCTAAGAAATTAATGGCCATGAGCTCGTTTTTGATCAACTCCAACTATGTGGACCCCAAGTTCCCACCCTGTGAAGAGTATTCCCACAGCGATTACCTTCCCAATCACTCGCCGGAATATTACAGCAGCCAGAGGCGAGAGAGCACTTTCCAACATGAAGCGATGTACCAGCCGCGGTCAGCCTGCAACGAGCAGCTCTACTCGTCCTGTCAGAGCTCCGGCCACCAAGCAGCGGTGTTATCCCCCCGGGGTCATGTCCATCCTCCTGCCGGACTGCAGAGCCACCTCTCTGAGCCAAACCATCCCTGCGAGCCGGTCACCCCCAGCCCACCACCCTCCTGCAGCCAAAACTCTCTGAACCAAAGCCCTTCCAATTCCTCTTGCAAAGAGCCGGTAGTTTACCCCTGGATGAAAAAAGTCCATGTAAGCACGGGTAAGTGAACTAAAGTGGCTTTGCTTTATACTAAGTAGCACCTCAAAGTCTTGTAGAAATCTTATTGCACCAGTTGTAAAATAACCATTCGTGGAGATTTACGATCGCCTGTTTGCAGAGCGGTATAATTACATCCTCCATAAATTTTTATTGCTCTGCTTGGCCATGTGCCTTTGAAGTCTCTGTTACCATCCTCCTCCAATTTCTTACAGGCTACTTTTTTATGGCTGTTGAATCTTCATAAGTTAAGTTTTATGTTTTCGTAATTTGTATTTAAGTAGCGGGTTGAGTAAACTTTTACTATTTTCCCTTCCTTTTATTTCTTTTTTTTTTTCTTTGTGTGAATGTGAGCGCTCGTGTGCGATATTTAATAAAAAGGAGCGTGTGTGCTTGTCTGTGTGCATGTGTGTAGGGGAAAACTTGAAAGATTTGGGGATAATAGAGTGATGCTCAAGTAGTGGTGTGTATATATGAGTGTATACACATGTAGAGGGCATGGAAAATGTGTCTAGGGGACCTTATAAAAACGTTTAGACAGGAATACACGTCAAGCAACGAGGATGGAGGTGGAGATTTGGAGATAGGCTCTGGGTATATTTTTAAGTTCGCGGTGCTGCTTTTTTTTTTTTTTTGAGTATTTCCCCCGACAAAAGAATATGCAATGCTTTTTTTTTTTTTTTGGGGGGGGGGAGGGAAGGGGGGGGGAAGGAAACATTAAAGGAACAGCTCAGTAATTCTTCTGCTCTTTTTTTTTTTTTTTTCCCCTCCTTTGTGTTTGTTCAGTAAACCCCAATTATTCAGGAGGGGAACCGAAACGCTCCCGCACAGCCTACACCAGGCAGCAAGTCCTGGAGCTGGAGAAGGAATTTCACTATAACCGCTATCTCACCCGGAGACGCAGGGTCGAGATCGCCCACTCCCTCTGCCTCTCCGAGCGCCAGATCAAAATCTGGTTCCAGAACAGGAGGATGAAATGGAAAAAAGATCACAAGTTACCAAATACCAAGATCAGGTCTAACCCTTCCACCTCCTCCGCAAGCCTGCAGATCCCACAAGGAGGTTCTCAAGTCCGATCCAGTGGACCAGCCACCAGCCTATAACTATTCGTTGTATGGATGGAGTGTGTGCTTGTGGGTGTGAGTTTGTGTGTGTGTGTAGGGAACACATGATATTCTTTTTTAATGCTACAAGAAGCGAGGGAAGGAAGGGTGCTCTTTATTTATAGGGGGAACAGAGGGAGACTCAGCTACAACAAAGCAGAGCCGTGCTGTTGGGCACCTCTTCCATTAGAAGGAGGCTGCAGATAGTAGTTTTCAGATTTGGCTAAGATGGATCCTTGTTTCATCTTTAATCACGCCAAGCTCTGCCCCATTTGTCATGTTTACTCTCCCGTACAAAGGATGGACCTTATGTCTGCTATTACCTCGACAACCAGCGTTCACTTTAATAAATGAGGCTCAGTTTCTTCAAGACGAACTGGACCTCCCCCCCCCCCCCCCCCCGCCCCGTCTTTTTTCCTCCTTTTTCTTTTTTCTTTTTTCGCCTACCAGCCACAGTAATCGAAAGTTTCTATCCAGACATCGCAAAGCGGCGGCGGTTTTAGCACAGCTCTGCGGTTGATCGAAGCCCCAAAGCCGCAGCAGCACCAGCCGGCTGCTCCGCGCCTTCCACTGACCGCGGGCAGCTCCCGGCCGTGGTGCAGCGCGGGGGCAGGGGGCTGAAAAAGCGCAAAAATAGGTCAAGTGGGTGGTAGACAAAAAAAAAACACACGAGAACGGCCACTTATATAGGACACCCCCCCCCGCCGCCATTTTTTGAGTCCAGCAAGTTAATTACTTCACTTGTAAGACTTGGGGGGGGGGGAGGAGAGGCAGAGGGGGAAGCAAGGTATGGCGTTTTGAAACTTGGTGATAAGCAGTGGCACCTGAATTCAGCCCCGCAGCCCCGGATGATGGGGAGAGGAGGGTTTCCTGCGGGGGAAAGAGCCCCTCTCCCATTCTCTAGCCCATTTTCGTACTGAGAATGTGAACTACAGACAGAGCGGTGAGGGGTCGCCTCTCTTCGGGTGAGCAATGGGGGATACAGGGGTTCTGGTGAGGACTCCGCTGCCATCCTGCCCTGCCCGCCTGGCCGCCTCGATTACCTCCTTTTGTCCTTCGTGATGTCCAGATTAAGTGTAAATAGAAGAGAAAAGCCAAAAAAAAAAAAAAACACAAAAAAAAAACAACACAAAAAAACCACGCAATTGGAAATAAATTTTTTTCATTGTGAATCTGATCCTGTGTGTTTTTTGGGGGGGATCTTTTCGTTTTGGTTAGGAAAAAAAAAGCTATTTAAAAAATTAATTTGAAAACACATTATTGTTTTTACAGGGATTTCTGTTGTCAGTGCACAGCCTCAACTCCCTAATGAAAACAAAAGATGTTTGACTATAGGGTATATCAGCCTTAAGTACTGCTAAGACTTACATATTATGATTTATTTGTTCTAAGCATATATTAATATGCTCTTCCCAAACTGGCCTCAGACAAAACAGAGGTAGTCATTAGCGCTTTGCTTTGCTGTAAGGAATGGATGTAGCGTTGTATCTCTCTAGAGAGAATTCTTAATTAAAAAAAAAAAAAAAACTCCTTCTCCAAGGTAGTTAATGCATTAATGAGTCTAATTTTTGCACAGATGTTTCTCGGTGTTTGCAGGTTTTCTGTGTATTTTTATATTACAAAGGAGCTGGCTCCTGCGATAGCTCATAGCCTGACAAGCAAATAGATAATCAAGAAGACAAATGGCTTCTTTTGTGAGCCACAGCTCTTGTATTAATTTTCATTTTCTTTCTCATAGAAAGTATCGAAAATACTGTTCAGGACGAAATAACATTCCAGTTGTAACTTACAAAAAAAAAAAAAAAAGACTATTGTGAGCAGGGGGATCCGCAAGAGGAGGAAAGCCTCCACACCAGCTGAAGAAAATAATTATTTTCCTATACTTGCCTATAAAAAAATTACTTTGTTTACAGAATTCCTCCCTTCCCCCTCTCTTCAATCAGGACCGGAATATTCCCCTGCATTATTCAGAAATAAAGGCAGGATTTGAAATATTTGAAGACAGAGTGTGTTTACGTGCTGTTCTTTTATTTGTAGTAAGTCACGACCACCTTGCAAATAAAGTGCCCACAAAAATAGCCCTTCCCCCACCTCAAACAAAGGACCGTTATATTTGTCTTTCTATTGAAATTTTAATCCTTTAAAATAATATTAATGTGGTGACATGATTCAGATATGTTACATGTTCAGACGTAGAAGAAAGAATTTATGGGTATATTTTTGGTTGACTATCACATTTTCAGAGAGAGCAACTGCAAACCTTTGAAGTTTCTCTCCTTTTTTTTTTTTTTCTCCAAAGAGGATAGCAAGGGATGTATTTTATTGCAATACCTAAGGTTGAGATGTGTTTGTTTATTTATTTATTACTGTTAGATTTTATTTTACTGTTTCTCTCTTTGATCTGCTGTGGATGTAAATACGGTGTTATTTTCGAGATAGTGAAGAGATCGAAGAGATCGTTCTTAAAAAAAAAAAAAAAGCATATGCTTCCAGGAATGCAGGGTCTATAGAAAGAAGCAAATCAAAGCTGGAAAGTATGAATAGAATAGAAGGGGAGAAGATTTCTATAGGACCTAAAAGTTCACAGCCATTATAAGCAGACAGAAGCCAAGAAAAATGCGAGAATTATACAGAAAATCATTAATCACTTCTTTTCTTTAAATACTTATCCTTTTCCCATTGTTATTCAACAGCAAATCTCCGCAGACCGTCTGTTGGGAAAAAAGCACCCGGACTCCTACAAGAATCTTCAGGGGAAATAATAATAATAATAATAAAATCTGGATCGTAAAGGTGAAAGCTTTATATCTGGGGGAGGAAAGCAAAACCAAAACCCCCAAGCTACCCCCTCCCCCAGAACTCTCACTTTGGAAGAAACCACCCAAACCATGAGGGCCGTCTCTGGGGCGTTGGAAAAAGGATGTGGGAGCGAACCAGGTAACAGAGCTGCTCTCTTGGCATGCATTTCTGATCGTTTAATTGCCTCGTCTCACGAGAAAGTTCGGGAAAAAAAAAAAAGGTTAAAAAAAAAAAGGTCAGAAAGAAAAACAACACGTGAATGCTTGTGCGGGGTTTTCCTTCTGTTTTCTCATTTCATTTTGACCGATGTGAGAGAGGGGAGCAAGCAGAGAAAATTTGCAGGCGGGCTCCTTGTAGCGAGAGGATTTTTCTCCTCGACGTTGGGCTGTGCGTGTTTCGGGCCGCGGCGCCGTGTCCCCCCTTTGGGGTTTGGGGAGATGCCCCCTTTTTTCCTCGCCCCCCCCCTCCCTCCCGAACAAGACCTCTCTGGGCACGGGCCGCTTTGGGAGGGCTTCGCGGAACGTCCCAGAGGAGCTGGGGCTACGCAGGGCACCGGGGGCGCGTTCTCGTGCCGGGGGTGCGGGGGTCCCGGGGCGGCCCAGGAGTGCCGGCGCCACGGGGGTGCTGCTGCTCCGCGGGTGCTGCCCCGGCCCGCGAGGTGCGGGGGTGCGGCGGCGAAGGAGGGAGCGAAAATCGGGGAGGCAAAAGCCAGCTCTTGCCAGCGCCGATCGGGGGAGAGGGTTCACGCAGAGGACACGTTTTCTAGGCGATTAGCTGTGTATTATAGCCAGGGACTGACCTCGCAAGCCCCTTGACCTCTCCGGGGCTGGACATTGTGCGGGGCAACCTCCCCAGCCCGGAGCGGCCGGGGCACAGCAAAACCCCGCGTGTGCGGAGCTCGCCGGCCCCGACCGGCCCCGCAGCGCCCCGGGCGCCCCCGGCCCCTGGGCGAGCCCCGCCGGGAGCAGGCGGCGAGCGAACGAGCGCAGGGAGGGCTCGGGGTGCTGTGCTGCTGCGTATCGCGGTAGAAGCGCCGTCGTTCCGAGCCCAGGCCCAAAGGCAAAGCTTTCCCTTATTTCTCGCGACTTCACTTCAAAGGGCTGAAAGCCCTCGGCGTTTGCTTGTTTGTCTGCTTCTTTGTAAGAGAGGAAGAGAGAAGGAGAGGGGGGGAAAGGCCTTTGGGAAGCTGGGGTGGGACTGTAGTTTGGCTTTGCACAGCTGACTGTTGATTGCTTTACAAAAATAACTTGGGGGAAAAGAAACGTGAAATCAAAGCCGAGGCACCCCCTAACCCGCCGCTGACAGTTTCCTCGTCCGGCGTCGCATCTCGCGTCTCATTTTCAGAAATTCCTTTGTTTCCGAGCGTCCCCGCTTCCCCCCCCCCTCCCGCCCCCGCCACTGCCCCCGGCGCTCCCGAGGCCGGGATGCGGAACCCCTTTGTTTTCTCTTGGTCCCCAAACCGGACAAAAACGGGTCCTGCGGGAGAGCGAAATCACGTACGGCAGCCCCTACGGCCCACCGAGATGCAGTTATCGGAGACAAGGGAAACCGAGGAAACCATCACAAAGAGGGACGCGCGCAGGAAAGCGGGGCCGCTCCCGCCCAGGTGCGGCACGGGGCTCTTTAAAACGGCTGCGCTCCGAGAGCCGTGCCGGGGGTTCTCAGCCCCTCTGACAGATTTATGATGCGCAATAAGAACGGCGTGTTTAAATCTGTAAATCAATCTCGCTTTCTCACTATATAAACGTTCATTTTATCTTTAGAAAGAAAACGGCTTTGATCACGGCACCTCGGAGGGTGAAGCCGCTGTTTATGGCCGTGTTTCCGACCCTTTGAACTGGGGGCTTTAAAAAACGAATGGGTGATTCTTTTGCATGAAACAAACCCAAAAATGCTAGAGGAGGTGCGGAGGGGGGTATCTGCCCCGTTTGCTGCCTTGCCTAGGTCTGTTGTGTTGTTGTGAGGTTTATTATTTATTTTTTTTAACCGGATTCCAGTCGTAGGGACGCTTCATTTTATGACTAAAGGGGAGGAAAAAAAAAAAAAAGTGATTGCGTGAAGCTGAAGTTGCGGCTTCTGAATCGACCTGAAGTTCCCATATAAACCTCCTGTTCCCCGAGAGTTTCCTCCCTCGTGGGACCCCTTCATCTCCCTTTAATCGGATTTTTTCCCCGTTCCTCCCACACTTTGAGGCAAACGCTATCTCCCTACAACCTCTTCCACTCGATAAAATCGATTAAGAAATAATCGAGGGCTTTTGAAAACGAAGCGCTGCCTCGCTCACTGCTTTGCAGCGGGGGAGAACCAAGGCTCTCGTCCCCTTCTCCCCACGGTCGGCTTAACTGGTGAAAACCCGCTTCTAGGCTTTTAAATTAATTTCCACGTTTAATACGAGTTCCCTTCAAGCTTCAACCGTCCTGCGAAGAGGGAGGGAGCACGGCAGCTCCCAGTACAGCCGCCCCGCCGGGGGCTGCCGGGGCGCGTGAGGGGCTGCGGCGAGGGCTCTGCCCCCCTCCTGGGGGACCCGGGCGGCGGGGACACAGCGCAGGGCCCCCGGTGTCCCGCTGCTGCCCTCCCCCGGGAGGCGGCCCCGGAGCCGCTTCCCGTGGCCGCGCAGAGCCGCCGGGGCCGCGCGTTGGCCCCGCACCGAGCAGGCGGCCGGTGCCAGGGCTCCGCGGCTGCTCGGCGGCTGCTCCCGGCGGCTGCCTTTGTTGTTCAGGCTTTTTCAGGATCTTGTAGCTGGCAGCTCTCTTCAGAGTCACAATTTCTTTTTTTTTTTTTTTTTTTTTCAAATGCTGGCCAAACAATAACAGCAGCAGGGAGAAAAGGCCTGGCAGTGAGGCGGAGGAAATGGTGAGCTCTTTAAAACATGGTACCAGGAGCATAAATATTCTCAGCTGTTTTCGACTCCAAAACAGTTGTGCTATTCAGCACAAGATTAGTAAAAATCTCGGTGTTGGGAAAAAAGAAAAGGAAAGGAAACACAAAAAGCACGGTGTTGCTTAGCTGAGCTACGGTCCAGCAAGCCAGGAAAGGTTTAGAGGAAGGTCCAGGAAAGGTTTAGAGAAGTGTTCAAACGCTCTCAACTTCAGGCAGGAGACAAGCGGGGGAAATAAACCTAAACCGCAGACCTTTACTAGGGAAGCGGATGAGAGTCGATTGCCGCGTGCCCCACACATCACATGCTCGCGCGGCTGTGCCAGGCAGCCGTGCAACAGCCGTGGACAGGGGAGGTGTCTGCAGCTCTAGGAAAGCTTCGCTCAGTTCGAAACTTAGTTAAAAAAATACTGTTCCGGTGGAAGGTCACAGTGGTCCTTTGAGTATGAAACTGAAAGACCCCCTTCCCCCTTCCCTATCACGTGATTCATTAAATAATTAATGCAGAGGTTGCAGAATAGATATGTATTCGTCAGGAAAATCGCAGACATGGTCTCCTTGTGTCTGACGTGAAATTCAACTGTCCTTTAAAAAACAAGCCTATAGCTGAGGGGAAAAAAAAGAGAGAGAAAGAGAGGGGGAGAGAGAGAGAGAGAGAAAGGGGGAGAGGAGGAGAGAGGGAGAGAGGGAGAGGGAGAGGAGTCTGCAATAAAACAATTCTCAGGAACCACGAAGCCACGCCGAGGGCTGGATTATTGTAAGTAGCAGGGGCTTCCCAATTCCTAGCGTGTCTATATGTCCATGTAAATTTATTGTTTGTTATTAATGTTATTGTCGTAAAATGTGACAAATAGCCGTCTTCATTTCCTCCCATTTCTCTTCACATGGTGGTATGTGTGTTTATACCCATCGAGGCATTTCATTGATATTTTTAGGAATATTCCTCTCTCTCTCTCCCTCTCCCTCTCTCTCTCCTCACAACCTTTTTTCTCCCTTTCTTGATTTATTACAATAAACATGTCAGCAGCAGTGCGGCTGCCATTGTGTGTGTGTTTGTGAGAGAGTTGTGTTGTTTATAGTGGTGTCCAAGATAAATCATTTCTCGAGTGAAAATGATGTGCAAGCGATGATATTTTAGAGCGAGGATCTCTCTCTACCCCACTCCCTGGAGTTGATTATTTCAGACGATTTACAGTAATAGATCAGCAGCTAATATGAAAGCTCTGTAGCTGGGGGTCTTAAATTACAGCATCTGTGATTACCAATTAAGGAAAGATTTGTATAAATTTGGTAAACCGGGAACGCCTCATTGGCATATAAACCTAGTAAAAGAGCACGACCTTAATATAAAAATTACAGTGCGGAGTCTTGCGTTGCAGCATCCTTTTATCAACGATAACTCATTTTCTTCCCACTTTCTCCCAGTTTCTTCCTCCCGTCCCCGGCAGAAGGGTTTCCTCGCTGGAAACAGGCACAGGTTGCTTTAGCAAAGCAAGGCAACTTCTGGAGGTGTCCCACTTTAAATCAAACACAGAAATAGGGCTTAAAAGGCGAAAATGAAATTGCGTCGGGAAGCCCGAAGTTAGCTGCTTCCAAGAGAGATACAAACGTGGTCTCAGGCAGGAGAGGGAGTTGGCCCGGAGACCCGGCACAATGGGGCTGCGGCAAGCGGGGCGCTGCCGGGGGACCCCGTCAGAGGCGGCTCGCCTCGGGTCCTTCCAGCCACCCACCGCTGATAGCAACGGAAAGGGGAACCGACTCGTTGCGGGTAGTTCGTTGTTCTTTTACAGCAGGCGGATAACTGTGCGTGGCTTTCTAGAGCCCTGATCTCGCTAAGGCTGTGACGGTGATGGATGAAGAAATAGAGAATAATGTTCTTACGATGAAAGTTGGAGAAGGTGCTCCAAGGAATGCTTTATATTTAGGAATCCAAACCTGTTATCTACCTCAGTAAAAGCACAGCTCCAAGGAGTAATAGCAGTAGAAATAAGCTTAAATGGTAGCAGAACCTGGCTGGCAGCTGTTACCTTTTTAACGATTGCCATGCAAAGCATAGCTGGACTGTAACAGGGAAATACCTTTAAAGCCGCTGAGTTACGGTAGCGAAGCTGAAGCCGTGGGGATACGGTGCGTGTCCCAAACCGGGGGCACTACTGCCTGCCTTAATGTCAGCGCGAGGAACGCAACCTCCGCGGAAAGTGGGATGTCAGGAGCCACGCACTGCCCTCCCTTCCCATCTCCGGACTGGACCAAATTGGTCCTAACCGGGAGTGTTGAAAGGGAAGGAGGAAGTGAGAGATCGCGGTTTTAAATATTTTACAAGCTCCAGCATGCGAGGAGTCAATAAAACTGACAACAGGAGCAAAGATTAAATGTTCACACCGGATTCTCAGATGAGAATTCACCGCTTTTCCCCCCTGCTTCCCTTCCCTTCCCTTCTCTTCCCTTTCCTCCTCCCTGCTCACCAGCCAAGTCTAGCACCACACGAGTGGGGATATTTAACTCTGTCTGCTAGTGTAAACCTTTATGTAGCAAAATTAGAGCAACTCAGCGACTTTCATTAAATATTAAAGGAGATTCAGGGACGGTGACTGAGCCAGAAATGCAGCATCATTCTCTGTCACGCTCCGTATTAGTTTAAATTGTCGGCTTCAAATGGATGCAGACATCCTCCCCCCCCCCCGGGTCGGTCCGTCCCCCCCCCCCCCTTATTTCAGTCGGTGACATTTTGGTTTGGTTTGTTGCCTTTTTTTTTCTTTGTCTTTTTCTATTTGTTTGTTTCCTGGAGGCTTGGGATGTTGAGCGTGAGAAATTGGCACCTCGCGGGGGGCGGCTGCGGGCTCGGAGCGGGGGAACCACCCGCAGCCCCCGCCCTGGGCGGCCGCCCCGTCTAAATCAATACCGGGGCTTTCTTGAGCCCCGGGCCGGCCGCCATTGTGCGAGTGTCGCCCTTCAATAATCAGACGTCAGGAGATGGGGCGGCCGGGTGCTGCCTTGTCGCTCTGGCGGAACCCGTGGTGGGGACAAGCCGCCTCCCTGGCCCGGGAGGACAGCCCCAGACCCTAAAAATGGCCTCAAAGGCCGCAGACCCTGAGTAAGAGCCTCAGAGCCCGATTAATAGACGCAGAGCCGGGATAGGATCCCGGGCGCTCAGTGAAAAGCCCCAGACCCGGATCAGGAGCCCCAGAAGAGCAGACCAAGGCGGGGACGGGACCCCGAACCCGGGAGAAAAGCCTCAAACCTTGCAGGGCACCCCAGACCCAGGGAATACCCAAGCACAGGAGGGGAGCCCAGATCCAGGATGGGATCCGAGCTGGGCGGGTGGAAAGCAGAGCTCTAACAGCCCTGCCCGCCCCGGGCCGGGGGTTGTAGGTGGGAGCTGGGGCGTTTGGGTGGTGCAAAACAGCCCTTGGCAAGGGATCGAGACTGGGACGACACCCCACGGCTCAGGGCTCCCCGCTGCTCCCTGCACCCATGCCAGCCCCAGCCTCCTCCGCCAAAAGAAATTTCTCCCCGCCGCCTTTAGCGGAGGCCCGAGGGAAGGGCAGCGGGGTGCCCCCTCTCAGCACCGCTCAGCACCGCCTCTCGCCGCCCAGCAGCTGCCCTGCTGGAAGCTTCCCCAGGCCCACAACCACAGCGAGCAAATCGTTCCTTACCACAGTTTCTTTATTAAGTTGTTGAAAGCGAGTTTTATAGAAAGTAGCTGTTGGGCTTTATAGTTACAAATGGTAGAAATAATATTCAAGAGACGGGAGGAGATAATAAGCTATTTCAAGTAGCTCAACCAAGGGCTGTTTCATTAATTTCTGTGCAATATGCTTTCCTCCTTGCCTGTCACCTCTTCAGAAGTTCCTGGTCTATCAGCGCTGCGAATCCGTGTTTCTCACATCTCATCCCCAAAGAAACCTCCCTCCCTTCCCGTCTCGGCCAGACATACCCCATCTCTTCCCAGAGAGGAAGCTATTAACGTTGTAAATATGAGTCAACATCACCTTAATTCATAATTTATGGCGGGCGGTAGGAGAGAGTTATTTAAGATCAAAGCCTTGCGGAGGGCGAGAGCTGCACGGCAGTAAGCGGAGCAGAGCAGAGCAATAGCGGAGCGCAGAAACCTGCGGGGCGGGCGCGGAGCGGCGGCGGGGGCGCGCGGCGCCTTCTCGCGGGGGGCGAGGGCAGCGGCGGCCCGGCACCGGCGGCGGGGGGTCCCGGGCCGCTTCTCTGCGCGGATGCCGCTGCTGAAGCCAAGCGTCGCAGGGCAGCGCAGAACCGGCATCAGCCAAAATCCAGCTGCGAGGCAGGCCCGAGAAACCGCGGGAGAGGTCGCGGAGCTGATGCCAATTATGCTTCATTTTACTATGTAAAAAGGGAGGCGAGCACGCTTCACGGGCAGACAAGACAGTAGGGAAAATCTGCTCGCTTTTCACTGAAATAGGCAAAAGTCTGGAAACGGTGATGGTTTCCTTTGAAGTTTTCTCTCTCTCACACTTTGGCGGGAGGAGGGAGAAAAGAAAGGGGGGAGACGAAAGAAATAAAAGTCAATAACCACTTTTCAACACTTCACCGTGTGTAACCGACCCATTTGAAAAGGAAGGCTATAAATCAGAGGCGATGGTGGAGATTTGACTCTTTTTTTTTTTTTTAGCATAGATATGAGGGTAGGGTTTAAGAAGAAATTCCCTCTCGTTGCTATTTTGTCTCCTTTTGATGTCCGACTCAATGCGAAATATATCAGTGCTTTATTGGCAGCAGTATCTAGAGGTCAGGAGAGAAGCCTGAAAACCTTCGGGTCAAATTCTCTCCGAGCACGTCCCGGTGAGATCAGTAGGGGATGGCAGACCGCAGCCTCTCGGCTTGTGGGGACGGGGAAAGGGACCGGCCGCCCGCCCCAGCTCCCGCTCCCGCCGCCCCGGGGCGCCGGCAGCACCGCAGCGCTCGGAGCCTGCGGGCCCCGCCACCTGCCTCGGGTCCGGGCTCCGGCCGCTCGCCTCTGCCCGGCGTGGGTGGGGGGTTTCGTGGGGAGGGTTTGACCCCCCCACACCCCCCGCACCCCCCCGGCTTTGGAGCCGACGCCGCTCAATGTCACGCTTCCCCCTTCCACCAGCAGCCCGATCCGTATTTCCTCTCCCCGGGCAGAGTCGAGTCTAAAAATAACCTCCAGGGTCTGTTTTGTTGCTGCTGTCACCTCTCCCTCTGAGGTGCAAACGCGAGAGTCACAATATTACCTGGCAAAGGGCAAGGCTTAAAGGCGGGGTATTTACCCGGGTGCTA